>NC_047086.1:214128576-214432230 GCF_902459505.1 Geotrypetes seraphini
GGAAAAAGAGTCAAATTTCCTCCAAAAATAATAAACTTTTACTTATAATGACAGGAGTTGCCATTCAACAAATTACAAGAAATTAGAAAAATTATGATAGATTAAGTTACAGTTTTTGGTGGAATTCACTATGTCATATTTTCAAAATGGAGAGGATATTAGCTATTCAGCAGGGACGTTATAAAAAATTCATTGATGTTTGGGAGCCATTAACAAATTATTGTAAGGATTGCTTATAATTAATAATTTATTTCTTCCCCTTTATTTATTGAAGTGGTATTAATTTTAATCTATCTGAAATTATAAGAATATAATGGAGGGAGGGAGGGAGAAATAGTATTATGATTTCAATATATGTAAGATTAAGAAGTTATATTAAAGTGAATATGATGGTATTATTATGTACTTGTTGAAAGTTTAAAAATGAATAAAATTTTTTTTTAAAAAAAGGGTCAGCAACATCATTTTGACTCATCATTTTGACTGGCAGAACGTTTTTGGTTGCAGAGAATTGGCTGACTTCCATTATGCACTTTGACGCTTTGTTTCAGAGTCATATTTCATCACCAGTGATAACATTGTCCTCCCTCTCCAAAAGGTCTTGCAAACTTTGACTCTCCTTTGCTTTTGTTCATCAGTGTACTCCTTTAGGACCATTTCTGCACACACCTTTCTCATGCCAAGATTTTCAGTTAAGATTTTCCTAGCTGTTTCGCTATCGATGTTTACTTGGTCTGCTATGCTTCTTACAGTCACTGACAATTTTGATGTACAAATCAATTAATTTTTGCAATGTTTTTTTGTCAGTTCTCCTCGTTACTGGCTGCCCTGATCTTTCTTCATCAGTGACGCTCCTCTTACCTCAGAAAAATGTTTATTTAATCCATTTGTACTTTCGTTTTCTTCACAGCATTATCCCTCCATTGCCCCAGGTACATTAGGTAGATTGTGAGCCCACCGGGATAGATAGGGGAAAATGCTTAAGGGCTAGATTCACAAAACTTACTTTAGCAATCCGATTTGTGGCCAAGTCTTCCCAGGCGACTGATCCACAACGCGTCCTCATGCAAATTATGCCAATCGGAGGCATGCCCCAAACCAACCGCACGGATCGTTGCAGAGCGATCCCGACGCATGCACAGACCATCTTCTTTGCCTGTAGATCAGCGGTCTCAAATTTGCGGATCATGAGCTGCATGCGGCCCCCTGGATGTTATTTTGCAGCCTGCGGTCTTGTACCCAAACTCACACTCTGGGCAGAAAGAGAGGCACTGGTGTCAGCTGACTTGCAACTTCCTGCTGCCGTCGTGTATGCCAGGACTCCTGCCTCCATGTATCTGGCACATACACGAAAGCAGGAGTCCCGGCATACGTGATGGCAGCAGGAAGTTGCAAGTCAGCTGACGCCGGCACGATCTCGCACACTGTGCAGGAAGAGAGGCTCCGGCGCCGGCTGACTTGCAACTTCCTGCTGCCATCACGTATGCCGGGATGCCTACCTTTGCATATCCAGCACATACATGGAGGCAGGAGTCCCAGCATATGCGATGGCTGCAGGAAGTTGCAAGTCAGCTGACGCCGGAGCCTCTCTTCCTGCCCAGTGTGTGAGATCGCGTACAAGACCACAGCTGCAAAATACAGGTATTGCTGGACAGGGGAGGAGGGGGAGGAAGGAAGGAAGAAGGGGTACTGCTGGACAAGGGGAGGAGGAAAGGGAGAAGAGGTACTGCTGGACAAGGCGGAGATAAAAGAAAGGGAGAAGAGGTGCTGCTGGACCTGGCAGAAATGGAGGGAAAGGAAAGGTGCTACACACTGGAGGGGAGGGTGAGATGGTGTATGGGGAGAGAGCATGTTGGGTTGGGGGGTGGGAAGAAGGGATGCCACTGAGGGAAGAGACAAGGACAGAGAAAGAAAGCGTGCTGGAGGCAGTAAGTGTTGGACTCATGGATAGGGCAAGATGTATGGGGAGGACAGAAAGGAGGGAAGGATAAATGTTACACTGGGGAAGGGGGAGAGGGCAGAGAGTGAAAAGTTAGACTCATGCAGGGAGATAGAGAGATGTTGTTTGGTTCAGAGAAGGAGGACCAGAGGAGAAGCTTGCAGGAGGAAGAGAGAAAAAATGTTGGATGGTGGAAAGGAGGGAAAAATGTTGGACTGGGAGGGGGCCAGAAAGGAGGAAGGGAAGAGAGATGGACTGCAGGGGCAGAAAGGAGGAAGGGAAAGAGAAATGTTACACAGGGGGGAAGGGGGGGGAGGAGAGATATGTCAGACCATGGAAATAGGGAAGGAAGGAGAGAGAGATAGAAAGAGAAGGGAAGACATGGAAACATAGATTTTGAGAAGAAAGCTGAAAAATTGAATGTTAAGTTAATGCCAAAGAAGGATGCAAACCTAGTCACCAAATATGCTTGGAATAGGGTATTAATAACTTTAAATATAAGAGATGTGCCAGACAATTAAATTCCTCACAACATATCTCCACTTACATTTTGAAAACACTGAAAATCAGTCATCAATTGATATGTTTCCTTATGCTCAGAGATGTGCAGCTCTAATGAGGGGTGTTTGCCCCCCTTGCGGAGCTTGTCTGTCCAGTCATTGCATAGAACTGAATGTCAATCAATCTCTGTTTTTCAATATTCCATACTATATCACTTCTTTTATCTTTCTGTTTGTTTGTTTCTTTTTTAGAAATTTTTAAATATTTTAAATATAACAGATCTCTTCAATATGCCAATATGTCATTTCTTTAATAAGACATTAACTATTTTTTCTGCGGTCCTCCAAGTACCTACAAATCCAAAATGTGGCCCTGCAAAGGGTTTGAGTTTGGGACCACTGCTGTTGATGGTCTGTGCATGCGCTTGCTCTCTGTGCTTTTTAAAAAAATTTGTCTGACTTTTGGAAGCTGGGTGCCCGGACCGTACATCAACATGTAGCTCCTGCCTACACTCATGAACCTGTGGTTTTAACCCGTGAGTTTAAAGCGGGGCGGCACTACGGCGTGTTCTGGAACAAAACAGAACATAGAAACATAGAAACATAGAAAGATGACGGCAGAAAAGGGCTGCAGCCCATCAAGTCTGCCCACTCTTCTGACCCACCCCATCAAGTCTGAGTGCTAATGACCTAGTTCCCTAGCTCGACCCCCGTAAGGACCCCACGTGGATGTCCCATTTGTTTTTAAAGTCGAGTACACTGGTGGCCTTGACCACTTGCACCGGAAGTTTGTTCCACTGATCCACCACCCTTTCTGTAAAGAAATACTTCCTGGTGTCACCATTAAATTTCCCTCCTCTGAGTTTGAACAGGTGCCCTCTTGTGACCGAGGGACCCTTAGGGAAGAATATATCGCTTTCCGCCTCGACACGACCTGTGATGTACTTAAACGTCTCAATCATGTCTCCCCTTTCTCTACGCTCCTCAAGAGTGTAGAGCTGCAGTTTATCCAGTCTTTCCTCGTATGGGAGACTCTTGAGTCCGGAGACCATTCTAGTGGCCATTCGCTGGACCGATTCAGCTCGAAGCACATCTTTTCGGTAGTGTGGTCTCCAAAATTGCACACAGTATTCCAGGTGAGGTCTTACCATGGTTCTGTAGAGCGGCATTATGACTTCAGGTTTGCGGCTGATGAAGCCTCTATTGATACATCCCAACATTTGCCTTGCCTTGGATGAGGCCTGCTCCACTTGTTTGGTAGCCTTCATGTCCGCGCTGACGATTACTCCCAAGTCCCGTTCTTCTGAAGTCCTAGCTAGTGTTTCTCCGTTCAAGGTGTAAGTTTTGCATGGGTTTCCGCAGCCGAGATGCATGACCTTACATTTCTTAGCGTTGAAGCCCAGCTGCCATGTCGAGGACCAGTTTTCCAACGTGATCAGATCTTGCGTCATACTATCCTTAAGATTGTTTTCACTTACTATATTACACAGTTTGGCGTCATCGGCGAACAGTGTTACTTTACCCTGAAGCCCTTGGGTCAAGTCTCTTATGAATATGTTGAAAAGGGATGGTCCCAGGACCGAGCCCTGCGGCACTCCGCTAGTCACCTCTGATGTCTCAGAGAGGGTGCCGTTGACCACCACCCTCTGAAGTCTTCCACTTAGCCAATCATTCACCCATGCAGTTAGCTTCCCGCCTAGACCCATCGACTTCATCTTGTTTAATAGTCTGCGGTGCGGAACACTGTCAAACGCCTTGCTGAAATCCAAGTACACTATGTCCAGAGACTCTCCCAGGTCTAGCTTTCCCGTCACCCAATCGAAGAAGCTAATAAGATTGGATTGGCATGACCTACCCCTAGTGAATCCATGTTGACGGGGATCACTTAGGTCTCCCTCATCCAAAATCGTGTCTAATTTACCTTTGAGTAGAGTTTCCATGAGTTTGCACACAATTGATGTGAGACTCACCGGTCGGTAATTTGCAGTCTCTGCTCTGCATCCCTTTTTGTGCAGAGGAACGACGTTAGCTGTTTTCCAGTCCAGGGGGACTCTCCCCGTACTTAGGGAGAGATTGAAGAGCATGGCTAATGGTTTCGCTAGAACATCGCATAGCTCTCTGAGTACTCGTGGGTGTAAATTGTCCGGCCCCATGGCTTTGTTCACCTTGAGTTTTGACAGTTCTCTGTAAACATCAGCAGTTGTGAATTCAAAATTCTGAAATGGATCTTCCATGCTTTGCTTTGTTTCCAACCGTGGCCCGTGCCCTGGTGCCTCACAGGTAAAGACAGAGCAGAAGTAATCATTCAGCAGTTTAGCTTTATCTGAATCTGTTTCTACATAACTCCCGTCTGGCGTTCTAAGGCGTACAATACCATTTGTGTTCTTCTTCCTCTCGCTAATGTACCTGAAGAAGGATTTGTCCCCTTTCGTAATATTCTTCGCTAGAGTTTCTTCCATTCGAAGTTTGGCCTCCCTGACTGCTGTTTTGACCGCTGCGGACTTTGTCTTGTATTCAATGTTCGCTTCTTTCTCCCCGGTGCGTTTGTATGAGAGAAATGCTCTTTTCTTCTCCTTGACGCGGTACGAGACCTCATCAGTGAACCATTTGGGTCTCTTGTTTCTTTGTTGTTTATTTACCGATTTAATGTAGCGGACAGTTGCCTCCTGAATGGTCGATTTCAAGGTTGACCACATAGCTTCCACATTATCGGTCGCTTCTTGAACCTGTAGTGTCTGATGAACGAAATCTCCCATGCGTTCGAAGTCAGCGCCCCGGAAATTGAGTACCCTTGTTCTTGTTTGAGATCTAGGGAAGCCTTTCCTAAGGTTAAACCATACCATGTTATGGTCACTGGTGGCTAGCGGTTCTCCCACCGAGACCTCCGAGACACTTTCCCCGTTCGTGAGTACCAAGTCCAGGATGGCCTGGGCCCTAGTAGGCTCTAGCACCATTTGTTTAAGCTGTACTCCCTTCATGGACGCTAATATCCTCCTGCTGTCACAATTTGTCGCTGAGAGTGTGTTCCAGTCTACATCAGGCATATTGAAGTCACCTAATAGAACAACATCCCCCATAGTGCAGGCCTGCTATGAACCTGTGGGTTAAAACCACGAGCTCGCACTTCAGGGAAGGGCGGCAGAGAGCAGGAGAGTCAGGGTGGCAGAGAGCAGGAGATGTGCCTCAGTTGATTCGATTCAAATATAGATATAGGAGTTGCTTTCCTTCACACTTTTTCTCCACTATTTTCAGGGGACCATAGCAGAGAAACTGCTTCTTAAGAGGGCAGGAGAGTCGGCAGGGACTTGAGCGATTGATCCTCAGCAGTCGCTTCTTTTTTGATTGGCCAGCCCAGTCGGTGTTCCTGAAATTGTTTAGTGAATCGCTGCCTTCCTATATTTGCATCAGAAAAAAAAGGGAGTTATGAAGGATAATTTTATAGAAAAACCAGTTCAATAAGATTACTTTTTACAAAACGGCTGTTCTTTATATGATAAAAAATGGGTTCTTAGTAACAATAGATTATTTACAAAAAAAGAAGTTAGACACTGATGTGTAAAAAATAATCTTATTGAACTAGTTTGTGTATAAAATTATCCTTTATAACCCCCTTTTTTTTCTGATGATAGTTGTTGTGGGTTGGATAACTTAAGTAATGATCCGTTTGTTTGTTAGTTGATTTCCTACATTTGCATGCCATGTTCCTTCATTTGCATGCGCAGATCGGATCAGGAGGAAGGTTAGTGAATCGGGTTGGGGTCGCAAACTGGTCGGGACACGATCGGTGGGCTTGGTGAATCTAGCCCTAAGTAAACCACTTACGATATAAGTGGTATATAAAATACTAAAATAAATAAATGGTAGGTTCTGCAGACTATAGATACTGCCCCCTTCCTGTCCTGAGGATAATACAACTTCCCAGCCAGAGGCTCCTACAATTCCGAAAGCCATTTGCACACACATAATCTCGTACTTCCAGATAAACAGAGCCCCAGTGAAGCTGCAGTCCTTGCGCTGCTTCAGACTCTCCCCACTCAATCATTACTCCTCCATCTGTCCTCGTACAAGAGAAAAGAGAAAAAAATACCCCCACATCTGTCAAAACTGAGAGAGCGTTTATCAAGGAATTTAATTTGATAGAGGGAATGAGCAGTAGGCGGCGGCCATTAGAAATCAGCTCTCAGAAATCGCACCATGCTGGAAACTTCTAAGCACTAGCTAGTATAACGTGTTTACTACAGAAGCTGTCGCACTATACAAGCAACTCAATCAGCAGTTACATGATGTTATACTGTGGCTCTTCTTCTCAGGTCCCTCCGGGTATCTGCGCTGTATGTCTCAGTGAGCTGAAGTGCCGCTGTGCTAATCATTGCCAGAAAGCAATGCCTTCACCATCTGTACCGCATTTAAAGTACAGAACAGCTGGAGAATGACTTTGGGGGATTGGGAAAATCAAGTGATTTGAAAGGGCACACCTCTTATTGTGAAATATTAAAAGCAAAGAAAAGTCATCTTTAAGCAAACAAAGAGACCCATGTGTCTGAGTCAATACAGACAAGCTGATGTGTTACTAGTACTGCTGAAGGAGTCCACGCTTAGTTTTGCTCCACTGAATGCTGGAAACGAGAGTCTCCAGCCTAATGCAGGAAACTTGGCTGGTCGATTAGAGTCAGTCCAAAAAGCACTAACCTCCTCTTCTACAAAGCTGCGCTAGTGGCTGCCGCAGTAACGGCCCCGAAGCCCCACGGCAGCCGCTGGCGCAGCTTTGTAGAAGAGGGGGTAAATCTATAGATGAAATGACAATGCTAGGCTTTTTTGGACAGAATTTAACAACCTGTCATCTGGTCTATGCCCAGAGGGTGGAATAATTCAAATTTCTGGATGGGCCCTTAAAATTTTGCCTGATCCAAAGTTTCAAATATCCACAAACTTCTGTTCACTATAAACAGGTGCAAAGCCTCTAGGCCCCTTGCATCTCCCTTGCCTAGGAGAGAAAGGAAAAGGTAGATGAGAATATTTGTATGTAAATAAAGAACCGGGCAGCACATAGGACAATAAAAATGGAAGTAGATAAAACAGATTCTGTAATAACAAAGTAAAAAAAAAAAAAAAGAGAGAGAGAGAAGAAAAATCAATCTTATTGTGGCATGTAAATGTATCCCCTGAAGTAATGCAATTTTTCTTTTATTAATATCGAGCATCATGCATATGTATTCAGCCCTCCCCACCATCCAATATAAAAAAAAACATCTTCAAGGTAAGATGAGATAAAATAAAATATCTGTACTGGAGATTAGACAGAGATATACACCCACCCACATATAAATCAGAATTGGCAGGTGGAAAATTACGCAGGAAATAAAAAAAATGTGAAGGTGACAGGGTCAGTGCATTATTCTCAGCAAAGTCCATTGTAATAATTATCGCCCCTGAGGGAGTGGATAAACTAGTGCTCAGATATGTTCTGGGGTTTTTTTCTTTATGCAGAACAGGTTTGGCACTCGGAACTTCATAAAATTTTATTGTAAGCTAATGGCTTGCCCTCAGTGTGCCCCTGAGTTACTTTCAGACTTTGTTGTTCCAAGGGAAAATTGTTTCTGTTTATTTTTGAATATGTTTTCCATACTTTGAAATTGTAAGTAGGCTTTGAATAATAATGAGAAACAGGCTCCAAGAACATTCTAGAACAGCTCTCTTAAGAACATTTCACCTCTAGTCTCCTGAAATAACATTTGGAATTTAGATTTTAATTAAATGTTAAATTTGAATTCATAGTGGCTAACAATTCAGAGATTGTGGCTATAAGAACATAAGAATTGCCGCTGCTAGGTCAGACCAGTGGTCCATCGTGCCCAGCAGTCCGCTCCCGCAGCGGCCTTAGGTCAAAGACCAGTGCCCTAACTGAGACTAGCCTTACCTGCGTACGTTCTGGTTCAGCAGGAACTTGTCTAACTTTGTCTTGAATCCCTGGAGGGTGTTTTCCCCTATAACAGCCTCCGGAAGAGCATTCCAGTTTTCTACCACTTTCTGGGTGAAGAAGAACTTCCTTACGTTTGTACGTTGTAAGACCATCACCAAACAATTCAAATCAGTAACACATAGTACACAAACGCTCTTAAAAATCAGGCAATTTACACAGTGCATGATGTTTTACAGCTATTTCTGTGCTGAAGAGAGCTTATGGTCTATAAGCTGTACCTAAATCTTCTAAATAGCTTCATCACATGCCCCCTAAGCCTAGTAATTTTGGAAAGAGTAAACAAGTGATTCACTCTACCTGTTCCACTCACTCAGTATTTCATAGACTTATATTATGTTCAAATATATTTTATTGAGCTCAACAAGAAAATCAAGCAAATACACAAAAGGAACCGCAAACAAGCTCAAATTTTTGTTTTATAAAACCCCACACGACACAACTCCCCTCCCTCTCCCCCCATACCCCCCCTCCCAGGTCCTCCTTCCAATACAAAACTAACATAGGCAATGATATAATACAAAACGATACAGGCATACATGACATCAACAGTTAAACAATCAGCTGCGAGCCATAGGAGACATTGTAGTCCAAAAGGGTTCCCAGGTGCGGTGAAAAACGCGCCCCGGGAGAGAGGAAAAGTCCGTCACATCTCTTCGTTCCCACATCAGGAGGGTAATCATCTGGCACTACCAGATAGAGTAATTTGGCGCTTCACCCTGAAACATTTCAGCAAGATACATTTCAGGGCAATAACGACAGTTCACTTGAGGAAAGCAGCAGCCCTCCTTTGACGAGGGTAATAATGGGGAACAGCTCCAAATAAGAACAAAGGCGAGCATTGAATTGTAATGTTCCAAATATGGTCTACAAAAAGAAAAATGGCATTCCAATATTAGGGCAAGTCCAGAATATATGTCCCAAGCCCGCTTCAGGGGCCTGGCATCTCGGACAAGCAGCTGACTCGCGAAACCCAGAAAGATAAGCCCTTATAGACTTATATTATATTTTCCCTAAACTGTCTCTTCTTCAGACTGAAGAGCCCCAGCCGCTTTAGCCTTTCCTCATAGGGAAGTCGTCCCATCCCTTTTATCATTTTCATCACCCTTCTCGGTGCCTTTTCTAATCCCGCTCTATCTTTTTTTGAGATGCAGCTACCAGAATTGCACACAGTATTCAAGGTGTGGCTGCACCATGGAACGATACAAAGGCATTCTAATATTTTCATCTTTGTTTTCCATTCTTTTCCTGATAATTCCTAAAAGTCGCATAGCGAAGCTGAGTAACGCCCCTCTTCTCTGCCCCCCCACTCCTTCCCAACACCCCATGCCACACGTACACCCCCTTCCCTTCCCCCGTATCTCTTTAACTTTCCAGGCATGAGCAGTATCATGAACTTGCTGCCCGCATCATGTCGTCTCTCCCTCTGATGTCATTTTCTAGGCATGGGAGCCAGAAGTGATGTCAGAGAGAGCCAATATCGACGCAGGCAGCAAGTTAAAATTCAAGTGGTACAAAGGAAGGGAAGTGGCGCACGGCAGGGGAGGTCATGAAGGAGCAGTGGGGTGGAGAGGAGGACAGGTGCCAGTGCCCTCCCGCCAAGATGACACCCCCTTACTAGTCCACTACTTCCTAACATTATCGTATGTGCTTTCTTAGGCACTGCCTACACTGAGCTGATGGTTTTAATGTTTCCTCAACGATGACACCTAGATCCTTTTCATGGGCAGTGACTCCTAACATGGAACCTTACATCACAGAGCTATAGTTCGAGTTCCTCTTTCCCACATACATCACTTTGCACATGCTCACATTAAACATCATCTGCTATCTTGTTGCCTAGTCTCCCAAGATCCTCTTGCAATTTTTCACAATCCTTTTTTGATTTAACCACTTTGGACAACTGGTGTCATCAGCAAATTTCATTATCTCACTAGTTATTCCCATCTCTAGAAAATTGATATATATGTTAAAAGGCAGCAGTCCCAGCACAGACCCCACTATTTTCCCTTCTCCATTAAGTATATTAACCATTTAATCCTACTCTGTTTTCTTTTAACCAGTTCTTATTCAATAACAGAACATTACCTCTTATCCCATGACTTTCTAATTTCCTCAGAAGTTTCTCATGAGGTACTTTGTCAAATGCCTTTTGAAAATCCACAACCAACAATATCAGCCGGCTTACCATTATCCATATGTTTACTCATCCATTCAAAGAAATGTAGTAGATTGGTGAGGCAAGATTTGCCTTGACTAAATCCATGTTGGCTTTGTCTCATTAATCCATGCTTATGTACAGTATATGCTCTGAAATTTTGTTCTTTATAACAGTCTCTACCATTTTGCACAGCATCAACGTCAGACTAATCGGTTTATAATTTTTCAGATCACAAATTTTAGAAAACTGCTCAAAGCTTATTTATATGATAAATTTTTATAATCGGTAACTTATGATATGCCAAATTATAATTCGCTGTTTGATGTTCAGCTTTTCTTGCTTATTGTAAACCACAAGGATCCATATGGTTTTGGTCACCCTCCAGTCTTCCGGTATCATGCTGGCAATGTTCCCTCTAAGCTGCGTGGCCGTGCATCTATTAGCAGGAGGCTGCGCAGCTGTACAGCCCCGCCATGCAGACAGTGGAGTCAGGACCAGTGTCCCTCCAGTCTCACTCTTCCATCTTGGGCCACTGCTGCTGCTTTCCCAAAGTAACAGCAGTGGCAAACTGAAACAAACCAGCTATGGGACTTTCCCATACATACCCGCGGCTACCAACCTGCCCTCTCCAACGTCACTTCTTCTAGGGCAAAGCCAGCAGCCTTGGATATGTATAAGAAGGTCCTGCAGCTGGTTTGTTTCAGTTTGCCACTGCTGAGAGAGGGGGGGCAAGTGCTGGTAGAGGTGATTTGGATAGGACAGGTGGGAAAATGCTGGTGGAAAAGGGGTGGGGGAGAGAGGGGGGTAGACTGGTGGAAGTGGGGTGGGAGGAGAGAGAGGGGCAAAAACTAGTGGAAATGGTTTGGGATGGGAAGAGGGAGAGGGAGGGGGAGATTTTGTATAGACATAGGAAGACAGATTCTAGATAGAACAGGGGAAAGAGAGGGCAGATGTGGGGTGGGATACAGAGAGAAGGAAGATGATGGAACTGAGGAAGTGAAAGGGGTGATACTGGATGGAAGGTGAGGTGGAAAGAGGGAGCAGACAATGTATGGAAGGGGAGAGATTCAAGCAGGATGGAAATATTGATGGAAGGGGAAAGAGGGGAGATGCTGGATGAAAAGGGGAGGGGAGAACATACTAATCGAATCTAATTCTTAGTCCTATATACCAAATCATCTCCTAAAAATACGAGCTCGATTCAGTTTTCATAATTAAATCACAAATAAATAATAATAATAATTTATTTTCTTATATACCGCCCAACCGAAAGTTCCGGGCGGTTCACTCATCAAAGACACAAAATACAGTAGAATTCAGTGGAATAACTGAATTAACATTCATTGGAGCTATTGCCTACAAAGTGATGAAACCTAGTGGTTTTTAAGGTTTTGCGAAAGATCTGAAGAGATAAACACAATCTAATTTGATGAGGTAATCCATTCCATATCGCAATTAGTAAGTATGGAAAGGAATGTGAAATTTTACTAATGGACTTGATTTTTCTCATGATAGAAAAGACAGCATATTCATATGAGTTGTTCTCGTGCGTGAAGATCTCATGGTGTTTAGAGATAAAGGCATCAGAGGAACAAATAGTATAGAAGGAGGGAGACTGAAGCCTGGATAGAAGAGGGAAGGGAAGAGACAGGAGGGAAATGATTGATAGGGAAGTGAAAGGAAAGAGGGGGCAGACTGTATGGAAGGGGGAAGAGACAGAGGAGAGAGATACTAATGGAAGAGGAGAGAGAATGTGGAAACACTGAATGGAAAGGGGAGAGGAGGCAGGCGCTGTATAGAAGAGGGTAGATGCTAGATGGAAGATGGGAAGAGGATGTTGGGCCAGTGGCACCAGTGCATGTTTCAGTACGAAGCTAACATGGCTACTATCAACATTTTGACATTTTTTATCCGTTCAGACACCATGTTAACTTCATAGTGCATCCAATTGTACAAGTTATTTAATGGATAGTTTACAGACTCCTGAAGCAGGCTCTTTAGCCGAAACACGGTCCGTGTTACGTCCTGGTGTTGTATTTGCTTGCATGGTTGCGATTTAAGAATGAATTGGCTTAAAGACCAGGTCCTCTACGTTTTTGTTGGATTTGTTTGTTTTCGTGCAAAGATTGACTCTTCTATTCTGTATCAGTGTAAGGGTTTTTTTTAATATAATAAATGGGAACAGGCTTCTCTTCAGTTTCCAGTATTTGTCATGTTCAAAATTTGACATCCTAGGCCTCCAATATGTTATTTATGTCTAAGTCAAGGCCTGGCCTCCTAAGTTTCCTAGCTGTTCTAAGAGTTAGTAGTCAGGTGTGGGATATGAACCCAGATCTCTTCCTTGGTAGCTTTTACTTTTTTAAGATTGTATCTATTCTGCTTTCAACTCCTAACTCTTCTCACCTTGGGTTCTGCTTCCCTAACCCTACATATCATGTCTGTATGTCAAAGTTTGACTGTAAGCTCTTCTGAGCAGGGACTGTCCATTTAATGTCAAAATATACAGCGCTGCCCTTCAGGGCTATAGAAGTGATAAATAGCAGTAGTGGTAGGGAGAGAAATTAGCATATTTTGGGGGGAGACAGAAAGAAGGGAGATAATGATGGAAGGGGAAAGAAAGGGCAGATATAGGGGGTAAACACTGTATATAGAAGGGAGAGAGAAAGAGGGCAGAGTAAGTGAAAGATTGAGAATAAGGGGAAGTAAAATAGGAGAGCCAGGGTGAGGGAAAGAGATGGAAAGCTTCCGGTAGACCATAAAAAAGAGAGAACTTGAAGACTGCATAGTAAGAATGAATTAAATCTGAACATAGAGGTACAAAAATAAACTGTAGAAAGCAAAATGGAAAAGGAGGAGAAAAAAATCCTGGAAAGAGACTTAAGATGGAGGAAGGTAGAAACCAGAGAAGTGAATGACCAGAAAATAAAGGTAGAAAAAAAAGTATTTTATTTTTAATTCAGGATAAAAGAGCGTGGTACCCATGTTTATAAAGGTTAGTAAATATAAATAGAAAATAGAATGAAGATGATATATTTTTCTTTGAATTAATTTTAATACATTTTTGATCAACTCACTGCTGTCAGATACCTATACCCACTATAATTTCCCCAACCCTGAAATGTCCTGTCTAAATTAGATTGTAAGCTCTTCTGAGAAGGGACTGTCTATTGTATGTTAAAATGTACAGCAATGCATATACCTTTCAGAACTATAGAAATAATAAGTAGTAGTAGTAACTGTCAGAGACCAAAAAACCTCCTGTCTCAGGTTTGGACAGTTTACTGTCCTGAAATGGTAAAGAGGTGTTGGCTTCTGAGAGCTAAATGAAAAAATGTTTTAAGTTCTTTCAATTAAAAAAAAAATCATCTTATTTTCCACTGTTTATTTATATTTGTAATTCTTAATTTGTAATGTATAGTGTGTATAATACCATCAGGGTAATGTCACAGAAAATTTTCAACTCAGTCCTTTGCTTGCGAAAAAAAAAATTTGCACACGTGAACTCGGTCCTTAGACACTGCATGCTGGATTTTAAAGATAAATTATAAATCACTAGCAATTGTTCCGTAAGTTCATTTTTCAATTCTATTAGTACTTCTGGAAATTATTAAACACTAGTTTTTTAGCCCGTTACATTAAAGGGTGCTAGAATACATGTACAGACTTAAGCATTTCTTTCTCTTTCTTTCTTTCTGTCTGTCTTTCTTTCTGTCTCTCTCCCCCTGTCTGACTTTCTTTCTGTATCCCTGCCCCCTGCCTGTTTATCTTTCTTTATGTCTAACTCCCTGGCCCCCCGTATGTCTGTCTTGCTTTCTTTCTTTCTGTCTCTCTCCCTGCCCGCTGTCTGTCTTTATTTCTTTCTGTGTCTCCCCCCTATCCAGCAGCACCCCTTCCCTGCTCCCCCTGTCCAGCAGTAGCCCTTCTCCCTTCCTTTTACCTTCTCCCTGTCCAGCAGCACCCCTTCCCTGCTCCCCTTGTCCAGCAGTAGCTCTTCTCCCTTCCTTTTACCTCCCCCCTATCCAGCAGCACCCCTTCCCTGCTCCCCCTGTCCAGCAGTAGCCCTTCTCCCTTCCTTTTACCTTCTCCCTGTCCAGCAGCACCCCTTCCCTGCTCCCCTTGTCCAGCAGTAGCTCTTCTCCCTTCCTTTTACCTCCCCCCTGTCCAGCATCACCCCTTCTCTGCGCCCCCTGTCCAGCAGTAGCTCTTCCCTGTTCTCCCTGTCCAGTGTCGCAGAGGGAAGGCAATCTGTAGCACACTGAGAAGTCTCCTGGTTTTCGCAGCTTCACGGAGGGAAGACAATATTAAAACCGCTGCAGGCTCCAACGCTCGTTGTCGAGATGGGAAAACCACCACACGCTCCTTCTTCCCACTGCGCATGCGGAAACCATTGCACGACACCATGCTCCTTCTACTGCGCATGCGGAGTCACGGAGGCACAGATCACAGACGCACAGAGTTTCAACTGCGCATGCGTGCTAAGGGTTTTATTATAGAGGATTCCACCTCTAGATCTCCCTGAATTCTACATCTAGAACTCATTAAATAAGAACATTCAGCCTCTAGAACCCTTGCTAAAAGAACATTCTGTCCTAAGAAGGTAGCTCATCCACTGTTTCAGAGATGCCTTGCCAAAATTTCTTTTTCGTGAGAAGTGGTGTCTCAGAATAATGGGGGAATCATCTCACTCAAAGAAGCGGGATGTATGCCACAGTGAAAAGAAAAATTATGTTCCAGGGAACAAAAGTAGACAAGATTCTAGTTAAATACATCCAGGTTCGCTCAATTACATATTATTCATTTTTACATAAGCTTGTTAAGGCCCACCTTTTTTTCAGAAACATTTCATTGATTACTTCTTCATCATTGTTAGGTTGAATCTATATTTAAATCATTATTGTGTTTTCAATGTTCCTTGCTATTACATTTGGGAATACATCATTTTTATTTTCTAATTGCTTCATCACTGATGATTTTATGGTTTGGGACCATGTTTATTGTAATAGATAGGTAGATATGGACTGGACTTTAACTTAACTGTTTCTATCCCAAGTTCATCATCAAGAATCAAGAAGAGTTTTTGAAGAAATATCATAAAAGCTATTAAATGTTTCTTCATTTTGCAATTTGTCTTTGCTTCATTTACAGGTTTACCAGTTTCCCTGAAGAGA
The DNA here is from genome assembly GCF_902459505.1 of Geotrypetes seraphini. Taxonomy (NCBI): domain Eukaryota; kingdom Metazoa; phylum Chordata; class Amphibia; order Gymnophiona; family Dermophiidae; genus Geotrypetes; species Geotrypetes seraphini. The sequence continues at coordinate 214,144,322 of NC_047086.1, forward strand.
TGTAATGCCAGATAGTTTAGGACAATGGTTCTTAAACTTGTCCTGGTGGACCCCCAGCCAAGTCGGGTTTTCATGATACCCCTAATGAATATGCATGAGGCAGATTTGCTTGTCTGTCACTTCTATTATATGCAAATCGGTCTCATGCATATTCATTAGGGATATCTTGAAAAACCAGCTGGATGGTGATCCCCTAGGACAGGTTTAAGAACCATTGGTTTAAGGGCTAGATTCACTAAGCAAACTGATCGTGTACCGATCGGTTTGGGACCCCTTTGCGACCCCGACCCGATTCACTAACCTCGTGGCCGATCCGATTCCGATCCGTGCATGCAAAGTAGGAAGGACGCGAGTCACTAAACTTTTCCAGGAACACCGACTGAGCTGGCCGGTCCAAAAAGAAACGACTTGTGGGTACCAGTCGCTTAGGTCCTTTCTGACTGCCCTGCTCTCTGCTGCCATGCTTTCTGCTCCGACTTTCCTGCTCTGTTCAGCCCCGACTCACCTGCCCTGCTTAGCCCCGATTCGCCTGCCCTATCCAACCCTGACTTGCCTGCCCTTCCCCACAGTGCGAGTCCATGGTTTTAACCCATGGGTTCACTAACTATATAAAAAAGGAAAAAAAACAGAAAAAAAAGCAGCTCGCAGCTCTGTAAGCATACGCAAACCATCTACAGACAAAGAAGATGGTCTGCGCATGCTTCAGGATCGCTCACTAGAGATCCGTATGGTCGTTGGGGGGCATTCCTCCGATCTATAGGCATGCTGGCCTATAGTAAATTCATTGGCCTGCCTGCAATCGCCCACAGATCGGACACGGAAAGGAAGGTTAGTGAATCTAGGCCTAAGAGATTGAGAGCTGAGGAAGACACTCCTGAGGGGAGCAAGTTAGAGTATTAAGGTATGTTGTGGACATAATGCCTTTTATTTGCCTCTTACCGCATATTAAACAGCAATAACCTACATTATATTACCATAATCACACATTAGTATTCATTAGCACAGGATACATAATAAGGAGATGCAGAGCATGCAATTATGCAAGCTAAATACTTCATCACTAGGTAAATCAAATAACATAGCTTGCAGTTAGCACCACAAGCTACATTATTTCTGGAAAAAGATGCTGGCTAAAAGCTGGCATTAGTTTTCCTGGACAGGAGCATTGAGCTGCTATGCCTTGCTCCAAAGCTGTATACAGTATTAAAGGGGGCTGGGCAAGATAAGGTAATATCCCCCTCCCCTAATCATTATTCCACACAAAGTCCCCCCTCATCATAACTTCACCTAAAAAGCCCTCCCTTTCCAACAAAGAATCCTACATCCTCCTGTAGCCCCTCCACCCTTCCTTTAGAAATAGGGTCTAGGCAGCAAGGGCCAGGGATGTCTAAAAGTAGGCCCAGGGGCCTTACAGGAAGGTGGGAGGAGTGGAGTCTTTGTTAACAAGAGGGGGGTACTTTGGGAGTATGATGATGAGGGCTTCAGGAGGAAGGGGGAGATATACCTTAGATTTGCCTGGGTCATATAAGATATGACCCAGGAGCACCAGACCATGGTTTAGTGTCCCAGTAATCCTGAGCTCTATGAACAGCGGGGGTTGTGAAGTTAGCCACAAGCTACATCATTCATATACAGTGGGAATGACTAACTTGCGGTGCTGAGTTACAGCAGGTTAGTCACTCCTACAATAAAATAAAGTACGGTATAAGCACCTTAATAGCAACCCCCCCCCCCCCAAAGATGCTGTGGAATGGGGAAGGAGGAGGTTGTTATGTTAATACTTTTGAAAACCAAAAAACAGACATGGGGAGCCCTATTTCACCTTGAATGTAGAGATCAGAATCGGGGCACCCAGGTGAGGGCATGCTAAGATCTGGCGGTATTTTAGAGAAAGATCTGCCAGTGTTGAGCCTTTATAAAAATACCTTTAAAAGAGCATATATACGGTATGTGATAGCACACGTGGCAGAAGTAGCCATCTTACCAATGTAGACATTGAAAATGTGAAGAACCTGATTCCACAGAAAGTGCCAGCACACGTAGCTGCTCCGTTTTAAAAACCCACACGTAAGGGCCTCCAGTTAAATAGTGAGGCCACAATTCTAATATGGGTTTGGTTTGCAGGTGGAAATACTGTAAATAACGAGGGATTACAGAAAATGGCTTGACTCCCTCGCTAAAAGACCTATGTGTGTCTTTATTTATTCATTCAATTTTCTATACTGTTTTCCCAAGGGAGCTCAAAATGGTATACATGAATTTATTCAGGTGCTCACGCATTTTTCTCTGTCTGTCCTAATGGGCTCGCAATCTGTCTAATGTACCTGGGGCAATGGTGGGATTAAGTGACTTACCCAGGGTCACAAGGAGTAATGATGTGGGTTTGAATCCACAACTTCAGAGTGCTGAGGCTGTAGCTTTAACCACTGTGCCACACTCTTCCCTTTGAGCTGGTGTAAAGCTTGATGTAAAGCTTCCACCACACACATGGATTCCTTTGGTAAAAGGGAGAATATGCACATATTGATTTTAGTCCCGCTCTAGCTACGCCCAATCCATACCCACTTGATATCTCTGTGTGGCGTGGATCTCCATGTGTAAAATAGAAGCTTTCTGAAATCAGTCAATGAAGCTGTCCGTGCAATGTGCAATGGCGGCAAAAAGGGCGAACAGAATGCTAGGATCGTGAACAGATCGGAGAAGGTTATCATGCCACGGTACCGGGCCATGGTGCGCCCTCACCTGGAGTACTGTGTACAGCACTGGTTGTCGTATATGAAGAAGGACTTGAAAGGGTCCAGAGAAGAGTGACTAAGATGGTTAAAGGGTTGGAGGAGCTGCCGTACAGCGAAAGATTAGAGAAACTGGGCCTCTTCTCCCTCGAACAGAGGAGATTGAGAGGGGACATGATCGAAACATTCAAGGTACTGAAGGGGATAGACAGTAGATTGGGACAGGTTGTTCACCCTCTCCAAGGTAGGGAGAATGAAAGGGAACTCTTTAAAGTTGAAAGGGGATAGATTCCGCACAAACGTAAGGAAGTTCTTCTTCACCCAGAGAGTGGTGGAAAACTGGAACGCTCTCCCGGAGTCTGTCATAGGGGAAAACACCCTCCAGGGATTCAAGACAAAGTTAGGCAAGTTCCTGCTGAACCAGAATGTACGCAGGTAGGTAAGTCTCAGTTAGGGCGCTGGTCTTTGACCAAAGGGCCGCCGCATGAGCGGACTGCTGGACACGATGGACCAGTGGTCTGACCCAGCAGCGGCATTTCTTATGTTCTTAGTATTTACACGTGTATGTGATATTCATGTGTTAAGGGTGCTATTTATACATAAATCTATATATATAAAATCGGAGGTATGTATGTGTGTATGTGCCGCGATCACGCAAAAACGGCTTGACCGATTTGAACGAAACTTGGTATGCAGATCCCTCACTACCTGGGGTGATATGTTCTGGGGGTCTCGCTGCCCACCTGCACATGTGGGCGGAGCTACAAACAGAAAATCAGATTTCACCCATTCATGTCAATGGAAAAAATGTAAAAAGCTGCCATTCACACTGTAATTCCAACTATAAAACACTTTCTATGACACTATAACCACTAGGGACATCGTTTCTATTCTACCACGGACACCATACATATAGAGTTTGTATGTTCTAACTGTGTTTGTAACTGTTTCCTTCATGCACCCCAGTTCATAATGTTATTACATTACATGAGTACTCACATATCCTGAACTAGGAACACAGGTTCCATTCTGAACCGGGAACAAACTGCATGGAGTTTCTTTTCAACCTGAGTTTCCACATATTGAGTTGTTTAAATCAATACTGAAACTTTTGGATGCCATTTATTCCAACAGATCTTCCTTTTCAGTTTAAGAGATTGCAAATTCCAGTGAGACTTGCATTCTCTATCACAATCAACAAATCACAGGGACAGACTATTACATACTGTGGAGTGGATTTAAGATCCCCCTGTTTTTCCCATGGACAACTCTATGTTGCTTGCTCAAGGGTGGGTTCACCCAAGAATTTATATGTTCTTGCTCCTGGAGGTGAAACTAAAATTGTTGTTTATAATCAAGTTTTGTGTTAGTTGTATTGTATTCATTTTGTCAAATATTTCACATTATAATTTGATTATTGTACTTTTTATAAAGCTGTAAAAAAATAATTTCATTCACCATTATAAAGTATCTTTATTTCAATCCATTTACTGTGTTATTGCTATAATTAAATACCCGTGCAACGCCGAGTCATCAGCTAGTTAGCTTCTAAAATAATAGCCAAAAAATAAAATATGCTGCCAGGAAATGTCCTTGTACTTGTTCTTCCTTATCTAGATTTCTTTCTTTACCTTATTCTCTTATGATACAGTCAATATGTACAGAAAATCTGAGTGAATTAATCTTGATTCTCTCCCAGGGATTGTGGTGTAGAAGAGGAATCCTCCATCTTATTCTTGTGGGTTTTTTTCACTGGCACACTGTGAGCAAATTCTAATACCACTATGTAAATACCTTTGATTCTATCACAGGTATTGTAAGCTAACTAGAATCCTCTTCTGTAAATAACTGCTGATACCCTCACAGGCATTGTAAATTACAGGAGTCTTAAACAGGTGGTGTCCATTCGGTCTGAAAAACACTAGAAGGAAAGTATTTAATTTCTAGCACCAATTGACTAGCTAAATAGCAGAATTAATGCTATACGACTCAATATTGAGCAAAGATGTTAAGGCATGATTTTTGGGGAGGTGTTTTTGGATAGCCATGCCAAAGGAAAAACTATGGTCCAAGGAAAATTCTAGTTCCTGAGTTTATTTTGTTTTCTCTCTTAGATCAGCCATTCTCAAACCGTGTGCTGTGGTGGCCCAGTACACCGCAGCAAACTCTAAGGGGAACCATTGCATATTTTAAGACCCCAAAGAATGGCTGGTAGGAATGCCCCAGCCCCGTCATCTGAAGCAATCTGCTGCCTGAGTTCAGAGTTCCATGCTGCCTGAGGAAGTCAGTAGCACGCTTCAGTACCAACACTGGCACTCCTGTGCAGGGGGTGGGGGTGAAAGCAAGAAGAAAAGTAGACCTGAGACAGCAGTTCCTAAACTGTAGCCCAGTGTCTCTCAAACTTTCTTGAGCCAGGACACACTAAAGATAGTGGCCACGGCTTGAGGCACCCAGAAGTGCATTGATGTCACCCTGATGCCATCATGCATATGCATGACATCATCACGTCAACATCCACATATGTGCAGAGGCCCTCCAGATGGGCCCTGAGACGCCAGTAGGGGATGCCAACAGGGAAGAGGATCGGAGAGAAGGAGAGGCACTGGCGCCAGCTGATTGCCTACAGCAGTGTTTCTCAACTACTTCAAGCTAAGTACCCCCTAAGTCTAACAAATATCAACTGAGTATCCCAATCACAGACCTCCCTAGGCCCACCCAAGCTCTGCCCCAGATCCCATCCCCTTTACTAATTGTAATGCAATGTTTTCCATTCATTTTCCATATATACACACAATATAAATTCTCAAAACTGACACATTTCAATCTCTATATTGAAAATAAAATCATTTTACCTACCGGCGATTCTCTGCAGGTTGCTATAGCTTTATACATGAGACTAGAAGGCCAGGGGGGAAGCCGGAGGACACAAGAGAGAAGGGGGAAACATGCAGACCTTCGGCGAATTGGGCAGCGCTGGTGCTGAACCGCATAGGGAAGTCAGCTGGCAGGCGCCTCTCTACCTCCTCAGTGTGTCACGGCACACTTGGAATCTCAGGAGGCACACAGTTTGAGATACACTGCTGTAGTTAAAATGGCATTGTTCGATAGATTTATCTCCTAAACAGAAGCTACACTCAATTCCAACAATTGTATTATATCTATTCTTGTGTAATATGTTGTACTCTTATAATCTTACAATCTTATAATGTGTACATTGTAATTTGCTGATTGTCCAGCTCTCTTCGGTGTGAACCGCCTAGAAGTCGTCTGACTATGGCGGTATAGAAGAACAAAGTTATGTTATATAGCCTATAGGGACACTATGAAAAAAATTCCTTAACATAAAGGGTGCTGTGAACCTAGAAAGTTTGGAAACCACTGTCTTAGATGGTATTAAATCATTGCCTGTATTTATATATGCTAGGGATGCTCAGCTTGTGCTTGAAATGATTCTGCTCAAAGTTTTAACCCAGATTTTGTCAGATCCACATTAGCTCTTGTTTAATTAACATCAATTCTAGGGACCCCTGATGAAGACTATCAAGTTGAAACATGGCCCTTGTTGGATCCACAATTTTCAAATTTAATGTGGATACTGTCTACTGTACATATTCTTGCTGCTTTATGTGCTACAATAAATTACTGAATCAAGAACATCGATTCCACAGTTTCCTTTCTCCTTCTGGCTTTTGGTGACACCGATTAACTACAGAGAGTGGGTTTTTCCTTTGTTTGCTGACTTCTGTATTTATCCTGAATTAGAAGTGAAATGACTGTTCCATTAATGGTTTTACACGGGACACAGTACCATACTTGTGAAGGGGCCCTCACACATTATAACTTGATATGCTAAAGACATTCCCTATAGGTCTATAATTGCTTAATATTGTTTATGTAATACGAGGGGCTGCTAAAAAGTTCTCAGCTCAACCAACAAAGTTGGGGCAGTCTCCATCAAGGGCTATACACTTAGTCCAGTGATTTTCCACTTTTTTTTGTTACGTTGGAAAAATACAGAATGAAAAAAAGATATACAGGAGATAGATTTGTGTACCAAGGATATAGTGCAAGCAAATTTATCACCCGCATAGTCATTATGGATATCCTGAAAAGCTGACCTGTCTGGGGCTCTTGAGGACTGGAATTGCCTACCCCTCTACTAGGTGGCTGCCTGCGTGACACAAAATTCCAGGATTACATATGCATAGCCAGTCAGAGAGTAGTGCATCCTATGTGAAACATCTAGCTCCCTGTCCCCCACCCCCAATGCACCCCCAGCTCTGCAACCCCCCCCTGATGTTCCAGTACTAAGACCCCATGCATGCATAGCCAGTTCTGTTAATACATTTCAGTCTGCCCTTGCAGAAACGCTGTAAGGAGGCCATCACCACAAACTTGGTACTCAGAGGCCATATGGGAGGCCGATGCAGAAAGTATAATGGGGGTGGGGTAGTTTGCTGGAAAATGGGAACAACTTTGAAATAAAGAAAATGAGAACGTCAAGGACACAAAACTTTTCTTTTATGAACTTTCTAAGCAACAAAATCAGTCAAGAATACAGTGAAGCCATGCAAGATATATGGAGGGATTCTCTTATCCTCCCGGATAAAGCAGGTAGAGAATGACACGGGAACAAATTTTTCCCCATCCCTGTGGTAACTTATTTTCCCGTCCCATCCAGGTCTTTTCCTGTCCCTGCCCCATTCCTGCAAGCACCATTTGCGGTTAAGGCAGAGCTTACAGGAATGGGACACGGACGGCGACAAAACTCTCGGGGAAGGGACAGGGAAATTGAGTTCCTGTGGGGACGGGGACAAATTTGTCCCCGTGTCATTCTCTAAAAGCAGGTTAATAACAACAACTAATCCAAAATATAATACATTTCTTGACATGGTTTTGAGATCTAACACTCCCTTCTTTGGGTCTAATGCCTTATTCACCATAAAAATTCTACTGCCCATCCCCTTCTAACCACCCATCAACCTCTGACCACCCTGTCACAGGAACATGGCCACAGATAGACCTGAGTCCTCTACTTTTGCATCAGGCCTACCAAGCAGCTGCACATACCATTTGTAAGGCTGGCAGGTTTCCTCAAGTCTCGCTAGCTGAAGAAATCCATAGTCTGCCCACAGACAGCTAAAGGGCAACTCTCAGCAACTCAAAGTGTTGCAACTGAGGCTGGCACCACAAAAACTGCATATTTGAAGTGCTAGCATAAGCTGCTGCTGGTTGCCACACTTTAGTTGATTAAGGTAGGCTCCAATTTTTTCAGCTGTCAGGGATTGTGGTATTTTTATTTTTATTTTTTTTGGGTGGGGGTGGGAAGAAGCATGCCTATAGCTCACCCATGTTCTCCCTTGGCCTCACAAAAGAATTCATGTCTGTCTACGCCAATGCATTATCATTCACTTATATTTTCTGGCATTTTTCATCTTTTCCTCATTCTGTCCTGATCTGAGGAAAAAGGTTTTAGTTCCCAAAACCTAATCAAAATTGTGTTTTTAGCCCAATAAAAAAAATGTCACCTTATTTTTTATTATTGTCTATTTTATAGTTCCTCCTGGACGAGAATATGTTGGAAAAGCTTGGCAAGAAAAGAGCTTGAATTTCTTCCCCTAGCACATGGAGCTCAGGAGTCTGTCACTAATGATATTTCATTTCAAGATCTGTGTGAAAAGGCACGGATGACCCCGCAGAAGTGAGACCTCACTGCAATAGCAGTTGACAGAATACTGTGAAAACAGTGAATGTGCAATGCTAAAACCTGGGGGGGGGGGGAATACCTGGCTACAGAGATATGACACAGTGCTAGAACAGTCATGAATCCTGGACCCTGGGCTGGAAAGCATCAGTGCGCCTCCCAGTGGTAGGAGTAGTCAAAAAAGAGGACACCTAACCCCGCTCCTACCCCACCCCCATCTCACCCCCCTCTCCCACCTGTCAGCTTACACTGCTAGCTGTCAGCATTTTCTGCTAGCCTAACCAATGTCAGCAAAGGCCTATGGGATATTATTTTAAACCAGCGGTCTCAAACTCGCGGCCCTCCGGGTACTATTTTGCGTCCCGCGGTCTGTACATAATCTCAGAAGGCACACTGGGTGGGAAGAGAGGCTCCAGTGCCCCTGCAAGCAACGCCATTAATCAAATCACCATTTGGCTGAAGCCTGGGATAGTTTTACCCAATGGAAGCCAAGCTTAGAGTGATCGATACCACCGTTGTCAAATGAGAGGCATTGCAATTAGAAAAAAAAAAAAAAGATTTTTTATTTGTATTTTTATAACTAATTGACCAATGAGTTCTCACGCTACTCTTGATGGACAAATTGTTTGTCCAACCGGCTATCAATGCTGTGCTGTTTTTGCCCCTTGCACGGGAAAAGTTTGCCGTTGCCATAGAAATGCCGACGGGGTTCGGTAGCAGATTGGTTTGCTTTTACGGCGGCGTAGTCGCCCTTCTCTGAGGCATGTTAACATACTCGTAGGCCTCAAATTATTTTGCGTTTCAATAACTCTTATCGTCATCGGGATGGCGAAGCTGACGGCTGAATTCATATTGGCAGGTGAGTGGGAGTTGGCGGAGGGGATCTCTTGAGGCCTTCCAGAATGATGTGTTTCTTTCGATACTTTTTCTTTGAATGCTTGCAGCGCTGCTGTTAGGTCTTTTCTGGTATTTTATTCATTTATTTGAATTTCGCTAACCTGAGTTACTTTCAGGTACACAAAGCATTTCACTGACGTCGGAGGGCTCACAATCTAATTTTGTACCTGGGGTTAATGGAGGGTTAAGTGATTTGCACAAGATCACAAGGAGCGGCTCTGGATGTCAAAGCCTAGTGCTTTAACCATTAAGTCTCAAATTGTTTTTTCCTTTAGTTTCTGTTGGGAATCAAATGATGATGCTACATATAATATAGGGTCCACTGAACATGCGGGGATCAAAAGGCCAGTCTTGAATGCAAGGGTCTGCTAATAATACTAGGGTTTCCCTGGACATGCCCTCTTTTGGAAGACTCTTTTCTAGTTTGCTTTTTTGTCCAGGGAAACCGGACATCTGGAAACCCTACAGCAGTCATTACAAGGCCCGTGCACCCGCCATCACTGCACACCTATCTGGCGTTCCCTGCCCCTCCTCAGACCCTTTGAGATCCATTGCTTGCTCACCATTCTCACAGTACTGCTGCTTTAACTCTTCGGCCACAGGCAGCATGAATGAAGCAAACACGCCGCCTTCAGCAACCTGGAAGCTTTCCCTCTGCTACTGCCTCCTAACCCCCGTATAGGCAGGAAGCACTGACAAAGAGAAAGGCAGCATGTTTACTTCACTCACGCTACCCACGGCCAAAGAGCCAGAGCAGCACTGGATTCCACGGTGGGGGGGGAAATAGTATTTGGAGGGTAAGAGATGCTGGACCGTGGGGATGAGGAGGAAAGGGAAGGGAAGATGCCAGACTTCCAGGGGAAGAAAGAGAAGGGGTTAGATAGAGATGCCAGACCATGGAAGAGAGAGAAAGGGAAGGAGAGAGATGTCAGCCATGTAAATAGGGAGGGAAGGGAAGACATGGAAAAGTAGATTTTGAGAAGAAAGCAGAAAAATTGAATGCTAAGTTAATGCCAAAGAGGGATGCAAGGCAGAAAGTGAAGAAGGAGAGAAAAACAGTCAGTGGATAAGAAGGCCCAGGAAGCGTAGTTAAAAGCACAGAAAAATAAAGTCACCAGACAACAGGGAAAATGATTTTATTTTCCATATGGTGATTGAAAAGTGTCAGTTTTGAGAAAGGAAAGATTTTAAACTTTAACGATGAGGGCTGCAAAAAAAGGAAAGATTTATAAATTATAGAGTTTTACCTCATGAAAAATTGTCATTCTTGAATAAGACATTAACTATTTTTTCTGCGGCCCTCCAAGTACCTACAAATCCAAAATGTGGCCCTGCAAAGGGTTTGAGTTTGAGACCACTGTATTAAATAGGTCTGATCCTGGGCATGTCAGTGCAGGCAAACATGAAAAGCTTCTGCACAGAATCCATATACCTTAAGTATCGAGCCAGACTCGACTGTTTTATCAAGAGGATATGTTACTTGGATGAAACAAAGCCGCTAGACAGACTAATTCTATCTACCATTCCTGTTAATATCACACCTTCCTTATCAATTAAGATTACCATTGTTTCAAACAGTTTTGAAATTATGAACAGAAAGATACTGAAAAATACATACTTAACAACAAAAGAACAAGATTCCAGCCTATAAAAGCCTCCTTTCTTGACCACCTCCCTCTCTCTCTGGAATCTCTGGACCCTTGTTTACCCCCTCTCTCTGGACTCTTGCTTATCTCCCTCTCTGCGCCCTATTCAGGAAATACGGTCTTTTCTCTCTCATTCACAAAAGCTTAGAAACAATTCTAGATTCAACTATACTCTGTACGTGTAAAAGCCTATATATAGGTTTTTACACTTTTTATGCAACTACTTGGCTATCCTCATTAATTTCACTTCCCACTCTGAGGGCATTGGACCCGGGACCTCTGGTGCACACCCACATAGACTAGACAAAATCATACACACTTTTAAACACCAAAAGATTATATTTTGAGGGTTTCACCTCAGTCCCTCCAGAGATTTCCAGCTGGGTAAGTAGAAATTAATTTTTCTTGTATGCACTGTGCACTAGTTATGATGTTTTTTGCTTAGACAAGGTGAGAGATTGTATTTTACACTCAAAAGTCCTTGTGCAGTTTTGATTGAAGGTTTGATATAGAAAGAGTGAGATAGGAATCAATAGACCTTGTGAACCCCCTATTAATAGTGAACAGTCTGTGTGCACTATACAGGGTGACACTAGTGGGTGTTTTAGACTTGGTGAGATTTTCCTTTTCAAAAGGTTCTGTATTAATCCTTGATTTTTGTTTTTACCTGTGCTTGATGCAATGTGGTTTGCATTTCCTAATCTGTTGTTATAGGCTTATCAGAGTGTGTTTCATGTCAAAAAACTTGGTTTAATGTTTGAGCTGCTTAGAACTAACTGCTAGACTTGCCTCCAGGCCCGCCCCATTATGCCCTAGCCCCGCCCCCTCCGCTGCCTGTTCTCGATTTGTTGGAAGCTTTTCAAAACCCGCACAAAATGCTGGATTTTGAAAAGCCATCTGGACCCCCGGACATGTCCTCAAAAGGAGGACATGTCTGGGGAAACCAGACATCTGGTAACCCTAACAAAATCCAACTGTGTTTTGGATGTGGTACTAAGTTAAAAAGTCCCTCAGTTAAGACACCCCACATCTGTACTAACAACTTTACTTTTTGCAACTTTGTGCTTTTAATTCTATTTCCTGTGAAACTCTGCCCCGGTGAAGGACCAGTTCAGACTGGGCTGGAACTGGCAGCTGGCAACTCTGCAGCTCCTCTAACACCTTTCTTATATTTTTCCTGCTAAACTTCTGCCTGTTTTCAGGTAGTAACCTTTTTGCTCAAAGTGGGGGCATAGGCGTGCTCTTATGCTGGCAACTCTGGCCTAACAAGTTTAATCTCCACTTTTTCTACCTATAACTAAAGAAGTCTCCCTCCTCCATAAGTGTCCTAATTTATTCCTTAGTTAGAATACACATTTTTGAGGATATCTTTTGTTTCATGAGTAAATCAAGCAAAATTTTTGTTGTTTACCTGTAATTACATCACTTTCTTTTTCAAAGATAAATAAAAAAAGATTTGACATCGATATGTGAACATTTCTTTACAAAAAATGAATATTTCATGGAGTGTCCTAATTTTTTCACATGACTGTATGGATCTGTCTAAGTGTGTAACCTTTGAGGTCAAAATGCTCCCACTTAAGGAGGAGGGATACTTCTTTAGTTATAGGTAAAAAAAAAGTGGAGGTTAAGATGTAATTCATTTATGTGGGATTAAGCAAAAGAAACAAGAAATGGCCGCAGTTGATTCAAAATGCTGCAGCCAGACTGATTTTTGGAAAGGAAAAATTTGATCACGTGTCACCTCTGCCAAGGAAATTACATTGGCTTCTGTTTCAATTGAGAGTTCAATTTAAATGTGCCTATATAATCTTTAAAATTTTACATGGGCTATTTGTTCCTTTGCTGTCTTTATCTCTAAATACCTTGAGATCTTCGGGCACGAGAACAACCCACATGTATAAGCTCTATTTTCCATCATTAAGAGGAATCAAGTCCATTAGTAAAATTTCACACTCCTTTCCATACTTACTAATTGCGATATGGAATGGACTATCTCCTCAAATTAGATTGTGTTTATCTCTTCAGATCTTTTGCAAAACCTTAAAAACCACTATGTTTCATTGCTTTTTAGGCTAAAGCTCCAATGAATGTTAATGGATCTTTCTTTGTGATCTAATTATGTAAACCAAATTGAGCTCCTATTTTTAGAAGATGATTCGGTATATAAGACTAAAGGGTCCTTTTACAAAGGCGCGGAATACCACGCGTTAAACCGCCTGCCGCGCTAGTACCTAACGCCTCCATTGTCGAGGCGATAGGATTTTAGGCTGCCGCGGGGGTTAGCACGTGATGAAATGTCCGACACGCTAACCCCCATAGCGCGCCTTGATAAAAGGAGCCCTAAGAATTAGATTAGATTAGATTTTTCTACATAATCACCTTCCTTTTCAACACATTTATCACACTGTTGCACCAACTTCTTTACTCCATTGGGAAAAAACGTTTTTGGTTGTGCCTTCAGCCAGGAATGCACCACTTCTTTGACCCCTGATAACGTTCTTAATGTGGGTGAAACACGTCCTGTGTCGGGTTTTATTTGATGTCTGCACAATAAAATTGCACTTGGTTTCTACACTTTTTGGCTGTGCTGCTTTTCATTAACCACCATTTTGAATTTTGCTGACTGCCTATCCCAGTGATGGCTAACCTTTTTGAGCCCGAGTGCCCAAACTGCCGCACAAAACCAAAGAATTTCCTCAAAGTGCCAGCACGTCAATTAAACCTTAATAACAAGATTTTAGTATCTAAAAACTCTTTATAAAGTTGCCTGAACTATGTAACATCATTTTTAAAGGTTGGAATCTTTGTATTGTCAGAGAATCAATTTGATTCACAATCCTTTGGTTTTCATTTCAATTTATTGGCAATTTATAATGTTTTAATGATTTCATTCAATTTAATGAATTTAGGAAGAATTTGATTCAGTTACACAATATATTTTAAATGTATTATTCACATAACATGTCAAATGTATCCTGAGTAAAAAAAAAGATAAACTTCTTAAAACTGTTAACTGTGTCAAGACTCGGTGTGTATTCCCAAAGAGTCTATACATGTTTTTTTGTAAAATTTACAATCAAATTAGAAAATAGTTAAATCATTACATTTCTAATAATATGATGTAAAGAAAACAAAAGAGCTTTCAATTAAACCAACCGTTTTTATTGGAAATTCCAGATTGGAATACAACAGGGCCATGTAAAGTCCCTTTTTTAAATAACATCTTTAAATAATATTTAAATAACTTAGAAATTGTCTTAACTGCAAACTGAAAACACTGCTTCATGTAAACATATGCATTGGGCATGCTCTGAAAAAAATTAATGTGATTTTTGTTGTTGCATGCATGCTGATAACTTGTCAATCCTTGGCTCATAGTGCGTTAATTTCAGAGCAACACATGCAGCACTTATGTCATCCATTAATCTGTTTCTAGCATCAGATTTTATATGATTCAAAGCCGAAAACAGCTGCTCACAAGCATAGGATGACCCAAACAAAGTAAGAAGAGCAATCCCAAGTGCTTTAGTGGACTTAAAATTGTCTGGCAGAGAATTCCACGCTTTTAGGATTTCATTTTCAGAACTGCTAGCAGTGATTTCATTTGTCACCCTTTCACACTCAATACGTTCAAGAGCCGCACGCAGGTCATTGAATTTACTTTTCCAGATAGAGCTTTCTTGAAATTCCAGTAGCTCCATTTCCAAATTTTGAATATCCAACCACTGTAAGCAGGAAAGATCAAGATCTTCAAATGTGGACTTTTCTGGGGAAGTTATAAATGAAAATCTTACGGAACTGAGAAAATCTTTTACTAAAATTCTCCTTTGCTTCGGCTACAATGGTGGAATATGCTTTGTGGATTTCCTGGTGTTTTTTATGACTGTCCACAAATGTTGTAGAATTATCCAAATGTATTTTTAGGTTGGGAAAATATTTTAGCTGTCCACTCTCAAGGTCTTTTTCAAAAACATGCAATTTTCTCTCAAAAGCTTTGATGTCACTAAACATGCTTTCTGCTGTTTTTCCCATGCCTTGTAATTTTTTGTTTAGTACATTAAAGTGGTTAGTAAAATCTGTAAAGAACATGAGGTTGGTAAGCCAGGCCATGTTGGTGAGTTGAGGATAGTCTTCCCCCTTTTCATTCATAAATAGCCTAACTTCTTCCAAGCAGGCCACAAATCTCTCTAACACTCTTCCTCTGCTCAGCCACCGGACATTATTGTACATCAGTAAAGTGTTATATTGTGCCTGAACCTCATCAAGAAGGGCTTGAAATTGTCGAAAATTAAGAGCACGCGCCATGATGAAGTTCACCATTTTTGTTATATCTTTGAGGACATCGTCAAGTTTTTTGCTGCTTTCTTTGGCGCAGAGAGCCTCTTGATGTATTATGCAGTGAAATTGAATCAGTGGATGTTTTGCTTCCTTAGCAAAGAAATGAATGAATCCTGATGTTGTCCCCACCATGCTAGGTGCTCCATCGCTAGTAACTGAAACCACTTTTTCTGGACTTATGTCTAGTGATGAAAAAGCCTCCATCACAGCATTGTGGATATCTATCCCTTGTGTTCTTCCAGGCAAAGACAGCAGTTTTACCAGCTCTTCTCTCATGATGTCACCAGTAGCATAACGCAAAATGAGCGCTAGTCTTGCATGGTTAGTAATATCTGTACTTTCATCCAAGCACATGGAGTAGAAGGGTGCTTTTTGTAAGTCGCAAGTAAGCTGTTGACTAACATCAGCAGCCATTCGCAGAACCCTATCTTTTGCAGTATTTCTGCTTAGCGGCAGCTCAGAGATGCGCTGCACAATTTTATCCTTGTTTTAGAAATCATGGAAGAGTGAATTACTCCCAGCCAAAATTGCCTTTTTGATAAAATCTCCATCAGAGAGGGGCTTACCATGTTTTGCCATGCACAGTGAAATTTGAAAGCTGGCAACTGTAAGATGATTAGTTTTTGAAAGATAGTTGCTAAAACTAAGAGACTGGGAGTGATATTTCTTTAATTTTCCTACCAGGAACTCTTTTCTTTGAGCTAAACCAAGTTCAGCAACACTGTTATGGTTGGTCTCAAAGTGACGTTTGACACTTGATGTGCGAGACACAACACTTTCATTACACATAATAAACAATGCTTTCCCACTGTGTTCAATCACTCCATATGTCTCTGTCCAGGCCTCTTGGAATGGTCTTCCACTATCTGTTTTTGCTTTTTTTGCTGTACTCATTTTCTTTGTTCAAGACTTCAAGTCTACAAAAAGATAAAATTTGTATAATAAAAAAAATCTAATGAAGTGCTGTATACAAATCCGTCCCCATAAAAAAATATGTGATTGGGGAATTTTACTAATTGTAGACATCCGTTTTGGTCAAAAAATATACTGTTCGGGTGAAAACCGGACTTGTGCAACCTGAGTGTATGGGAAAAGGACTTTTATTTTTCATTATTGGAGCCTTTGTTATTTTATTATGATGTTTACAAAAGCACTGTGAAGGGCCACATATACACTTTACTGTTTTTTGCTATATTGAGTTTTCCATAAGGTACAGCGCAGAGGATTAGTGTGTTGGTTGTTCACAGAGAGCCCAGCCCTCCTCTCAGCTTACTGAACTTCTCTATGCAATCATCATAAGCAGCTTTTTTATTTCCTCGAATTTAGCATGTCCCCCATGGAAGATACAGAGGATTTTACAGAGGAGCACATTATTAGACACATTAACATCCCCCCATATCCTCACCTCTCTAGCATGGGAGCACTAGGAACTGTTCCTGATTACAGATGCCACATGTGGAGTCACACTACAGCCTCACTGAGTTCCTGTGACAGACTCAGTGTGAAGCTTCTCTTCCTCCCCCCACTTCCCCCTCACACACTGCCTGGCTCATAGGATACTAAGGGAAAGACAGGCAGGCTAAACATCCACTCACAGGACTGCAGCCAGCACAGGAGGATGGGCCGCGGCCCACCAGGACAATGCCCGGTCCTCCCAATGGCCAGTCCGGCCCTGTTGCCAGGTGAGCTGCAAAGCAGACACCGGCACACTCGCCTCCCGCCACACCGCATATCTTAATTGCGGACTAGAGAGTTGCGCGGGGACAGAAATCCCACCCGTCCCCGACAAAGTCTCACCCATTCCCACCCGTCCCCACCTGTCCCCGTGAGGATTGGAATCCCTCCGTCCCCACCCATCCCTATAAACTTCAGAAATAGTTATTTCATTTAATTATGCTACTGAATTAAAGGCTCTGGTAGAAACCCATTTACAAATAAGCAAAAAGACTTTATTAATTTGGAAATATTAATTGGGAAAAATACACACTTTGTAAACGGGTTATAAATTTTTATCAACACAACTAATATACTACTTTATCCTGAAGCAGAAAAAAAGAAATAGAATTCTTTTCCTACCTTTGTTGCCTGGTTTCTGCTTTCCTCATGTTCTCATTCAGTTCCTTCCATCCACTGTCTCTCTTCCTTCTGCGTCTCCCATTTGCTCTGTTACTGTGCCTCTCCCTTTCTTCCCCCTTCCAAATTGGTCTGGCACCCATCTTCTTCCCTCCACTCCCCCATAGTCTGGTATCTCTGTCTTCTTCCCTGCCAGCGTCTTCTCCCCACTCTCTCTTCCCCATTTCCTTTCAGCATCCTTCTCCCCCCCCCCCATCTTCCCCATGTCCTGTCAGCGTCCTTCTCCCCCCTCTGTCTTCCCCATGGCCTTTCAGCGTCCTTCTCCACCCCCCCGTCTTCCCCATGGCCTTTCAGCGTCCCTCTCCATCCCACCCCCATCTTCCCCATGTCCTTTCAGCGTCCTTCTCCACCCCTTTGTCTTCCCCATGTGCTTTCAGCGTCCTTCTCCCCCCCCCCCCCCGTCTTCCCCATGTCCTGTCAGCGTCCTTCTCCCCCTTCTGGCTTCCACAAATGCTTTCAGTGTCCTTTCCCCCCACCCCGTCTTCCCCATGGCCTTTCAGCGTCCTTCTCCCCCCCCGTCTTCCCCATGGCCTTTCAGCGTCCTTCTCCACCCCTTTGTCTTCCCCAGTGCTTTCAGCGTCCTTCTCCCCCCTCCTTCTCTCCCGCCCTGTGTGCAGCACAGCCGGCCAGGTCCCCTTACTTTTGTGGCGCTAACCCGACCGACCAACAACAGCCCCGGTCTGACAAACCTCCCTGCCCTTAACCGCGAATCTAAATTTCCTTCTTACAGCTGCTGTAAGAAGGTAATTTAGATTCGCGGTTAAGGGCAGGGAGGTTTGTCGGACCAGGGCTGTTGTCGGTCGGTCGGGTTAGCGCCACAAAAGTAAGGGGACCTGGCCGGCTGTGCTGCACATGGGGCGGGGCGGACCGCCCCCCTCCCTTGGTAGCCACTCGAGCCGCGAGGCTACTCCTCCTTACCTACCCTGCCTGCAGCACAGAGCCGAATGGAAGTCTTCCCGACGTCAGCGCTGACGTCGGGAAGACTTCCGTTCGGCTCTGTGCTGCAAGCAGAGCAGGTAGGGAGAAAAGCCGCGCGACTTAGTACATCCAGCCCCGCAGTAACCCCGCGACCCTCGGAGGCGTCCCCACGGGATCCCCGCAACCCTAGGGGGCGTCCCGTGCAGCTCTCTATTGCGGACCTTCCCGCGTGCCAGCTGCAAGGCCTTCGCGTGCCACAGCTGGCATGCGTGCCATAGATTCACCATCGCTGGCCTATCCTGTTGTTTTCTAAGGCACAATTTTTATGCAGGTCCATAGTTAAGCTGGTGTCCAATATAACACCCAATAATCTGATGTTTAATTTTAGAAGTGACACAAAGGTACTCAAAATGACAACTGGAGGGATTAAGTAATGACCCCCCACACTCCCCTAGTGGTCACTAATCCCCTCCCACCCCCCAAAATCTGAATGAAACAGTACATACTTGTCTCTAGAACAGCACAATCTGATATGGGACATTCTAGAAGAGCATCACACAGGTGTCTTAAGTAGCCTGGTGAGTGGGTTATTGAGTGACAGAGACCTATATGCCACTCTAACTACTACATTTATGGTGGAAAGTGTGAGCCCACCCAAACCCACCAAAATCCTACTATACTGCCATATAAGTGGCACCTGCAGCAATAAGGGCAAGTGGGGTGGTAACAGCAAAACAAAGAAACAAAGAAAATGACCCAAGTTTCCACAGTGAAAATGGTAATCCAGACAGAAACAAAAGATGTGGAAACCAACAATGTTCAAAACCTTCTTTTTATTTCTTCAAAAAAAGCCAAAAACACTATACACACTTAGTATATCAGGGGCCCAACACGGGGCTGTGTTTCGGTGAAACATCTTCCTCAGGGGTCCTGGAAGCCGGCCCTTGTTCCTCCGCCTTCTATACAACAGCTCTCTCTGCTTCTTTTTAGTCAGGGGTTTTCTAACATGAGAGCTTAGGATATCCTAGCCATGTGATGGCACCTTAGCATATCACCAAGCTATGATATCACAGGATAGTCAGAGATCCCTGACTAAAAGTTGCTGTAGCTCAATGGGTAAAAGCCCTGTGCTTGACTTCCAGAGCTTGTGGGTTCAAATCCCAAACAACTCCCCCAGCACATGTTCCTATGTTGTTGTTTTTTAAATATGTTTATTTAACACTGCAACCAAAACATACAGGCAAACAACTATACATAGGATACATTGTGCCTGGATTAAAGTGCTGCAGTGTAGTGAACAGATGCGGGGGGGGGGAGGGAGGAAGGGAGGGGGGGAAGATAGAGCTGTGAAGCGAAACTGTTTTAAAGTAGGAATACATTGTTTTAAAGTACTGTGAAAACTAGAAACTCTTTTCAAGTAGCGATGCACTGCTTTAAAGTTGAAAAGTTGTAAAACGGGCCATAAAAATGTGAGGGAAAAATGGCAGTAGAGCTGTGAAGTGGAAAGGTTTAAGGTTGAAAAGTTGGAAAATGGGCTGTAGAGGCGTGAACTCTCGTGAGATGGAACAGACGGGGCTGAAAAGCTGGTGATGAAATGTCCGGTGATAAAAGGGCCGCGCTGAACTGGCAGCTCTTAAACAGTGGCGATGAAAGGGCGGCAATGAACTGCGATAAATTATCCTAGATCTGAAAATTAAGAACTATAAAATACTTTTAGTTGGAGGCTTTTTTGGATAATGCTTGAGTACCTGAATAAAATTCATGTAAACTGTTCTGAGCTCCCCTGGGAAAACGGTATAGAAAATTGAATAAATAAATAAATACATTTTTGGATAATGGTACAATTTCTGATCGTTTCAAGATTAGATTATGATTTTAGCCATTTGTTTTAAATCTCTTATTTATCATTTACAATCAGAATTCTGCAATTAAATTACACTAAAACTAAACTAAATTAAAAACTTAGGACTAGCGGGGATAATGCGCACGATTTTTCATCACGTGCTAACCCCCGCGCTGGCTAAAAACTACCGCTTGCTCAAGAGGAGGCGGTAGCGGCTAGCGCGGCCGGCGGTTTAACACGCGCTATTATGTGCGTTAAACCGCTAGCGCGGCTTGATAAAAGGAACCCTTAGCTTTGTATACCGGATCATCTCCAAACAAGGAGCTCGATTTGGTTAACAATATTTAAAAAAAGAAAATCAATATGAAGGGGAAAAAAAGCCAGCGAGTGAGAGAAAGCAAAGCTAGGAAAGATTTCTAAGGTGGTTAGAAAACAAAGTACAGTGGTGCCTCGCATAACGAACGCCTCGCACAGCGAACGCTGCGCACAACGAACTTCAGGTCTTGCTTCCCACAACGAACTTCGTTTCACACAACGAAGTCGCCCGAGCTGCATCCTTCCGCGCAGGCACCGCGCTTAACTGCCCTCTCTCCGCCTGGCTCCCTGTGCAGTGGCGGACCATCGGCTCGCAGGGGCCCGGCGCCTACTGCTGATGCGTGGGGGGGGCGGAGCTACTCTCGCCGCTTCCCCATGAAGGGAAGGGTGAGCGCTCAGAAGAAGAAATGTTTTATGTAAAAGCAGCACAAACTCGGGGGAAAACGGCAAATGCTGGGACTGTGAGCTGCCCCGCCAGTAGAGCAGAGATCTGCCTTGCAGAAACAACTGCCCTCTGTCCGGCCTTTATCGCTTCCCACACCGGAAACAACTTTTAACCACCTCTGCTGCCATGTTACTGCACCGAAAAAGAGAAAAAACTAACACCACAGAACATGAAAACCATCGGGCCAACCAAAAATAAGCCAAGAAAAAAAAAATGAACAGTTAAGTCCCAGTTTTTGCCGCTGAGACTCTGCCCTCTCTCACTGTAAAATTAGACTCTACTTAGTCTGTCTTTAAATTTAAAAAATGTGTGTTGTTTTAAAAAACAATTATGTTTTTAGATGTATCTAAATAAAAATAATAACCAAAAATTTATCTTTTTTTATGTCATCTTAGCATATTTTATGCTACAGAACGAATTATTTTTTTTAACATGTATTGTTATGGGAAAACGCGTTTCACATAACGAACTTTTCGCATAACAAACTTGCTCCTGGAACCAATTAAGTTCGTTGTGTGAGGCACCACTGTAGTTTTTACAGCTTTACGAAAAAAATTGAAAGGAACTAGAGACCCTTAGAATATGGGGAATTCCATGCCATAATTCTGTTAGTTTGAAAGTAAAGGATTGGCTGAGGTTCCTAGTTGATTTTATTCCCTTAAAGGGAAAGGAGAGCTTATATCGTTGGGTGCTTCTTGCAGGATAGGATCTATAAGCATTTCAAGATAAAGGAAAAAGAGGAGCAAAGATACCATGAAGGATCTTGAAGGCAATACAGACACATTTGAAATGAATCCTGCAATAGATGGGAAGCCAGTGAAGTTTTAGGAGCAATGGAGACACATGATCGAATTTACTTTTTCCCAAAGATCAGCTTAGTAACTGTATTTTGTATTAATTGCAGTCTATGCAAGGCGGTCTTAGTTACGCTCAAATAAATTGCATTGCAGTAATCTAACCGGGCTAATATAATGGATTGGACCAAAACAGAAAAATGCTGCTAGTGAAAAAGGCCTCTAGTTTTTCTCAACATATGAAGACTGAATAAGCACTTCTTAACAAGGGAATTTATTTGGTCCTTGAAAATAAGTGAAGAGTCTATGAGAACGCCCAGTATCTTAGAAGAAAAATCAATTTGTAAAGATACTCCGGATTAATCTTTGGCATTAAGAAATTTGATTCACGTCAATCATGTTTCACTGTACTTCACTGGCTGTCTGTGGCTGCTAGGATTCAATTTAAGGTGAGCATTACTGTCTAAAAATCCTAGCAGGCAATGCACCAGCCTGTCTGTTAGATCTTGTTATACAGTACTGCTCCAAGGACCTAATGCAAAGTATCAAACTCGCAATCTTCTACAGTTAAAATTTCCAATGTTTAAGAGTTTTACCCACTCCTTTACAAAGCCGTGTTAGCGTTTTTAGCATCGGCCGCTGCGGTAACAGATCTTATGCTCATAGAATTCCTATGAGCGAGCTGTTACCACCGTGGCTGGCGCTAAAAACGCTAGCGTGGCTTTGTAAAGGAGAGGGTTAAATTGGCTAGACAACTTTATATATACAACATCAGTTAGCAAAATTATGGAATGAATTACCATTTTGCTTTAGATTCAGAAAAAAATGTGAAAGCTTTTCTGTTTCAGTATATTGATTCACCTGCTAACTGTTTAATAAGATTATGATATGTTATTGCTTTATGGATTATAATTCCCAGATGAATTGATTTGGCAGCTACTTACATTATCCATTGTTGAACTGACTAGGCATAAGTGGAATGCAAGAATCAGTGTAACATAACATAACGTAACACTCATTCCCTTGGTGTTTTTTTATCTCCTCTCATGGTTTTCAATGTCACCTCTTTTTGCAGATGATACCAGAGAAAACTTAAGGTAAGCCCAGGGGGACCTTACAGGGGTGGGGCTAAATGATGGCAGATAAAGGCTAAATGGCCCATCTAGTCTGCCTATCCGCAGAATGGATCTTTCGCTTTCTAAGAGATCCCACGTGCCTATCCTATGCTTTCTTGAATTCAGTCACAGAATCTGTCTCCACCACCTCCTCCGGAAGACTGTATCATACATTTACCACCCTTTCTGTAAAAAGTATTTCTTTAGATTACTCCTGAACCTATCACCTTTTAACTTCATCCTATGCCCTCTCATTCCAGAGCTTCCTTTCAAATGAAAGAGACTCAACTCATGCGCATTTATGCCAGGTAGATATTTAAACATTTCTATCACATCTCCCCTCTCCTGCCTTTCTTCCAAAGTATACGTATTGAGATCTTTTAAGTCTGTCCCCATACACCTTATGACAAAGACCACACACCATTTTAGTAGCCTTTTTCTGGACTGACTCCATCCTTTTTATATCTTTTTGAAGGTGTGGGCTCCAGAAGTGTACATAATATTCTAAATGGGAAGATTCAGAAGGGGGAAATTCTCTAATGAGAGGAGGTTAGGAGAGGGAATGTTCTCTGGGAGGATACTCTCTAGGAAGGGGACTTCAAGAGGAAGGTTACTCTCTGGAGGGGGGAAGCCATTAGGAGGAGGAGCATAGGCGCTTTTTCTCCCAATATTCAGCTGAATATTTACCGCTACTTGCTTAAATTCTGGGAGATGGTCCATGCTGTCTTTACTATTAAGTAGTAAATTAAAACAAACCAGAGAAAATATTATGTCACTCAACTCTGGTATTCATTGTCAGAGAATCTGGCAAAAAAACAGTTAGCTAAGCCATTATTAAGACAGACTTGGGAAAATCCATGCTTATTCCTTTTAGATGAGATGTTCGTGTGTCCAGATGGCTTTTCAAAACCCGGCTCTTTGCTCTCATGACCGATGAGAACAAGCTGAGGTGGCATAGAAAAGGCAAGGCTGGGTCTTGGCGTAGGTGTAAAGGGGCAGGGATGGGTAGAACTGGGCGGGTCTATAGGTCCGGATTTTACACAAGTAAAATCTGGTAACCCTATTCAGTCTTTCCCAGTATGGCAGCACCGTGCCAGAAACCAGATAGGTGCTGGCAATGCATATTGGGGCTCATTTTAGAGAATTACAGGGGAAAAAAAATCTATCCCCTCACTGCCCCGTCACCAGACCACTGTCCCCTTCACTGCCCCATCCCCACTGTCCCCTTCACCGCCCCGTCCCCGTCCCCGCCATCCCCTTCACCGCCCCATCCCCGTAGCATCCACCCTTCCCTCTTGCCACCTCACTGCCTTTCGGCACCCCTTGCGCGGTCGGTGCATCTCCCTCCCTCCCCCTTACCTTCCTGGCGCGTTTTAAGGTTTCAGACTTGTTAAAAGCCGCTGGAGTGTTCGTGCAGTCGCATGCGTGTGTGGGCGTCAGTTGCATCAGAGGAGAAGCTTCTGTCCACATACGCATGTGACTGCATATACGTTCTGGCAGCTTTCAACAAGTCTGAAACCTTAAAACACACCGCGATGGTAAGGGGGAGGGAGGGAGATAGATAGATTCAGGTGGGTAGGTAGGAAGGAGGGAGGGGGCCGTGCGTGATCGGTGACTGCGTGCATTCCCTCCCTTAACTGCGGGGACAAGGCCATTCTCCACTCCACGGGGCAGTGGATGGCCTTGTCCCCATACCTGCGGTGAGCACCTTTCCCCCCTCCACCGCGGGTAACAGCCATCGTGTCATTCTCTAGCTCATTTCTGCCTGTGATAGTCAGTGTTTTAAAAATGCTGACTGTCACAGACTGAATATTGACCCAGATGTAAATACGGAAATACTTTATTGCATTTCAATCACCTACAGCAGTGTTTCCCAACCTTCTCCTGATGACACACATAATCAGCTGGTCAGCAGATATTCAAAGGCTCTTATCCTGCTCACTGGACAAATGCTGGCCAGCAGCACATTCAGTGGCTCTGAATGAACAGTGCCGCTGAATCTTCCCTCTGACTGCCTTGGCACTATCTAAACTGTGCCGGGGCGGTCCATGGGCAGAGCCAGAGCTTATCTTGCTAGCGGTGATATTCAGACCTCTAACCTGATAAAGTGAGGATAGCCAAAAGGTTAGCGATCTTTGAAAATCACCAGTAATCAGATAGCATTGGCAGTCAGCACTGATTCCCATATAGAATGTTAGTAATTATCAGGAAAGGAATGAAAAACAAAGATGAAAATGTTATGATGCCTTTGTATTGCTCTATGGTACAGTATGGCATGGTACGGTGCAGTTCTGGTCGCCGTATCTCAAAAAAGATATAGCTGAGTTAGAAAAGGTACAGAGAAGGGCAACGAAAATGATAAAATGGGACGGGACGATTTCCCTATGAGGAAAGGCTAAAGCGGCTAGGGCTCTTCAGCTTGGAGAAGAGATGGCTCAGGGGTGATATGTTAGGGGTTTATAAAATACTGAGTGGAGTGGAAAGGGTAGATGTGAATCCCTTGTTTACTCTTTCCAAAAATAACAGGACTAGGGGGCATGCGATGAAGCTACTAAGTAGTAGATTTAAAACACTGGAAAAATTATTTCTTCACACAATGTGTCATTAAACTCTGGAAATCGTTGCTGGAGAATGTGGTGAAATCAGCTTAGCGGGGTTTTTTAAAAAATTGGTTAATTTCCTAAAAGAGTCCATCGGCCATTATTGTGATGGCTTGTGGGAAATCCACTGTTTATTCCTAGGATAAGCAGCATAAAATCTGCTTTACTACTTGGGATCCAGCTAGGTACTTGGGATCTGGATAGGCCACTGTTAGAAACAGGATGCTGGGCTTGATGGACCTCGGTCTGTCTCAGTATGGCAATTCTTATGTTCTTATATTCAGCACCGGCCAGTATCTGGATACTGACACCAAATATCCAGTGATTTTTTTTAACTGCAGCAATTAAAGTTTTAAAAATTGCCGATCATCCTGGGTTAATTAGAGGTAGCTGAGTTTTCAAGATATCCACCATAAATATTCATGAGCTAGATTTGCATATGCAATTCTCTCTTAGGCATATTCAGGGTGGATATCCTAAAAACCTGACTAGTAGATTAGGAGAACATAAGAATAGCCTCACTAGGTCAGATCAATGGTCTATCAAGCCCAGTAGTCCATTCTCACGGTGGCCAATCCAGGATAGTGATGCCAGCACTATCCAGCAGTTAATCCAACATTGTCTCTCAGTAATGGGCCCAAAACTGTGGAATGCTCTCTCTGGGTGTCTGTGCTGTTGCAACTCTCTCCGGCTATTTAAAAACCCATCTATTTGTTAATGCCTTCTTTTATGGACTTGAAGTGGTACGAAGGCTGTGTTTGGGAAACATTATTTGTACTCTCTGTATGTAATGTGTGGTTTCAATTAGTATGTATGTTTTAAATTATAAGCCGCTTAGTTGTACGCGGGTTATAAACGTGTTAAAAAAAAAAAGTTAGGTGTGCCTTCAGGACAGGGTTATAAAACACTGGAGTAACCCCCCCCCACCACATGTATTGCTGCCAGAGCACCCCAGTTAATGTACCGCTGCACTAACTAAACTAAACCTTAATTTTGTATACCGCATCATCTCCACAATCGTAGAGCTCGGCACGGTTTACAGGAAATGGTGTAGAGAAGGAACTCCAATGAGGGTAACAGGACAGTAAAGAGAAAGTTTAGAGGGACTTTAGTATAGCAAAGAGGAGGACATATTACATTTTTGAGAATAGACAGGTTTTCAGATGTTTTCGGAAAAGTTGGAGGGCGCCCAGATTCCGAAGTGGGGTAGACAGGTTGTTCCAGAGCTCAGTGATTCTGAAGGAGAGGGATGACCCTAGTTTTCCAGGATGGGATATGCCTTTTAATGAGGGGGAAGGATAGTTTGAATTGTTGGGTGGCTCTGGTGATGTTAGGATTCGAGGAGTTCCGAGATAGAGGGATAAGGGGAGGAAGGATGCCATGTAGGATCTTGAAAGTTAGGCAAGCGCATTTAAAGTGGACCCTACAGACTCCTGGAAGCCAGTGAAGTTTGCTGCACCCCATGCTATTCTAATATTGGCAACCCCTCCCCCCCCAGTTCTGTCAAAGCACCTCAAACGTGCCGTATGGCAGCCCTTGCAATCCCAGTACTGAGACACCAGAAAAGAGTTATATATTCTTTACTTCAAAGCCACGTTTCATGTTGAACTAATATCCTCCAAAATACTCTGATGAGATGTAGTAATCCACCGTATCAACAGCAGAACCTCGGAATGATCATCATTACTGCCGACTCCCTGCTACATATTAAAAGTTAGTTTATATTCTGGGATTCCCTGCACAAGTTACCATTTTTCAGAAACACAAGCATAGCTACTACAGTACACAACCTTAATAAAATTCTAGATGAAAAATCATTCTCGTATACAGTCTCTCCCACTCCACTAAGTCTCTGGACTGCCATCACAGTATTAATTGGAAGAATTGGTCCTTCAGATAGACAGTCCCAGCTTACTGCTCTCCTGCCTGCCATTCAGATCAAGGGACCATGGTATTTCAAAAGGTCATAAGCAAAACAAAAGGCTGGTGACAGCATCCATTTATCTTGCTAGGAGAAGAGTTGGCAAAATGAGTAAGTAATCCAGCCTTGGTCAAGGCTTAAAAGAAAAAAAAAAAAAACACAAAATTGTGGTAGAGCACTCTGCCTGTGTGAGGGAAGCTTGCACTGCTGCTGTCTGTGTGGACTGCGGACCAGTCTTACCACTTGCGATGCCCTCTGCGGACCAGTTTGGTGGCCACCCCCTGCCCGCCAACTCACATGGTTCAGCTTCATCCCCCCCCTTTCTCAATACCACATCTTCCTTATAATTTCTCTCTCTTCCCCCCAATATTCAGTGGTACTTAGTTGGCCAGGATAGGCTCCTGGACGGCTAAGTACCACCTAGCCAGCTATCTGCCAATATTCAGTCTCATATTCTGCTTCCCTTCCCTTTCCTCTGCTGCCACCCACCACTATTGCTCGATCTTTTCCAGCTACTCTAAACGTACTCAACATCAGTGTGGGACCATCCAATAGAAGCCTGTACTCAAGCACTGCTATATATCACCCATCTCCTTGAAATGCAATGTACTGGCTCTGAGTACTTTTGAAGCAGCCATAAAGAGGTAAGGCAATAGGGGTGGCATCAGGGGAAAGGGAAGAGGAGATGCTGAATCTGGTGGGGGGGAATAGGGAGAGGGTATGCTGAATCAAGAAAGTGATTAGAGAGGGGAAGGAGAGATGCCGAACCCAGTGGGGTTGGTTAGTGAGGGGAAGAGGAGACGTTGGTCACCTGGGTGAAAGTGTATTGGGGCTGTTGGCTACCCGGGGTGAGAGGGTAGAAAGGCGAAAGGGAGTTGGGGTTGCTTGCTACCTGGAGGAAGTGTTAGAGGCCAAAAGGGGTTGCTGGCTACCTGGAGAATAGAGAGGAGAATGGGAAATGCTAGACAGGAGAGAGCTAGTTAGGGAGAATGAGAGATGCAGGACTAAGGGAAATGATAAGGCCTTGACCTGCCCCTGAAAGTAGGGAAGGTGTAGGACCTTAAGATGCCCCTGAGGGTGGGGGATGCATGGCTGAAGGTTTGCCTAGGACATCAGATTAGGGTTACCAGATTTTCAGATTTCCCAGGATATGTCCTCCTTTTGAGGACATGTCCAGAGGTCTGGACAGCTTTTCAAAACCCCCAGACTTGATCTGGGTTTTCAAAAGCTTCCTCTCAATCGTGTTGGGCAGGAGGCAATCCGTGCATGCGTGGATGCCATGCGATGATGTCGCTTGCACACACACATGCGTATGACATCATCGCATGGCATCCGCACATGCGCGGATTGCCTCCTGCCTGACCAAAGCAGGCAGCGGGGGTGGAGCTAGGGCGGGACTGGGGTGGAGATGGGCGGACCTGGGGGCGAGTCTAGGGTGTCTGGATTTTACAATCACAAAATTTGGCAACCTTACATTAGATATCCTTGGGCCGGCTCTGCTGCTTGATGATCTCCACAGAAACTGAGAGAAAATTTGCCTTGAAATTAGTGTTGCTGGATTTCTCAGCAGCCTTTGAAATTGTGGACCATAATATCTTGTTTGCACGGCTGGAGGAAATAGTTTATTGGTGGTGCAATATTTTCATGGTTCACATACTATCTGTCAGACAGACAGCAATCAATTCTGTTCAGCAACAGCACATCATCACCTTGGTCACTGAACTATAGTGTATCACAATGACCCATACTGTCACCTATATCTACCTGAAACCTCTAGCTGAGCTGCTGTAGTTGATAGTTACAAAATTCTGACTCTATGCCAATGATGTACAAGTACTTATAGGCAAACAAAAAAAGGGGAAAAAAATTCTCCACCACAAAGTATAAACAGAAAAGTGGAACAAAGGAACTGTATCATCAGAAGTCCTCCATATAACCAAGTCACATCAACTGCATGTAAGCCAGTCTGTATGACAGCTTCAGATGTTACGGCCAGTCCTCTTAGAGCAGCAAGCAGGTCACTACACCAATCACAAGACTACTCCAGAGACCTGCTTCCTGCTCTAAAAGGACTGGCCATAACATCTGAAGCTGTCATACAGACTGCCTCATAAGTAGTCGATGTGACTCTTGGATGTATGGAGGACTCCCGATAAAGACAAGAATTGCTGAACCACAAACTGTTAGGCAGGGGCATCTCAAGACAATCTGCTGCCTGAGGCGAGGGATAAGCTGGCACCCCCCGAGCATCCAAAATGGGGGGGGGGGGGCAAAGGCTGCCCCCAACTATTAGGCAAGACTGACAAGCTACCTATAGCAACAGCTTCTTAGAGGGGAGTAGCTTTAGTAACACAGTAAATGACAGCAGAGCCTCCCGCACCACTCCCTTTCGGCCCAGGTCACCAATGTTTAAAGCAAAACAATAGATCCTGCCAAACAAACTCAAAGAACCATGTTTCTCGCCACACATACTCTAAGGCAGGGGTATCCAACCTTTTGGCTTGGGATTCTGCCTAACTCATCAGGCCCTTTATTTTCAAAAAAATATTTGCTAGAGACACAGAATGAAAGCAAAAACTGTAGAAAATAATTTCTCCTCAATCTCTCCAAAGTGACTGAATCTATAGTTCCTGTTCTGGTCCTGTATGCAGATTTTTGCCATTCAGTAGAACATACTGCATCTTCCTTGCAGATCTACTCAAGCTCTCTTTAATTACTCAGCACCCCATCGATCATGGTGCCCTCCATTTATCACACGCCTCCTTCCAAGAGACACCCAGTTATAAAAAGTGCTCTGATTAGAACTCCTGCATAACCCAATTACAATCGGCCCTGTCAGCCAGCTGTGACTAACCATCGTACCATGTTACTGAAACGCAACATGGTGTGTCAGTGGATGTGACTCTAAACACTGGGGCCCATGAGGCATGCCACTTGTAACAGAGAGGCAAGGCAGGGATGGGGTGGTAAGAGAGCAGAAGAGGCAGGAACAAAGTGTGCAACCATGCTGATGAGGTCTGTGAAATAAGGCACAAATGGAAGACGAGAGGTATCGTGCAGAATTTTACAACAGAAAGGAAAGTTTATACAATATTCCAAAAAAAGAAAAAAAAAAATGAGGTGCAAGTGACATTTCCCAAGGACAAGAGCAAAGTCAGTCTGCGTCGCCTTGTGAGTGAGAAATCAGGCGATGGCATTTTAGATCGGGGACAACTAAATAAAAATGACTATGGTGCAAACAGAAGCTAAAGAGTTATTGTTCTTCTCAACAATATACAAACCGCACGCTCCTTCCCCCGCGAATAGCACAGGGCAGGTTTCTCTAACCTCGGTGAACAACTAAGACTCTTCTCCCTGCTTGTACCATCTCCCCTATTCTCCCAGGACACTGCTGTTGATTTGTTGTCTCTCGCAAGTAATTTGGAAGAGCTGAGAACCTGACGCTTTGATGATGACCTTAATCTGTTTACTCAGCTCAGAAATTGCTATGTCTGGTACAATGATCCCTGTCTGTGTTCCGGGCACTCACAGCATAACAACCCACTCCCCCGGTGCACAGGAGGATGTAGTTTCCTGCAATTGTGTGCAGTTATCTTTTGTGTCATGATATTGAGAGGAGCTATGCTGAGAGCAGGTGAGGTATGACCTGAAGACATGCACAGCAAGCTGGGGGAGAAACATTGGAGCGATGAGTATCACAGATACCATGTTGTTCCTTTTTTTTCCCTTTCAACATTTTATTGAAAAGTTTTATAAAATACACAGCATATTACAAAACCAAAAAAATACCAATACATGTGTATATTCTCATACATTAATAAGCTGCATCATAACAAGTTGGGTGCCAAAAGGAATCACGTAGAGTTGACATCTAAAGTCTTACAGAATGTATCAAGAGGAGCCCAAGTCTTTATAAAACTGGAGATAATTGTTTTGTTTAAACGCTATTATCTCTTCGTATTTTCTGATGGAGCAGAGATGATTCCACCATTCGTGAGAGTTCAGTTTGGTATTGTCTTTCCAGTTATAAATTATATGATGAGTAGCTAAAGCAATCATAATATCGAAGATTCTTTGTGAGTGATGGTGGTATGAAGATATCCGGGCAATTTGTTGTCCAAATGAGTTATAGAAAGAATTCTTGATCATATATCCGACCAATACATTTGAAGATTAGGACATGTAAAAAGGAAATGCACCATATGCTGTTCCTAACTGGCACCTCATTATACAGAGTGTGGTTTTGAAGTGTAAACAATATTGTAAAAACAATGCAGGCCTAGAGGAGAATGATTCTGTGACACTACCAATTCCCTGAAACACCCAATCAGAGACATGGCAGCTTCCATCTAAGCCATCCAGTCACAGGGGTGGCAAGCTCCATTTCCCTGTATCCATCCCTGGCACCATCCAGTCTTGGAAGTGGCAGGCTCTGTACAAGAGGGTGCTGAAAAGATCTCAGCCCATCCAAGAAGGGAATGATGTGAATCTTTGGTCTCAAAATCTCCATGCTGAAAGTTTGCACACCATTTCTTCACTGTGGAGTATGATGGGCATTTGTCACTCAATGTTTGCATCATACATTCCTGGATTTTCTTTGGAGTTGTCTTCTGCAGGAATAGGAACTTCATGACGGCTCAGAGTTTCAATGCTTCTAGAATTTTCTCTGTTGAAAAGAAAGTTATGGCACAGGAGTGTGCAAAA
The DNA here is from genome assembly GCF_902459505.1 of Geotrypetes seraphini. Classification (NCBI taxonomy): domain Eukaryota; kingdom Metazoa; phylum Chordata; class Amphibia; order Gymnophiona; family Dermophiidae; genus Geotrypetes; species Geotrypetes seraphini. Next base: position 214,176,430 of record NC_047086.1, read on the forward strand.
GATCCAACAACAGGCTCCACTGTAGGCTGAGGAATAATGCTCCCTTTTACTGCTATTAGGACAAAGAAAAAATCCCATGGATATCATTTTTTTTTTTTTTTTTTTTACAAATTAATATTTATATAAGTGAAAGAAGAGTTACTCAGCAAGCAAAGTGACGAGAGAATGGCTAATTAGTGTTCGTTAGGGTGAAATGTGACAGCAGATGTGGGAGAAGAACTGTATGTGCTGAGGTGCTTGAACAGACACAGATATGTACACTGCACTCGGCACAGCAAACAGAAGGAAAAAGAGAGTGAGAGAGAGATCATACTGGCTTAAGCTGAGGGAAAACATCAGTAATTAGCTAGATGGAATGTAACTGGTCTTGATGATCTGGAGAAACAGCTGCTGGAAGTTCAGAAAGCAGGACTGACTCAAGGCATGAGCCAGGTGAGGCACCAGCTCAGGGCATCAAACTTCAAGGCAGTGGCATAGTATGACCTGGTATTTTGAGTGAGCCCTCCCACCCACTCACCCCCAAGATATATAAAATACAGGTGTTTTTAACCTTCACCTCATCCCTCCCCCAACACCAAAATCTCTTTCTTATCCCATGCCCTCTGTCTAAACCATCTCCCCAATGTACCTCAGAAGTGACCCCGGCGGCTGCAGGAATTCATTTTTGCTGCCTGAGCTGTCCCTGCAGCAGTGGCGTACCTAGCATATGTGACACCTGGGGCCCATCATTTTTTGACACCCCCCCCATCTGTACAGAAAACATGATTTTTAGTAACAAGCCACATGTCACACATGAGTACCTAGGAAAAGGCAGCATCTTACATACTGCAGTGAGCAGTACAACATCAATACACCCATTGTAAAACTAAACAAGCCAGACTAGTACAGATCAATCCTGCAGTCAAGCCTAACAAAAAACCATGTCTTTCGAACACACAGAACACAGAAAACACCTTCGCCTAGTATGGAATATGTAATCACAAACTAACCCCCTCCCTCTTTTACAAAACTGTAGTGTGGATTTTAACCACGGAGGTAACAGCTCTGATGCTCATAGAATTCTGAGCATCAGAGCTGCTACCACCACGGCTGGCGCTAAAAAACGCTCCACAGTTTTGTAAAAGGGGGGATAAAATAGAAATACACAGACAAAGGTTAAATTGAACCAGTATGAAGCTGGACTCTGCATACAATGCAACACCACAGAAACAGTGACACATGTCTCCTAAAGCAATAAATAAATATAAATTTTTTTTCTACCTTTGTCTTCTGTGGTTTCTGCTTTTTCTCATCTTCTTGTAACTCTCTTCCTTCCATCCACTGTCTGCCGTCTCTCTTCCCCTATATGGCATCTTCTCTCCTTCTAAGCCCCTTCCAGAAATTGTATGCCTCCCCATTCCATCTCTCCTTTCACCCCCATTGGTTTGGCATCTCTCTCCTCTCCTTCCCTCTCCCACACCTCTCCTCTGCAATCCCTTTCCCTTTTTTCCCTCATTTTCCTTTTCAATTTATTTTCTGCATCTGTCTAGATTACGTTCTTACTACCCTCTCATTAATGTCCTTTTTTACTGTCTACCTAAAGCTTGCCACCTCTTTCCCTCACTCCTTCCAGTATCTAACTCTATCCTCATCCCTCAATCCAGCATGTGCCCTTTTTTCTTTCTCCTCCCCACTTCCTTCCAGCATCTGCTCCCCCTCTCCCTCACACTTCCATTCAGTGGCTGTCCCTCCTCTCCCCCACACTTCCATTCAGTGGCTGTCCCTCTCTCTACCCCTTCCATCTACTGTTCACCTTCTGTCTCACCCCTTCCAGTCACTGCCCTCTCTGCCCTTTCCATCCAATATCTGCCTTCTCTCTCTTCCATACAACATCTTCCTTCTTTCTATGCTCCTTACATAACTATCTATCCTGTGCCCCTTCTCTCCTTTGTACATGATTGATTTCAGCTCTGCCACCTCTCCATTTTTTTCTCTCTGTCACCAACCCATCCCCTGTGCTCTGGCATCTCTCTCTTCTCCTTTCTTTCCTTCACATCCCACAGTCTGGTATCTGCCCTTCCCTGATTCTCTGGCATCTCTCTCCTTTCCTTTTCTTCAATTTTTCCCTCTCCCTCTATGTTCTGACATCTCCCCCTTCCTTTTCCCTTAGGTTGGCATACCTTCCTCCTTCCCTCCAAGCGCTGGAATCTCCTTTCATTCCCTCCCTCATCTTCCTTCTCCCTCCAGCTGGGTACAGCAACATTCTCCCCTGCAGCTCTGGACTTCCCCAAACCTGCTCCCCCAAAATTGCCATGCTTCAGTTCCTCTTCTTCCTTCCTCCCTCCCCCCATGGGACTCTGCGGCACCATCAGCTCTTACTCCCTCTAACATCGGCCCTGCAGCTCCGGACTTCCTCACACCTGCTCCCCCCCCCCCCCGGATCGCTATTATTTTAAATGTTATGGCAGCCGCGGCGCTGTATGCGTCAGAGGAGATTTCTAACCTCGGCCTGCCCCAGAACTCTTCCTGCAACAGTGACTTCCTGTTCCCGCACTCCAACCCCTAACAGAACATCAGCTACTGCTCCCTCCCAAGCTAGACGAACAACCATACCAGCACCCCTGTCTGCGCACCATCAGAACATCAGCTAGTGCTCCTTCCCTCCCTAGCAAGAAAAACTGACAATCCCCCAGGGGGTGTGGGCATTACTCTTGTTTGGGAATGAAGGAGGAATCATTAGCTGACGTTCTGGTGGGGGTTGGGGCATGGGCGGTGGTGTGGGCATTACTCTTGCTTAGGAGACAGGGAAGAAGCACTAGCTGATGTTCCAGTGGGATGCAGGCTGGGTTGCAGGCACAGGTGTTTTTCTTGAGTGGGAGGAAGCACCAGTTGATGTTCTGGTGGGATTGGGACATGGGCGGGGTGCAGGCATGCACTGATCACAGCAGCAAATGTCTGCCAGTTCGGGGGAGGCTTGCTGCGGTGGTGGAGGGATAAGACTACTAGAAGGGAGGGCGGTAGGGCATCACAAGGGAGGAAGGGTAGAATATAAACCCTCGGTTTATATTCAAGTTACGATTTTTCTCCTAAAAAGGGGCAAAAATGGTACCTCGGTTTATATTCAGACAGGGTTATATTTGAGTATATACGATATGCTGTTTATATGGGAAAATACAAGGGAGAAGAGGTAGAGAGTGTAGGGGGCTACAGAGGGAATGACAAAGAAATGTGGTGCAAATCTCCTTGATGAAATAGTCAAGCTAAAATGGTATTGGGGGACAGATGTTGGAAGGCCAGATAGAGGATGAAGATACTAAAAACTAAGGGCTCCTTTTACTAAGCCGTGTAAGAGCATTTTACCACGGGCCGGTGAGGTAAATGCTCCGACGCTCATTGAATTCCTATGAGCGTCAGAGCACCTACCTCAATGGTCCACAGTAAAATACTCTTATGCTGCTTAGTAAAACCCAGCCTATGTTATTACAGCTTAAGAGAAAAAGACCAGATGTTATAGAAAAGAAAGAAGCCTTAAGAAAGGAGCGTGACTTAAGAGTGGAGGAGGGAACATGCTAGCACAGGGCCAAGAAATAATATAGCATTGCTTTCACTTCATTAATGATTCTTATTTGCACAAGGGCCGTTTATTGACGTTCCCAAACAGGGAACAGACAGAGCAAAATATGTGTGCCTTATTCCTCTCAAACTGGATGGGAAAATCGAGCAAAGTCCAATTCTGGTGCTAAAGGTACAGGTTGTGATATCAATAATCTCATTTCTCCCAGTCTTCAGCCACTACTAGGTAATTTATTCACTTGCTGGTAGAGAATACTGGACTCCTAGGAGTCCAGTGCTGCTACTGGAACACCTTGCTAGTGAAAACACATCTGAGGGATTTCAGGACCATATGCTCTTCCTGTCTCAACCACTTCAGTTAATTAAGTTGGGTGGTTTATTCTATACAGGGTTACCAGATGTCTGGATTTCGCCTAGAAGATTTTCAATTTGACAACTTTTGTCCAGGGGAACAGGACATCTAGTATTCTTACAGCAGCTCAACCTATCCAGAGTCCCCCCCTTCCCCCACGCTGCATACCTATCTGGAGTCATCTTCCTTCCTTCCTCCAACCCCACCACAGGATCCCGTCCTTGCTCACCTGGCACTTTTGTAACTCTTTGGCCATCGTCAGCATCGGTGAACTAAACACACTGCCTTTGATGACCCGGAAGTTTTCTCTCTGCAGAGAAAAAGCTTCCAGATTGCTGAAGGCAGTGTGTACAGTTCATTGACGCTGATGACAGCCAAAGGGTTACAACAGCACCGGATGAGAAAGCACAGGATCGGGGGGGGGGGGGGGGGGAGGGGAAGAAAGATGCTGGACTAAGAGGATGGGGAAGAAATGGAAGGAAAGATGCCCTAGACCTCCAGGGGAAGAAAGAGAAGGGACAGATAGAAATACCAGACTATGGGAGGGGGGAAGGGAAGGAGAGAGATTCAGACTACTAGATGGGGAAGAGGGTGGGAGGAATAAGAGAAAGATGTCAGACCAGGGAAAGGAAGAAGGAGGGAGGGTCAGAAAGGAAAGACAGAGAGATGCTAGACTATAAAGGGGTGAGAAGGGAAATGAAGGAGGGGAGAGAGATGCCAGACTATGAGAAGGAAAGGATAAAGATCCCAGACTATAAGAGAGGGAAAGGGGGAAGACAGATGTCAGACCATAGGAGAGGGAAAGAGAAGGAGGAGATGGTAAACAGGAAAGGAGGGGAAGAGGATATGGTGCACAGGGATGTGAGGGGTGGGGAAGTAGAAGGGGAGAGCGAGGGAGGAAATGGTGCATAGGGATGGGAGGAGTGGGGAAGGGAAGAAAAGCTGTTTATAGATAGATAGGAATAGGGAAGAAGAAAGAGGGAGAAGATGGTACACATGGATAGATGGGAAGGGAAGACATGGAAAAGTAGACTTGAGGAGGAAACAAAAAAATGGATAAGGTTGAATGCTAAAAGTTAATGCCAAAAATGGATATAGGGCAGAAAATGAAGGAGAGAAAAACAGCAATTGGATAAGAAGGCCATGGAAACAGTTAAAACCCAGACAGAAGGAAGTGAAAAATTGGGAAAAGCTGAGTAGAAAAATAAAATCACCAAACAAAGGTAGGAAAAGTGATTTTATTTTTAATTTAGTGACTGAAATGTGTCAATTTTCAGAATTTACATATATTTTGCACTATTCGGGAAGAAATATATTTCTTTCTTTTTCTCTGGTGTTGTACTGCATGCAGAGTCTGGCATCTTAGGGTTTCGTTTGTGTACTGTATATTAGGACTTTTAGTTTGTGGTCCTGTATTTGCATAGGGTTTATCTGTGTTCTGCACATGTGACCAAGGCCAGGTGTTCTGGTAGGAATGAATGTCATGAAGCGTTATTGGTGTTATGGCCCCAAGTAGGAAGACATTTGTTGGCAGTTTGTCCGGGTTTTGGAAGACCCCGCCTGGAGGACTTCTGTGCATTTGCAATGTTGACGTGATGACATCATAAGCATATACGTATGAGCATGTCATCGCATTGACATCCACGCATGCGCGGTAGTCCTCTAGACAAGGCCCAGAGCTCAGGAAAGGAAACACGAGGTTCGTGTGCGGGCAGGGCTGGGGTGGAACGGGGCAGGGCCTAGTGTACTCTTTTTTTAAAAGAGGAAATCTGGTAATCATAATTCTATAGGGATTTTTATTTTCATTACTTTGAATGTACTTTCCTGTTCATTTTTGTGATTGCTGCTGTACCAGTGGGAGTAGTTGCTTTGCTTTGTCCACGACCTTCACCCAACTCCCCAGGCTGCAGACATTCAGGCAAAAGCCATCTGTCTCTCTCTATCCTTTTTTTTCTGTGCAGGACACGTACCTCTACCTCCACAGCATAGCAAACGATAATGGTCTGAGGGGGGGGGGGGAATGGCTGCAGGTCTCATAGCTGTTTCCCAATCAAGAAATTCAGAATAAATTAATTAAAAAAAAATTATTATAGCAAGCCAAGACTAGAAAACCAAGCAGGAATCAATTAGCTTAACGCTGTCACCATGGGTATATCTCCCCCCCCTCCTCCCTCTTCTCATCTAGCTCAGAGTGTTCCCTCTGTACTCTGGTTCTCACCTTGTCCCACCTCTCTTTAAGTTTGATTCTCTTTCGCCATCATTCCTTCCAGTCCACTTTGATTCTTTCCTCGTCAAGGACACATTCATATTTAGTTAGCTAGCTATTAGGATTTATTTACTGCCTTTATGAAGAAATTCACCCACAGCGGGGTACAGCAAGAATAACCTGGATATAGGCACTAGACAATTGCAGCAGGAAAAAAAATATTCAAATAATGGTGCACATTTAGCACAGTATGCCACTAACAAAGCTAACACAATATGTAGGAGGTGATGAGTGACCTCATGGTAGAGCTGCTGTCTTGGCAACCTGAGGTTGGGGGGATCAAATCCCAGCACTGCTCCTTGCGACCCTGGGCAAGTCACTTAGGGCTAGATTCACTAAGCAAACCGATCGTGTACTGATCAGTTTGCGAGCCCTTTGCGACCCAATTTCTCTCCGACCCGATTCACTAACCAGTGTACCGATCCAATCCCGATCCGTGCATGCAAATGAGGGGATTCGGCTTGCAAAGCAGGAAGGACACGATTCACTAAACTTTCTTCTGGCACACCGACTGGCTGGCCAATCAAAAAACTAGCGACTGGTGAGGACCAATCGCTTATACTAAAACCCTGCTCTCTGCCCCGATTCTCCTACTCTGGCCGCCCTGCTCTCTGTCCCAACTCTCCAGCCCTACTCAGCCCCGACTCACCTGCCCTTCCCCGTAGTTCGAGCCCGTGATTTTAACCCATGGGCTCGAGAAGTAAAAAAAAACAGTAAAGTAAATGTAAAAAAAAAAAGAAGAAAACCACAAGCAAGAAGGACCAGCGCATGCGCAGACCATCTACAGTAAAGGAAGATGGTCTGTGCATGCTCAAGGATCGCTCTCTAGCGATCCATGCGATTAGTGGGGGGGCGTGCCAACGATCACTCCCAATTGCAGGCCTTTTGTGAAATCGTTGGCATGCCTGCAATCGGACATGGATCTCAGGCTAGTGAATCTAGCCCTTAACCCTCCTTTGCTCCAGATACAAAATAAGTACCTGTGTATATGTAAACCGCTTTGAATGTGTAACCACAAAAAGATGCTATACAAGTCCCATTCCCCCCAAAAAAAACATCTTAACAGACAGTATGAGGATAAACAGAGGCAGAACATACAGACAGAGTAAGAGGAATTCTGATAAGAAGATAAGCATGACTAACTTAAGGAAAAATTGTACACAGCCATATGGTGACACTAGGGAGTGTGTTGTACAGAGCACATTTTGGGCTCAAAGAGTTAAACATCAGCAAGGGTCTGTGGCATTATACCAGGAAGTAGACTGGCTAGATCAGGAGGGTCTTAGGACCCCTATCAGTCATTATATTTCATGTGTCCTCATCCTAGGGTTACCATATGGCTCCAGAAAAAAGAGGATGGATTGAGAAATCCGGCTTTTACTTCCAACTGAAAGCAATGGAAGTAAATCCCAGTATCTCAATCCGTCCTCCTTTTCCTGGAGCCATATAGTAATCCTACTCCATCTCACCCACTGCATCATAGCCGAACAAGGAGACAATAGAAAGGGAGTGACTATTGCAACCCCCCCCACACACACACACACACACGCACTTGCAGCCACACCACTCAGGGATGGCCCTGTCACCAGGCTTTCTTGAATTCTGTTTCTTTTCTGCCTCCATTATCTCCAAGTCCATTAATTTATTTCTCTGGAGAAATTTTTTTTTAATCTCCTTGGAGCCTCATTCACTCACCCCTTGTTCTGGAACATTCTTTCTTGTGAAAATGACTTGCTTTCCTTGCATTATTTATACCTTTCAGGACTTTGAATTTCCCTCCCTTCCCCTCTAAAATGTACATATTTAAATCCTTCTGTTTTATTTCACAGATTTTTCTCTTTTTTGTGTGGTGTGTTCTCTAGAAATTCCAGTATAAAACATTTTCTTGGTACATTGCTTCACCAAGCTAACTAGTTCAAAATAAAAGTTGAGCCTTTCTTTCCATTCCTTTTAACTACTCCCTTACTGCTAGATACAATAAAGTCAGCGATCGTCACTAAACCTGTTTTCACAGCTTTAACAACGATCGCTTTTACAGACCCAATTCACAAAATGACTCACCGTGTGTTATTCCCCTCAATTGCCCATTTTCCGATCCAGCCATGCAAATTAGCTAAAACCCCATGCAAAGTAGTCAAGCGATTGATGCACTAACATCGCTTGGTTATGCAATTTAAAAAATGACAGGTCTACCTGTTTTTGTTTTCATTTTTTTCAATGGCACAGATATTTTGTGTTACACACGCTAAATATCTGTCCCATTAAAAGAAAAATGAAAAAAGTACCCCACCACCAATGATGGCCCTCCCCAATGAATGCGGCACCGGGAACACCCCCCCCATGAAAGAAAATTGGCAGAAGGGATGCCCACTCCCTCCTGCCAACAGAGCCCCCCCCGAACCTTCCCCTACCCTACCCCCTTCCTGCCAAAAAAAAAGGCAAGAGGGATGTCCACTCCCGCCTGCCACTGGATGCTCCCCCTCCCCTGTACCTTTTGTAGACGTTGGGAGCTGGAGGGAAGTATGGTTCATCCAGCTCTGAGGCCCACCTGTCAAAAATGATGGGCCTTCCCCATGCGATGCATGGGGAGGAGCCTAAGGCCCTGATTGACTCCCCAAGGGGAGGGGCCTTTGGCATCTGAGCCAATCAGGGCCTTAGGCTCCTCCCCATGCATCACATGGTGCACCGGGAAAGGGAAGGCCTGTCATTTTAAATGGACGGGCCTTGAGCTGGAGGGACTGTGCTTCCCTCCAGCTCTCGTCTACAAAAGGTACGCTGGGGAGGGGTCGGGGAGTTGAGTTTGAGGGAGCATCCGTTGGCAGGAGGGAGTGGGCATCCCTCCTCTTTTTGGGGGAGAGGGGCTCTATTGGCAAGAGGAAGTGGGCATCCCTCCTGCCAATTTTCTCTCGGGTCAGCATGGCAGGAAGGAGAGGGTATCTTTCCCAACAATGTTCTCTCATGGGGGGGGGGGAATTCTCAGTGCTGCATTCATTGGGGAGGGCGAAGGGGGACTTTTTTCTTTTCTTTTTTATATGGGACAGATGTTTTGCATGTGTAACACACACACAAAATATTCCTACTATTAAAAAAAAATGAAAATTGCTAAAACCTCTCATTTTTGGGGGTGGTTTTTTTTTTGCATAGCCAAGCGATGCTAGTGTATCAATCGTTTGGCTACTTTGCATGGGGTTTTAGCTAATCTGCATGGCTGGATCGGAAAATGGGCGCTCAATGGAAAAAACACGCAGTGAGCCATTTTGTGAATCTGGTCGGTAAAAGCGATCATTGCCAAAGCTGTGAAAGCAGTTTTAGCGATGATTGCTGACTTTAGTGCATCTAACAGTAAGTCCAACTTTGGATGTTTCCACAAGGATGTCCAAAAGACATATTGGGAAAACGACCATGTTTTGAAACCACAAGAACATAAGAACAACCTTACTGAGTCAGACCAATGGTCCCTCAAGCCCAGTAGCCCGTTTGCATGGTGGCCAATCCAGGTCACTAGTACCTAGCCAAAACCCAAGGAGTAGCAATATTCCATGCTACCTTGTCTAGACATTCTGACTCTTAGGACATTTATCTTTTATGGCCATTTCAAAATTTAAAACGTCCAAATGCAAAACATCTAAAACAAGCCCATTTGGACATGGAAGGGGCCAGCATTTTAAAGGACTGGCCACAACGATGTGCCAACAGAGAAGTTGGGCACCTTAGGCTGCACTGCTGTGAACTTCACATAAAGGTGCTAGCAGTGGCGCAGAGAGGAAGGTTGGTACCTGGGGGCAGTGATGCCCACCCTCACCACGCTGTGCACTGTCTCATTTCCTGCTGCTTCAGTGCCCCCGCCCCCCTTGAAATGTTCACTGGAGGAAGCAGCATCTTCCACCTGTTGCTCACGCCAGCCTTGGCTCCCTTCCGATGTCATGTTCTGGTCCCACGACCCAGGAAGTGATGTCAGAAGGAAGCCAGGGCTGGCACGAGCAACAAGTGGAAGATGCTGCTCATGCCGGTGAACATTTAAAAGGTATGTAGGCAGCGGAGAGTAGGAGAGGCACCGGTGCCCCTCCCCCCCCTGTGAAGACAGCACCCGGGGTGGTCCATTCTAGAGAATGACACGGTGGCGGTTTACCCGCGGCCACCGCATTTTAGCCGCGGGTCACCCGCCGAAAACGGGGAAGAAAACTAGCAGTTGCTGCGGCGACGGGGACAAGTCCATTCACCGCCCGCGGGGCGGTGAATGGTCTTGTCCCCCGCAGTGAGGCATGAAGGATCGCGCGGTCCCCGCAGCTCAAACCCGCCCGCCCAATCGATTCCAGTGTCCAGCCAGCTCTCTCCCCTCTCCTCACCCCAGTCCGCAGATCCTCCTCCTCGGCGACCCGCACGCTACCAGAGAGCCGCGCACACCCGCCGCTGCTCAGCCTCGATCTTCTGCTCTGACGCAACCGGAAACAGGAAGTTGCAGCAGAGCAGAAGATCGAACACTGAGCAGCCGCGCGTGTGCGGCTCCCTGGGAAAGCGCGCAGGTTGCCGAAAAAGAAAACCCACAAACCAAGGTGAGGAGAAGGGAGAGAGCCGGCCAAACACCAGGATCGACCGGGCAGGCAGGTAGTGGCCGCGGGGACCGTGTGATCGCTAGTGTTCCCGGCTCAAATTGAAAGGAGGGAGTGAAAGGAAAAAGGCTTATATGGATGCAGCGGGGACGGTGACGGGGCGGTGAAAGGGATGGCGGTGACGGTGACGGGGCGGTGAAGGGATCGGCGGTGACGGGGCGGTGCAGAGGATGGTGGGCCGGTGACGGGGCGGTGACGGGGACAGATTTTTTCCCCGTGTCATTCTCTAGTCCATTCCTCCTTACTACGTCGATGGGTGCCAGGTACACATTTCACTATAACCTCCCTATAGTGTATGGTGATCCCTCCAAAACTTCCCCAAAACCTACTATACCTATCCGTCTACCACCTCAATAGCCTTTGTGGCTGTAAGTGCCACCTATATGAGAGTACAGTAGGTTTTGGGTGGGTTTTGGTGGCTTCACACTTTCTACCATAAATGGGTAGGGTGAGATATAGACCTGGATCTCCCTCTCTATGGTTCACTACATGGCCCACTAGGTTACTCCAAACACCTGCTTGCTTGCTGTACTAAGATTTCCAATTATATCTGCAGCTGTCATAGAGGCTGGAACTTATGTACTGCTTCTTTCACATCTTTGGGGGATGGGGGGGTGGGAGGGTGGTCAGCGACCACTGGTGGAGTGTGTTGGGGGTTATGTCTTCATGCATCCAGTGATCATCTGGTCAGTTTGGGTACCATTTTGGCCCTTGTTTTTAAAACAGGCCTATCTATATTGATGGTGACATTTGGGTAACTTTATTCTTCATTTATACTATATATTATGTTATATTATGTTATTGTTATATGTAGGAAAACTGAAAATCTTGAATGATATATATGTTAACTGTACAGATATTAGTGTAATGTATGTAATACCTACTGTTTGTTCATTTGTATGACACTGTTTTAGATTAAAAATCAATAAAGATTTAAAAAAAACAAACCCCAAAACAGGCCTATCTTCAAATAGCAGCAAAACTAGTCTACCAATTCTCCAATTTACTGATCACGACCTCAGACTACAAAACCTTCAGAAAAGAAATAAAAACCCTGCTATTCAAGAAATCCTTAAAGACAAACAGCAAGATTCATTTCAATCCCCAATATCAACCCGCTCCATTCCATAATACCACGGGAAATGTCCAGATAACTCCTTATGTATTCCTAAATGTCCAAATAACTCCTTCTGTAATCCGCCTTGAACCGCAAGGTAATGGCGGAATAGAAATCACTAATGTAATGTAATATCTAAATGACGTCCTGGATGTCTTAATCAAGGTTTCATTATCCTTACATAACGTCCAAGTCCTAAGGCCGCCCTAAGCCCCCCCCCAAAATATGCCCCCTTATGATTTAGACATGGATGGAGGGAAAATGACCTGCAAGATGTCTAAAAAGTCTGTTTCAAAAATTGGCACTTGGACGTTTTGGTAATTAAAACTATCTCCGTTCAGAAAAATCATTCGCGAATTTCAAGACACAATTAAAGGCATACTACTTGGCTTTCTGTTCTTAATTTTCTAGGTAACCTTTCTCTAAAGTTCCATTTTTGGCTTTATCTCAACTAGTGTGGCCAGAATAAACTTTAGTTTTCCCCCTACCATATTGTTCATTCCTTCCCTTTCTCCAACCTTTTTTTTGTTTTATTGTAACCTACTGACTCTCTCCTTTCCTCATATTTCTTTGATGGTTTGACTGTTTAACTGTATTTTGTTTCATTTTTTGTTCCCGACCCTATTTAATTTTTACATTTATTTATTTTAAACTTTTATTGTAAACCGCTTAGATTTACCTTTGGTTTTACATTTGTGGTACTATATATTAAATAAACTGAACTTGAACTTGAAATACCACTTTATGCTGGTTGGTTTTTGGATTTGTTTTTTGGGATGTCTGTTTCGAAAATGAGCCCCATACTGTATACAGTAAAACCTTGGATTGCAAGTAACTTGGTTTGCAAGTGTTTTGCAAGTCAAGCATAACATATTTTAACTTGATATACAAGCAAAGTCTTGCAATACAAGTACATACAGTATACACACATCACAGCATCAGAACTGAGCTGATGGTTCTTCTCTCTCTGACGCTGCGGGAGTGGAGTGCCTGTTCTAAATGAGCGAAGTCTTGCAATACGAGTATGTATAGTATTTTGTATTAAAGGTTTTGGGTTGTGGAACGAATCGCCTGAGTTTCCATTATTTCTTATGGAGAAATTTGCTTTGATATACGAGTGTTTTGGATTACAAGCATGGTTTTGGAACGAATTATGCTCGCAAACCAAGGTTTTACTGTATATGCAATGCTATTCTATGCTCCACACACTGTTTTATCTGTAGATGTTCCCTTTCAAAATGGATTTCATCAAAATAAACACAGAGATTCGGTCCTGCAATTTATACAAGTATTCTTCGGCGTATGCTTACATGTAGGGGCAATGGAACACCTTTGAGGCTGGAGGGAGCAAAACAAACCAAGTGTTGGGCAAGATATTGGCAGAAAAAATGTAATCCTATGGACACAACAGTTGCCAATACATCCAATGTACAACTGGATAAATTCTCAGGGAGACTGTTTGGCCCTGAGAGAATAGAAAAATATACACCTATTAAAATTGTAAACGGACATCAGTATGAGCTCTCGGAATCTAAACGAAGGATTTTTGAGCTCAGGCAGTAACTCATGGGTGAACAGCACCAGACAAAAGTCTAAATAAGTTCTGCCTCATACATCATCTAGTCCTGAATGTGCAAACCATGCAAATAAGTAAAGAGCAAAAATTCAGGGTCAAACAGTCACTCCTGGAAAATTTAACTTAGGGCTATATGAGCTCCCAAGAAGCTGCCTTATAAGTATAATTCAGTGCAAGGTATAATAAAGTGCTATACATAATACAAGCTAAGAAAATTGATAAGAAATACACTCTAAGATGAAATGGAAAAAACCCTCAAAAATTTCTTAGTGTCTTAATAAATAAATTGATAGTATCATACAAGCATATAAATCTTAATAAATAAATTGGTAATATCACACTAACAAACTGTAAGAGCATAAGATTCTTTACAAAAATTCATGGAAAAACATTAAGAAGTCAAAAGCAGAAGTGAAAAAGTCTTATAAGACCTATATCTAAATTTATAATAGTTCATATAATGGTTCATAAATATATAAAATCATCCAAAATTCTTCATAACAGTTCATCTATATTCAAACAATTCATGAAGTCACTTCATTCATAAAGCAAAAAATCGCAATGCACTGACTGATTCAAAGTGCTGCCACTCAAGGAGTACTTAGCTTATCTTGTTTAAGAAAGGGTACTGCCACTCGACAGAGCTCCGTTTCGTCGTCTTCGTCAGGAGCGGGAAGTACTTGAATTACATCCGACAGAGTGCTTTTTCAAAACTATTGATTCTAAATTCCAGAGCGTGAGAAATTGCAGCCATCGCTGAGGAAGAGTTGGAGGTATTTGTGATGGCGTCTCAGGAGTGACTGTTTGACCCTGATTTTTTGCACTTTACTTATTTGCGTGGTTTGCACATTCAGGGCTAGATGATGTATGAGGCAGTACTTATTTAGACTTTTGTCTGGTGCTGGTCACCCATGTGTTACTGCCTGAGCTCAAAAATCCCTCGTTTACATTCCAAGAGCTCATACTGATGTCCGTTTACAATTTTAATAGGTGTATATTTTTCTATTCTCTCAGGGCCAAACAGTCTCCCTGAGAATTTATCCAGTCTAGCCAATTATAGAAAGTATTGGGCAAGATATTGGTCAGGCCAAGACCCAAGTGACCCACCCTATTCCGCTACCTTTGTTCTCAGGCATACTTATATGCAACCTGTTAGAATTATAGAACTGTACTCTCCTCCTCTATAGTTCCTAAGTATCTCTCTACACCCCTCCCAGGGAATGTCTTTCATCAGGTAAGTCACTCTGTACGTTTCTCCTCCACCACCACCAGCTCCAGGTTCTGTTCCTTCTGTTTTGCTGCATCATATACAGTACCCAGAATAGACTGCCAGAGTCAGTAGTCAAACTCCGTCTCTGGCCCTATTCAAATCCAGTTGAAAAGCCCATCTTTCTGAGGTTGCTTTTTAACTCTTAACCCCTTAATCACCTTTTTAATTATGGGAATTATTAAAACACAAATATTGATGGAACTCCCTAATCCCTTATTTATCCAGTAAGCTTTATCAAGCATGAACTGTCTCTTACCTGTTTATGCACAGTACTACATAAGTATAGTAGCACTATAGAAATTATAAATACTAGTAATTTTCATATATGTGGGTAAAACTATATGCAAATTGGCTATAACCCTATTACCAAGCATAAAATCTTGTTCCATGCAGAGATCTGCTTTTGAACATTGCTCTCAGAATGCACAATATTGTCCGCACACACATACATATATGTCCTACGTACAATGCACACACACGTGCACACACTGTTTTCCCATTAGACATTCAGCCAGATGAGACTGACATCTTGCCTGTAGCCTTAATCACAGAAAACAAACTTCCCCTTTCCAAATAAATGCTGTTCCTCTCTGAATTAATAAATATGCAAATTTTCATTGCTTTATTAACAAGTTGGCAGCTTCTCAGTAATAAATATTTCATCCTTTTTTTTTTTCCTTTCCTTCTGTCCACCAGCTCTGCTTCCTGTCTGGGTTTTTCTGTTCCTTTTCCCAAGTCTTTATTTTACTAGGTTTTTTATTTTATTTTATTTTAAGAAGTGAAATTATTTTGGCAGGAGACAATCTGACAGCAAAATATTTTAGACGAGAAAGGCAAGGACAAGGGTTGTACGAGTCAGATGTCAGTCAGTACCAGCTGCCAAAGCCATATTTAATCTGGGTCTCATACTCACTAATAACCTGCTACACTGTGTTTTCCTAGTATCCAGGCCTACAGTCAGACCCAGCAGTCTGCCCCACTTTGGGATAGTGCTACCATGTTTCCCTGAAAATAAGACAGTGTCTTATATTAATTTTGGGTCCAAAAAACGCACTAGGGCTTATTTTCGGGGATGTATTATTTTTTGCATGTACAACAATCATCCCTCCATTCCTCTCCTCTACCCCAATTCTTCCTTTTCCTTTCTTCCCCCACCCAAGCAGCATCATTCCTCCCCTCTCACCCATCCCCTTCTGCAGTAGAACCCCACCTACCCTCCCACTGTGAGACTGACATACCTCCGCTCTGAGACCTCCTAAAGCAGCAGGGGTGGAGGTTGCTGAATCAATGAGTCTGATTTTTTCGGCGAATCGGGTAGCACTAGTGTCAGGGATGGAGTCAGGGCGTGTCGGGGACATTTGGGGGGGGGCTTCGGGGGTCGATCTTAAATAGGGCTTATTTTTGGGGTAGGGCTTATATTAGGAGCATCTTTAAAAATCATGCTAGTGCTTATTTTCGGGATACGTTTTATTTTCAGGGAAACAGAGTAGTATAGGGAAGAGATACTATCCAGTGGTGCAGTAAGGGGGGGTGGGGCAGTCTGCCCAAGGCGCAGTCTTCCTCAGGGCGCTGGCACCCAACATGATCTCCGCCCCCCTGCCAAGTGCCCTGCCCCCCTTCCCTTCCCCCATACTTTTTTATCTTTGGTGTGAGCAGCTAGGAAGTGACATCAGAGAGTGCAGAAGATAAAAAGATATGGGGAAAGGGCACGTGCATGTGGCAGGGGGAGGGGGAAAAGGACAGGAGATGGGCACCGCTTACCGCTACTACACTACTGATACTGTCCATTCATTGTTGCTCTTCCTCCTGCAATGATACAGAGTTGTGTAGATCTGCACAGTGTAGATGCCATGGGGCACTAACCCCCATTCTTTAACAAGCCACCTACACTCAAGTGCCAATTGAGTGACAGTCCATTCGTTAGTTGTGTGCTAAGCTGTATTCTACATCATTAGTGTGCAACTTGCACAAATGCAAGAGAGTGTAAGCTTGGGTGGAGCACATGCAGGACTCACATTTACATGCGTAACTTACAGAATACTATAACTTGCATGCTAAAGTGCCGTACTTAACATGCATATTTACATCTACTCAGTGGCGTACCTAGCATATGTGACACCCGGGGCCCATCATTTTTTGGCACCCCCCTCCCATGTGTACGAAAAACATGATTTTTAGTAACAAGCCACACGTCACACATGAGTACCTAGGAAAAGGCAGCATCTTACATATGCAGTGAGCAGTACATCAATACACCCATTGTAAAACTAAATAAGCCAGACTAGTACAGATCAATCCTACACCGTCAATCATAACAAAAAACCATGTCTTTCGAACACACAGAAAACAGAAAAAACCTTCGCCTAGTATGAAATATGTAATCACAAACTAACCCCTCCCTCTTTTACAAAACTGTAGTGTGGATTTTAGCCACGGTGGTAACAGCTCTGACGCTCATAGAATTCTGAGCATCAGAGCTGCTACCACCACGGCTGACGCTAAAAAACGCTCCACAGTTTTGTAAAAGGGGGGATAAAATAGAAATACATAGACAAAGGTTAAACTGAACCAGTAAGAAGCTGGACTCTGCATACAATGCAACACCACAGAAACAGTGACACATGTCTCCTAAAGCAACAAACAAATAGAAAATTTTTGTTCTACCTTTGTCTTCTCTGGTTTCTGCTTTCCTCATCTTCTTGTTACTTTCTTCCTTCCATCCACTGTCTGCCTTCTCTCTGCCCCTATATGGCATCTTCTCTCCTTCTATGCCCCTTCCAGAAACTGTATGTCTCCCCCTTCCATCTCTCCTTTCACCCCCATTGGTCTGGCAGCTCTCTCCTCTCTTTCCCTCTCCCACACCTCTCTTCTGCAATCCTTTTCTTCCCTCATTTTCCTTTTCAATTTATTTTCTGCATCCATCTAGATTACGTTCTTACTACCCTCTCATCAATTTCCTTTTTTACTGTCTAACTACAGCTCGCCACCTCTTTCCCTCTTTTCCTCACCCCTCCAGTATTTCCCTAACTCAATCCTTTTCCCCATCATGTGCCCTCCTTTTATTTATCCACTCCTTCCATCCTCTTCTCTCTCTCCCTTCTCTCCACTTCCATCATCTGCCCCTTCTCTCTTTCCCCCACTTCCATCATCTGCCCCTTCTCCCTCTTTCCCCCCCACTTCCATCATCTGCCCTCTTCTCTCTCCCCTTCTCTTCATTTCCATCATCTGCCCCTTCTCTCTCTTTCCCCCTCCTTCCATCATCTGCCCCTTCTTTCTCTTCCCCCCTCCTTCCATCATCTGCTCTCTTCTCTCTCCCCACTTCCATCATCTGCCCCTTCTCCCCACTTCCATCATCTGCCCCTTCTCTCTCTTTCCCCCACTTCCATCATCTGCCCTCTTCTCTTTCACCCTTCTCTCCACTTCCATTATCTGCCCCTTCTCTCTTTTCCCCACTTCCATCATCTGCCCCTTCTCCCCACTTCCATCATCTGCCCCTTCTCTCTATTTCCCCCCACTTCCATCATCTGCCCTCTTCTCTCTCCCCCCTTCTCTCCACTTCTATCATCTGCCCCTTCTCTTTCCCCCACATCCATCATCTGCCCTCTTCTCTCTCCCCCTTCTATCCACTTCCATCATCTGCCCCTTCTCTCTCTTTCCCCCACTTCCATCATCTGCCCCTTTTCTCTCTTCCCCCCACTTCCATCATCTGCCCTCTTCTCTCAATCTCTCCATCCACCACAGGCCCATCTTTCTCCCTCACCTTTCCGATTTTGGCAACAAGATAGGCAAGCCCCCCCCCCCCCCCGCAATGGCACTGAGCGGCATCGGTGCCCCCCCTCTACGACGGCACTCAGCGGCATCGGCGCCCCCCCTGCCCCGCGAGAGCACTCAAGTTCGGCCTCCTTCTCCCGGCATCAGCAGAACTTCAGATCGGCAACAGGTGCTCAGTCAAAAGCTTCCCCTGACTCAGCTTCCTGTTTCCGCCCAGGCAGTTCAGTCAGGGGAAGCTTTTGACTGAGCACCTGTTGCCGATCTGAAGTTCTGCTGATGCCGGGAGAAGGAGGCCGAACTTGAGTGCTGTTGCGGAGGAGGGGGCGCCGATGCCACTGAGTGCCGTCGCAGCCCAGGAATTTTCTGGACCTGTCCGGCTGTGCACCCCCCTAAGGCTGCACCCGGGGCGTACCGCCCTCCCCCCCCCTTGGTACGCCACTGCATCTACTCTTAGATAGGGTTACTATATGGCTCCAGAAAGAGGAGGCCGGATTAAGACATCCGGGTTTTACTTCCATTGCTTTCACTGGAAGAAAAACCCAGATGTCTCTGTCCTCCCTATTTCCATTGCTTTCAATGGAAGTAAAACCCGGATATCTCAATCCATCTTCTTTTTTTCTGGAGCCATATGGTAACCCTAGCCATGGAGCAAGTTACAACAAGGTGCAACTATAGTTCAGTAAGGGTCCCTTAGAGTAAGAACATTCATGATGGCTTCCTGATGATAGATGTGAAAAAGAGGTTGGGCTGGGCAGGAAAAGGCCTTGTTTATTCTCTCACCTCCAGTTCCTCTTCCCACTGCCATTCCACTTTATTGCTGCAGTGTATGTAAGCTATAAAGCCAGCAAGCATCAGCCACTCAAGGAGATCACTTTTACAGCGCTATGGAAATGTAATTTGCAGTGTGCCCAGGAATTTTTATAAGAACCTCATCGGTGAGGACCATAAATTGCATTTCAAACGCTCTCTTCCAGCACGGCACTAGACAGGCTTGCGTAGACCAACTAAGGTCACAATCCAGATTTAGATTTTCATTGGCAATACAGTGCCAGCAAGCGATGCAACGGCAACAGACTACAAGGAGGAATTTTTTAGAGGGGAGAGGGCAAAGGAGAGCTAAATAGTTTGATATGAAATGTGTATTCATTTATTGCCACGGGATTCAACCTTCTGTACAAAATGTGCTGATTCCTCAAAGTTCTTGCAGTTGACATAGATTTTATAGTTTTAGATTTATTTCTTTTGCTCACCTGTCCAAAAACTAAACTCAAGGTAACACTGAGATACTGCAGGTATTTCCCTGTCCCTCAAGGGCTTATAATTTAAGGCTCTGTTTTTTTACTAAATGCATTAATTGGCAATAAGGCAGCTTAAACATCCATAAATGTTAACACAGCACTTGTTTGCTTACGGTAGTTGAATTTAGCCTGTATTTTTTTCAGTTGCTGCTAGAGATGTGGTAGTTACCCTAGGATAAGCAGGCAGGAAGTTCTCACATATGGGTGACATCATCTGAAGGAACCCCAGCATGGATAGTTGAAAGTGCACTGCAACTTTGAGTCCCAGGCATACCCACAGCACCCATGCTCTCCATATCTTCCCCATCTCGCGATAGCTGCAGTTTTTTCATCTCCACGGAGCAAAGAAGCCAAACGCAGGCATCTAAAACCTTTCTCTTTCTGCTTATCCTCTTTTTCTGCAGACAAAAAGAATAATTTTGGCTCGGGCCCTGCTCAACCTCAACCAAGGCCCAGGCTCAAATTGTTAAGGGGAATCAGGGCTTCCCCAGGAAGAGGGTGAAGGGCTCATCGGTGCCAGCCTCGAGTGGCACTGGAGCTCCCATAGAGACTTTGAGTGCCTCAGCCCAGTACGCTAGTAGCAGTCTCCAAGGCCCGACACTGTGAATGACACAGTAGCATAACCCCAAATCCTTTTGCTTACACATCGGCTCATTCAGCAGCAGATCCCTGTATCTACAGAAGCTGTATACCCACAGGAAGCACAGCTCAAGGAGCTTAAATAGGCGCTGTGGAGACATTATGCTGGGTAATGCCCCTGCCACTCCAGTGCCACCACTCATGGAGTCTGCTTCATCGAGCTACCACCCTCGGGCGAACCACATAAAAGGGCTGAAAAACAAACCTATGTTTCATAGTTTATTTAAATTTTGATTAAACTCTTATCCAAAGGTACAAAGCGTTGTACATAATAATTTAAAATAGCTGGGGAACAAACGTTTTAGATAATAAACATGAACAAACATTACAAACATACTAGTAACATGAAAACATTGGGAAAAAATGGGAGAACTACAATTTTTTTTTAAAAAAAAGAATACAAATAAGGAAAGTACAATAGGAAAGGGAAATGATTTAATTCATGATTAAATAGGTGCGACCGTAAGTAAGATCAGTTAAAAGCGTCTTTAAAAAGCAAGCATTTTAGGTTACTTTTAAGTTTTTGCAAGTTTTGTTCGTTTAAGTTTTGTTCGTTTCTGAGGAATAGGGGGAGAGAATTCCAGATTAATGGGGCGGTGACTGAAAAAATGAGTGTACGAGTACCAATTATCTCCCCCTGCAGGCCTATAGTAACATAGTAGATGACGGCAGATAAAGACCCGAATGGTCCATCCAGTCTGCCCAACCTGGTTCAATTAAAATTTTTTAATTTTTTCTTCTTAGCTATTTCTGGACAAGAATCCAAAGCTTTACCCGGTACTGTGCTTGGGTTCCAACTGCCAAAATCTCTGTTAAGACTTACTCCAGCCCATCTACACCCTCCCAGCCATTGAAACGGCCATATACAGACACAGACCGTGCAAGTCTGCCCAGTACTGGCCTTAGTTCAATATTTAATATTATTTTCTGATTCTAAATCCTCTGTGTTCATCCCACGCTTCTTTGAACTCAGTCACAGTTTTACTCTCCACCACCTCTCTCGGGAGCGCATTCCAGGCATCCACTACCCTCTCCGTAAAGTAGAATTTCCTAACATTGCCCCTGCATCTACCATCCCTCAACCTTAAATTATGTCCTCTGGTTTTACCATTTTCCTTTCTCTGGAAAATATTTTGTTCTACGTTAATACCCTTCAAGTATTTGAACGTCTGAATCATATCTCCCGTCTCTCCTTTCCTCTAGGGTATACACATTCAGGGCTTCCAGTCTCTCCTCATACGTCTTCTGGCGCAAGCCTCCTATCATTTTCACCGCCCTCCTCTGGACTGCCTCAAGTCTTCTTAAGTCCTTCGCCAGATACGGTCTCCAAAACTGAACACAATACTCCAAGTGGGGCCTTACCAATGACCTGTACAGGGGCATCAACACCTTCTTCCTTCTACTGACTACGCCTCTCTTTATACAGCCCAGCATCCTTCTGGCAGCAGCCACTGCCTTGTTACACTGTTTTTTCGCCTTTAGATCTTCGAACACTATCACCCCAAGGTCCCTCTCCCCGTCCGTGCATATCAGCTTCTCTCCTCCCAGCATATACGGTTCCTTCCTATTATTAATCCCCAAATGCATTACTCTGCATTTCTTTGCATTGAATTTTAGTTGCCAGGCATTAGACCATTCCTCTAACTTTTGCAGATCCTTTTTCATATTTTCCACTCCCTCTTCGGTGTCTACTCTGTTACAAATCTTGGTATCATCTGCAAAAAGGCACACTTTTCCTTCTAACCCTTCAGCAATGTCACTCACAAACATATTGAACAGGATTGGCCCCAGCACCGAACCCTGAGGGACTCCACTACTCACCTTTCCTTCCTTTGAGCGACTTCCATTAACCACCACCCTCTGGCGTCTGTCCGACAGCCAGTTTCTGACCCAGTTCACCACTTTGGGTCCTAACTTCAGCCCTTCAAGTTTGTTCAACAGCCTCCTATGAGGAACTGTATCAAAGGCTTTGCTGAAATCCAAGTAAATTACATCTAGCATATGTCCTCGATCCAGCTCTCTGGTCACCCAATCAAAAAATTCAATCAGGTTCGTTTGGCACGATTTACCTTTTGTAAAGCCATGTTGCCTCGGATCCTGTAACCCATTAGATTCAAGGAAGTACACTATCCTTTCTTTCAGCAACACTTCCATTATTTTTCCAACAACTGAAGTGAGGCTCACCGGCCTGTAGTTTCCTGCTTCATCCCTGTGACCACTTTTATGAATAGGGACCACATCCGCTCTCCTCCAATCCCCAGGAATCACTCCCGTCTCCAGAGATTTGTTGAACAAGTCTTTAATAGGACTGCCAGAACCTCTCTGAGCTCCCTTAGTATCCTGGGATGGATCCCGTCTGGTCCCATCGCTTTGTCCACCTTCAGTTTTTCAAGTTGCACATAAACACCCTCCTCCATGAACGGCGCAGAATCTACTCCATTTTCTCATGTAACTTTGCCAGATAATCTCGGTCCTTCTCCAGGATTTTCTTCTGTGAACACAGAACAGAAGTATTTTTTTAGCACATTTGCTTTCTCCTCATCACTCTCCACATATTGGTTCCCAGCATCTTTTAGCCTAGCAATTCCATTTTTCATCTTCCTCCTTTCACTAATATATCTGAAAAAATTTTTGTCTCCCTTTTTTACATTTTTAGCCATTTGTTCTTCCGCTTTCGCCAAATGTATCTTTCTCTTGGCTTCTTTCAGTTTCACCCTGTAGTCCTTTCTGCTTGGATTTTTTTATATTTCACGAACGCCAACTCTTTTGCCTTTATTTTCTCAGCCACTAGGTTGGAGAACCATATCGGCTTCCTTTTTCTCTTGTTTTTATTGATTTTCTTCACATAAAGGTCCGTAGCCATTTTTATCGCTCCTTTCAGCTTAGACCACTGTCTTTCCACTTCTCTTATGTCCTCCCATCCTAATAGCTCTTTCTTCAGCTACTCTCCCATTGCATTAAAGTCGGTACGTTTGAAATCTAGGATTTTAAATATTGTGCAGCCGCTCTCCACTTTAGCCTATATCAAACCAAACCATTTGATGATCTCTACTTCCCAGGTGAGCACCCACTCGAACATTAGAGATACTCTCTCCATTTTTGAGGACCAGATCCAAAATCGCTTTTTCCCTTGTGGGTTCCATCACCATTTGTCTGAGCAGAGCCTCTTGAATGGCATCCACAATCTACTTCTTTCCGATTCCGCAGACGGAACATTCCAGTCCGCATCCGGCAGGTTGAAATCTCCCAACAGCAGAACCTCCTCTTTCCTTCCAAACTTTTGGATATCCATAATCAGATCCTTATCAATTTGCTGCGATTGAGTTGGAGGTCTGTAGACTACACCCATGTAGATAGAAGTTCCATCTTCCCTTTTCAGAGCGATCCATATCGCTTCTTCCTCTCCCCAGGTTCCTTGCATTTCAGTCGCTTGGATATTGATCTTTACATAGAGAGCTACTCCTCCACCTTTTTGACCATCTCTGTCCTTCCTAAAAAGATTATATCCTGGTATGTTTGCATCCCATCCATGTGATTCACTGAACCATGTCTCTGTGATAGCGACAATAGCTAGATCTGCCTCTAACATCAGGGCTTGCAGATCATGAACTTTGTTGCTTAGACAGTGAGCATTTGTGGTCATCACTTTCCAGCTATTTTTCAGCGATAATCTCCTTTTTTGTATGGATTTTTGTTTTGTTTCACTTTCCATTGCAATACTAAGAAATGAGTTGCTGATATTGTTTATGTTGGAGTCTTTACTACTATCACATCTTTTCTTTTGCCGGGGCAGGTCTCTATAATTATCCTTTGTACATACACCACCCCCACCTTCTAGTTTAAATGCCTAGAAAAATATTGTCTAAATTTCTCTGCAAGGTTTCTTTTTCCTGCTGTAATAATATGTAGCCCATCAGTGCAATATATCTTCTTGTCCTTCCATGTATTTCCCCATCCTCCTATGTACCTGAAGCCTTCTTGATGACATGCTTTAAGCCATCTATTAAAGTCCTCTGTGTTTTTCACTCTTTGCTCTCCCTTTCCATATGCAGGCAGTATTTCAGAAAAAGCTAAAGTCTTTACAAAAGGTTTCACGCTCTCACCAAGCTCCCGAAAAGCTTTCTGTGCTGCAAGTGTGGAGTTGTTGGCCAGGTCATTTGTTCCCAGATGGATAACAACATCAGTGTTAAAATCCTTCGTTTCTTCCTTAATTATAGTCTGTATTTGCCTGGAACTCCTGGTAGCTGAGGATCCTGGAAGACATTTCACTATTTTGGTCTCCTCGCCCTGTGTTCCAAGGTTAATGCCTCTGATGATGGAATCCCCCTACAGTAATAGTTTTCTGTTTTTGGCTTTTTTATTTGTGCTTAGGGTGCGCTTGTTCTCTTGAGTTACCTACATTGGTTCCAGTCCCACCTCCCCTTCTGTTTTCTTGAGTATCACAGTGCACTAGTGGAGCGAAGGAATTCTGTAGAGGTAATATTTGTGAAGGTGGATGTTTCTGTGTTAGATGTCGCAGTCTTCCTGAGCCTACTGTGACCCATTTATTCCTGGGCTATTTTATTCTTTGAGGTAGAGGTGGTAAGTTGGTATGATTTTGTGGAGTGATGGAAGCTGCTTTAATTGTATTCAATTCCTGTTTAAGTTTGCAGAGCTCCTCCTTAATACTAGCAAGTTGAAGACAGATGGGGCAAGCCTTAAGCCTCCAAATAGTATGTCTTGGAATTAAAGCACCACAGTGATTGCATAGAATAAAAGTCATCTTGATTGGTTGTGAAGTGACTTGATTTGAGTAGTCCTGATTATTTGGATCTCTATATATGAAAAATGGTCCCTGGGGTTGGTGGGACTATAAGTCTTACCCTTATTCCTATGAAGGGAAAGGGAAAGAGGAAATACGATTTAACAAAGGAAAGACAAGGGTTTATTTTTTTGTGTTTTTTAAGTAAGAAACAGGGAGGAGAAGAGAAATTAAGCAGATATAATGCTGAAAACCAGTGAAAAGAGCAGAATATGAAATGCTGAGAAACAGCTTTTTGAAGTTCACAGGGCAGACTTGTTCACAGCACTGTCCCAAAGATAATGCAGTTAACCTTAGTAGAAAATCAGAGCCCCTCCCTTCTCTACCTAATCAGCAGACACAATGGCTGAAAACTAGTAGGTCAGAAATACAGGCTCTGTACCAGATCAGTGGCTACCCCAAAATACAGGATTTTAAACAGAAATGTAGGCTCTGTACCAGATCAGTGACTACCCTAAAACACAGGATTTATAACAGGATTTTCCCTACTTTAGTCACCCTGAGCCACAGGCACCAGGATTTAATTAGAGTTAATAAAGTCTTACCCTAATAAGTACATGAACAATACCATCATTCATAATTCACATACATTGTGGCGGGCACATATCCAAAACAGAGTGGAATCAAGTATATCTCTTACATATAGGCATCAACAAATAATTGAGTTTTTAATAGTTTCTTAAAGCTGACACTTTCTGTGCACAATCTCAAATGCCCAGGAAGACTGTTGAACAGATGTACAGCAGCGATAAAGAACATTTTATTTTTTGAGTCCACATATCGTACTCCTACTTCCTTTATTGCTCTTAATTTCATCCCTCTCTCTGATCTTAATGTTCTTCCTGGTTTGTATATCTCCCACAATGCCCCAAAGCAGGCAAGGGCCAACCTATACAAAACCTGATGGACAATCAAAAGGACCTTGTGCTGTACTCTATGTCATACTGGGAGCCAATGAGGATGCTTCAAAGCCGATGAAATATGTGCTCTCTATTTCATCCATTCCTGCCTGGGGTTCAGCAGACCACAGTTACCACATTAGTTTTTAGTCATAGATTCTGCTTTACAGAGGGCACACAGTACAAGAACCCATGCCACCCCCACCCCCCTCCCAGACAAGAAGGAGAACTCTGGATAAATTTGGGCACAAAGTGTTCCAGGAATCCATGCTGGCTAATAAATTCCTGAATTATAACTTCTATCTGAAGTCCTTTGTTCAGAAGATGTCCGATTATATATGATAAATACTGCATATCCCATTGGAAACATCTTCCTTCTTACCAGCAACCAATAAACATAGGAGAAATTTGCATTTGAATTTTTATTTTCCACCTGTTAGAAGCTGTAAATTTAAAAAACATCATCAATTATCTTCTGTTATATCAAGCAGCATTAAGGGGTAAGGATATGGAACGTCTGATTATGCTTTCTGAGTCCTATGTGGAATTTAGGAGACATTTAAAGACATATTTGTTCATGAAATACTTAGGTAGCTAACTAGCAAGGATATTGCAATGAACCATCTTTCTAGATCATTATAGTATTATTTTTAATTATTTGGTTATCTAACTTTTTCTCTTAATTTTAATTTTTTGTAAAGCGCATAGAACTTTACAGCCCTGCAGTATATAAATTGATTATTATTATTCTTGGATCCCAGGACATACATGGTGTGTTCCGCATTCAACACTTCTGATGTTACCTCCCCAACCTCTGTAGTGTCCATTGTAATGCGAAGACAGACTTAACCACAGATCTCAGATCTCGATCTCAATGTCCAAACTGTCTCTCTAAATATACTCTGTAAGGGGGAAAATTTATTTGGAGATCACATAGAAGAGACTTCCCAGAGAATCAAGTGTTGCACCGATTGCATGACTGCCGTATTATCCTCCAGATCTCGTCAGCCTCAGCCACCCAGAAGATATTCCAATACCTACAGCCGCTCCTCTTTCTACTTGAGACATGGATATAGCGAGTAGAGAATGACACGGTGACAAAATTCATCACCGTTCCCGTCCCCGTGGATAACCGCGGGAAACCATCTTCATGTCATTCTTTAAAGAGAGAGGGAAGAATCAGAGTATGAATGGCCAAAACCACTGACCCACAAGCTTTGCTTTGAAGAATGCTGGTGTAGAAGGACAGAGGATGAAATAGACACTAGAAAATGGCATGGGATTATTTCCCGCGGTTATCCGCGGGGAAAGGAACGGTGACGAATTTTGTCACCGTGTCATTAGTGAGCCTTCCGCATTCACTTGTCTGAATCCAATGCTCCAGGCAGCAAAAGCAGCAGAAAGCCCCTCTGCCTCCTCCATCTAAGCAGCACTTCTTTTAACTATCTTATAAAGAGCATGGCCCATATCCCTCACCCTCCGCCTCAGACTCTGCTTATTGGAGGCGGCTTTGACTATTTTCATCAGGGCTGGGCCCAGATTACTACAGACCAGTGGGTCCTTCAAGTGGGGGTCTAGGACAATTCAGTGTGGCTATTTAAGTGCAGCCAGTTCAGTGTGGCCATTTCATCGCGGGATGTTTCAGTGCAAGTTTGGTGGACCCCTTGGAAAGAGACACCTACCTGACACCAGCAGCTGCCCTCCATTGTTAGAGAACTCTTCCTGAAGCCTTGCAGTCTGTACCACTGAAACTCTACATTCAGCATGGAGTCCCCATCCAGGCTCCAGAAGCACAGGAAGCCCACCGCCGACCTCATGCCACAGCCTCCCTTCCTCCTCATGCTGCCCCCACCGGATCACCTGCCTGCATTTCCCTCCCCCTCCGGGCAACTTTGAAAGAGCGACCACCCCTCTGCTTCTGTCACACCTCCAGGTGGGAGGATCCAGCCGGGCAACTTTGAAACAGCAGCCACCCTCCGCTGCTGTCCAACCTCAAGTCTGGCGATGGCACCCCTCCTCCTCCAGTGCTTCTGAGGCGTTTTAACCTGTGTAAGGTAGGGGTCAGGCATCTCATCCCCCTCCTAGAAGACTGTCTGGGTGCCCGGATAGATTTTCCAAAACATGGCAGTTTATCTGATAAACAAACAGATAAGAGTAGAGGTAGATTATAGGGATGGGATTAGAGGTAAGTTACAAAATTAATCAGGGACCACTGTTCAGGCTCTAGGCCTGATGGGCCGCCGCAGGAGCGGACCGCTGAGCAAGATGGACCTCTGGTCTGACTCAGCGGGGGCAACTTCTTATGTTCTTATGGAAGGCCCCAAGCTCAGGGCCACATCTGCAGGACCTCCAAGCTGCTGACTGCCATAACAAATCAAGATGCGGTAAAAACTTGTCTTTTATCATACCTTGATAACATCTCCCCTAACAACAGGTAGTGCTTCTTCATAACAAGTGAATTGCAGCTTGAGCAAGGCAAGTTTGTTTATCACTCTCACATCTTTGTTCCTGTTAATAACCTAGCTACAATATACCTGGAGTTTCTTCAACAATTTAACTATAATGTCTACATTTAATACACTACAATAATCCAAGGTCACATGAATAATGGCTGTACAATAATTTTCATAAGTCATATCCAAATAAGGCTGAAGATGACAAATGGCTTTCAATTTTAACACAGCAATCTGTGAAACATGATGAATCAGTGCTTGGCCCACCCCATCCTTCCCCAATCTTACTATGAAATATGAAAGCAAGATCTTATTTGATCTATTCATTATGGATGAAAGTTACTGTGAATTACAAGACCAACATACTTCAGGGTCTTGGAGGAATAGAAGGTTATACCGATTCTTTTTCAGACACCAAAAATGGAGATACTGTGCTTCATACGTACAGAAGAAAGCAAACTGAGATTACCAGGATGAGACACTATATTCTAAATACTGAAATGCCAGGTAAAGATGACTACATGGTGGCTTTTGATTTATATTCTTAATATACCTGCAAATAAGAGTTAGTAGATAGGGTCTGGTTTACAAAAGATTCACAATTATAGTGGGTATGTGCATTGGAGGTGCTAAAATTAGCAGGTGCTATTCTATGTGGCTACACTTAAGTACTAGGGGGATCATTTTCAAAAAACGTAGACGTCCAAAAGACGGCATAAACCGGCACTTGGACATCTTACTAGTCAAAACGTCCAAGTGGGCAGTTTTGAAACTGACTCATTAGACATCTTTCTGATCGTTTTGTCTCCAGTGTGTCTAAATCTTAAGGAGGCGTGTTAGATGTGTGTTTTGGGCGGACTTAGCACTTGGACATTTTACAGCGATAATCAAACATTTTACAAAATGTCCAGGGCACAATTTGGAAGTTTTGGACTGGACCTGTTTTTTAAAATGAATAAGGGCCAAAAAGGTACCCAAACTGACCATATGACCACTGGAAGCTTGAAAATATGGCCCCCACACACTGCACCAGTGGTCACTGACCCTCTCCCACTCTCTGCATGAAACAATATATATCTCTTTCTATGACAGCTGCAGATGCCTTTGATATTTAACTAGCTAGTTTCCTAGCCAATTTTAACCTCACTGTATAATCGTATTGTAGTATTTTAAATTCCCCTTTCCTCATGTACTCCCCCTGAATGTCTTGTTTTCTTTCAAATAACTTGTAGTTCTTTTCCCTTCCTCTCCTTGTGTTCTTAGTTTTGTCAAGTCTGTCTCTAGTCCTACTGGACTTAGCTTTTGTTAGTATTGTATTGTTTCCCAAACTTTGTAATTTTATTATCATGTATATCGCTTAGAATTATGATTAAGCGATTAATCAAAACCTCATTAAACTTGAAACTTGAAACTATGGCCAGTCCTGGTAGAGCTGCAATCAGGATGAGGTTGGCAGAAATCTAGGACTGGCCAAAAAGTCTCCCTTCTGAAATGGGTAACCTGGTCACCCTAGACATAGTAATGAGATGCAAAACATGCAAATGCATGTAAAGCAGTTCATTACTATACAAAATTCTATAATGTGATTTGTGGTGTTTACAGCTGGAAATATAACTCCAGCAAAATGCTGGGGTTATTTTGCCATCCTGAGAGCATCTTAAAGAGGCTCCAATGCTGTTCCTCCTACCCCCTGATCATCACCCCAACCCTCCAATCTGAATCTCTAAGCTCCCTGAGCATCAATCTAAATCCCCAATCTGCAGCCCTGACCACAACTCAAAGACCTACTCCCGAAAAAGCACCCACTCCTCACCAACCCCTGTGGCCTACTGAAAAGTCCCTGATGGTGCAGTGGGTCATCAAGAAGGAGCGATTCCAGGTGCTCCTGCTCTTACTTGGACCTGCACTCTCCATCTGAAATGGAGAATATATGTCTCTGCGTGTGCCCCAAATACTGTGTATCCTAATCTTACCCTAGTCACACTCTGTTATCTTTCTAAATCACACTGGCAATTTAAATGTTTGAATCTTGAATAGCTAGTGGAATGGTTTGGGCCATGGCCCCACCAATATTTTGCCTAATACAACAACCTGTCATCCTACCAAAAAGGCCCTTGTGGTGATGTGGGTCCCTCAAGCGATTTCAGTTGGCACCTGTTGTGGAGATATCGTAGTACTACAACTGGGGGCTGGGGAGGAAGACATGGTATGACAAAAGAGTAGTGGGACCAAAAAGAAGTCAGGTTTTGCACTGGTTGTTATTCCTGTTAAAAATCTGGACCTTTGGAAACTAGTCCAGCCTTTGGTGAAGGAAAGAATAGTCACATGGGGGAAATGCAGGAAGCTTGGATGAGGGTGGGAGACGAATGTGGATACAGCTTTCCAGGAATGTCAAGATATAAGAGAGAAGCCTTCTGGAAATGGAAGTGATGCAGGGAGAGTATAAGGGCACAATTATAGGCAACTGCCTAGTCTGGCAGTGCTGGGGCACAAGAAGATGTAATGATATATATTTTGTTTAGCACTCTGGAACAAACAATCACACCCCCACCCCAAATGGTAATGTGGATCTGAACTCTTAGCTCCTGAAAAGCAAATGACACCAGGTGCAGAGATTACAAAAAAATAAATGCTTTTTATTTGCAAGCGAATACAGTAACCAAATATAAACAGAGGTAGTTAGTGTGTATGAGAAAAGCATGAGCTCTAAGTAACTCAGAGAAAGATTAAAGGAATTAAGAAACCAAGTCAATCTTTCCTTTTCAAACTAACACAACTATGGAATGGAACGCCTTTTAATTTATGGGACCAGGAAGTGATGTCAGTGGGAAAGCCAATACTGGCGCAAACAGCAGGTCGGTGAAACTGCTCGCACTGGCAAAGATTTAAAGAGGTACAGGGGGAGGGCGCGAGTGGTGTGGGAGTGTGGAGAGGAGTGGTGTGGGAGTGTGGAGAGGAGGGCACTGGGGGCTAGTGCTGCCCGATTCAGGAAAAAATTTCGATTCAATTCAGCCTATTGAATTAATTTTTCGATTCGATTTTCCTGCCCAAGTGGGTGTTTTTTTCAAACTTCCTGGTGGGTTTATTTTATAGCATCTTCACCCCCCTTTGCCCTCTCCTACCCACAATGGTGCTGTGGTGTAAACAAAATAAACAAACAAAAAAGACTTTTCCTCTCTCTTAAATCCTAGCTCACGTTTGCGGTCTAACACCACCTCTGGCAGGATACACATTTCAAATCTGACATATTGTAATTACAAAATAGAAAATAAAATTTTTTTTTCTACCTTTTGTTGTCTAGTCATTATTCAAATCATTTTGGTCCCAGGCTCTGGTTGTCTTCTGATAACTCGCTTGCCAGGGTCTCCTGCCCATTTATAATTTTCTTCTTTCTCTGTGCAAACCATCCATCTTCCATCTCTGTCCTCCCCTTCTGTTTCCTTTCCCTTCTCCAGAAGTCTGGCATCTTTCCTTTTTTTCATCTCCATCCCCAGATTTACCTTTTCTGAACTACCCTTTCATCCTTCATCTCTCCCTCCTTCCCCTTCACCCCAGGATCCACCATCTCTCCCTTTCTCTTCCCAACTACCCTCCTATCCAGTATCTCTGTCCCCTCTCCACACCATCTCTTGTGTCTAACTTCTCTCCCTTTCTGTTTCTTCCCTCCCTAAATCCCATTGTCCACTATCTTTCTCCCTCTCCTCTGTTTTTAGATCCATTATTTCTTCCCCCCAAAGTCCGGCATAAGTCTTTTTGAACCCCCTTCCCTCTCGCCCTCCTTCCATGTACTTCTACACCAGGGCCCCTCTCCCCCGAAGGCCTGTTGCCCTGAAGGCCTGCACTATCTCCCCTGAAGGCATGTCCCCCCCCGAAGGCCTGCATCCCACCCCTGAAGGCATGCCTGTCCCCCCGAAGGCCTATACCACCACCCCTGAAGGCCTGCATCCCACCCCCCAAAGGACTGCACCTCCCCCCGAAAGACTTGACCTGAGCTAAGTACTATACAGCATAAGTTAATGCATATAAAATTTCACAATTTATTTACTGCTCACAGAGAAAATAAGACGTTTATCAATGATAGCCCTATTATAAGCCTAGTAACTAAGATATGCTCTGGTTACTGGCTTTGGGCACTTGAGATATAGAGTCTTCGTCTCTACTTATGAGCAAGTTGGAATCTTTTTGCTCTACCGTTGGCCTTCTTCTAGAATCTATATAGGGTTACCAGATTTTACAACTGTAAAATCCGGACACGTGGTCCCACCCCCAGGCCCACCCAGTTCTATCCAGCCCCACCCACAAACCTCTTCTCCTCGAGCTCGGAGCCATGTTTGGAGGGCCTCCGAGCATACGCAGGTGTGACGTGATGGTGTCACACGCATCACCAAATGTGCAGGTGCCCTCCAGACGCGACCCCCGAGCTCAAAGCTTTTCAAAACCCGGACAAAGTGCTAGGTTTTGAAAAGCCATCTGGACGCCTGGACAGTCCTCTAGAAAGAGGAAAGGTCTGGGTAAATCCGGACTTCTGGTAACCTTATGTCTGTATATTAAGTGAAGAGGAACATATAGCTGAATCCCCCTCCCTTAACTGCCAAAAGGAATCTGCTCAATGTCTGCAAGAGGCTGTGAGGAGAAATGTTTTTTTTATTAAATGGTAATGTGAACCCTCTCTTTTTTGTTGAGAAAGATGAATAAAACACTTATCCCATCCACCTGCTTTTTAATTTAGCCACCTGCGTGGTGTCCAGATGTGTTTTCTAGGAAAGGCGAGATGTGTCTGCATGTTGGTGAGAGAGGTTAAACAACATCTTTTGATCACATGGTGGAAGTGCATAATGTTTAGTCAGTCACGAACATGTTGGACATTATAGATGAGGGATCACTTGACACAAATTAAATATATTGATTTTGGTACATGTAGTACTTGACATAAATTATGTATAGCTAGAACAGATCAGTGGCTTTGCAAACCCCTTACAGAAATACAGACAGAGAAAATAAAGACCCTATGGCCTATCACGTCTGACCATCCATACTAATTACAAAATTCTATAATCCCCTCTTCTCTTTTAGAGATCCTCTATACTTGTCTCATGTTATAGAAACATTAGAAAATGATGGAAAACAACTCTTCCCCCTTCCAGAGACTGCAAAATCTTCTATCTGTACTCTCTCAAAATCACCACCCCACATACCACAGTTAATCACTTGTGATAGCAGAAATATTACAAGAACATAAGAACAGCCTTACTGGGTCAGACCAACGGTCCATCAAGCCCAGTAGCCCGTTCTCACAGTGGCTAATCTAGGTCACTAGTACCTGGCCAAAACCCAAAGAGTAGCAACATTCCATGCTACCGATCCAGGGCAAGCAGAGGCTTCCCCCATGTCTTTCTCAATAACCGACTATGGACTTTTTCTCCAGGAAATTGTTCAAACCTTTCTTAAAACCAGCTACCCTATCCGCTCTTACCACAACCTCTGGCAATGCGTTCCAGAGCTTAACTATTCTCTGAGTGAAAAATTATTTCTTCCTATTGGTTTTAAAAGTATTTCCCTGTAACTTCATTGAGTGACCCCTAGTTTTGTAATTTTTGACAAAGTGAAAAATCGATCCACGTGTATCCGCTCTACTCCACTCAGGATTTTGTAGACTTCAATCATATCTCACCTCAGCCATCTCTTTTTCAAGCTGAAGAGCCCTAACTGTTTTAGTCTTTCCTCATACGAGAGGAGTTCCATCCCCTTTACCATCTTGGTCGCTCTTCTTTGAACCTTTTCTAGTGTCGCTATATCTTTCTTGAAATAAGGAGACCAGAATTGAATGCAATACTCCAGGCGAGGTCGCACCATGGAGTGATACAGAGGCTTTATAACATTCTTAGTCTTGTTAACCATCCTTTTTTAAATAATTCCTAGCATCTTGTTTGCTATTTTGGCCACTGCCGCTTATTGGGTGGAGGGTTTTATTGTATTGTCTACAATAAGACTCAGATCCTTTTCTTGAGTGCTAACCCCCAAGGTGGACCCTAGCATCCGGTAACTGTGATTTGGGTTATTCTTCCCAATGTGCATCACTTTGCATTTGTCCCCATTAAATTTCATCTGACACTTGGACGCCCAGTCTTTCAGTTTCCTAAGGTCTGCCTGTAATTGTTCACAATCTGCATGCATTTTACCATCTTTGAACAGTTTAGCGTCCTCTGCAAATTTAATCACCTCACTCGTCATTCCAATTTCCAGATCATTTATAAATAGCACTGGTACCAGTACAGATCCCTGCGGCACTCCACTGTTTACTCTGACCAGGGGCATATCTACCATTGAGCGAACCCAGCAAATTGGAGGGGGCCACCTGCAGCTGAACCTTTCTTTCCACGCACTGAGGTCTGGCACTTCCACCCCCTGCGCTCAGCTACTTACCCACCCACCAAATCCTCCATAATTACAGCATCATTGACAGCACTAAAGACTACCTCTTTGGCCAGCCAGACTTTTACACTGTCACATACTGCTGTGCTCATGCAAATTATTGTGGGTGGGACACAGGAGAGAAAAGGTCCCACCAGCCAGAGAGGCAGCTTTTAGCACTGTCTGCCACTGTAGCTATGGAGGACCCCATGGACGGGTATGTAGCTGAGCATGGGGAAGAGGCATCTTGGTCCTCTTGCACAGGGCCCACTGAGTCCCAGCTATGCCACTGGCCATGACCAAGGCCATTTTGTGCCTTCCACCAACTTCCTAGTAAACACCAAAGAAAGACATGATATTTAGTGTCTGTCTCTAGACAATCATAAAGGGGGCCTTTCATTAAAACTTAGCATGGGTCAACGTCTAGATCAGTGTTTTTCAACCGCCAGTCCGTGGACTGGTGCCAGTTTTCAGAAATTTTCTGCTGGTCCACAGGGCTGGCACGTGCATCGTGCCCACAACAGTGTTCTTCAGCTGCCGGTCCACGGTGCGATCGATGCAGTGTTATCTTCGGGTTGGCTCCTTCTTCCTCACTGCCACATTGCACAAAGCCGCGGGCAGTGGCTCCTACACACGTCCCACACCTGATCCAGAAGCCTTCTCTCTGACATTGCAACGTGCTTCCAGATGAGGCGTGGGATGCGCAAGGAGCTGCTGCCTGCGGCTTTGTGCACTGCGTCAATGAGGAAGAGGGAGCCGGCCCGAAGATAACACCAGGGGGGCATAAATTGGCCAGTCGGGAGCAGGCCAGAAGGTAAAGCACAGCATGGAGGGAGGGAGACAACAAAGGTAGAGGGAATTATTTTAGTTTTGAATTTACTGATTGAATTGTGTCAATTTTGAGAATTTACATCTGCTGTGTCTGTATTTTGCACTGTTCAAGAAGAAATGCATTTGTTTCTATTTCTCTGGGGGGTGTACTGCATGCAGAATCTCACATCTTAGGGTTTGTTTGTGTATACTGTATTAGTACTTTTAGTTTTTGGTCCCATATTTGCATGGGGTTATCTGATTTCTGGTAAGAATGAAATGTTGAGAAGCATGCAGTGTGCTTTGTGTAGTTTAATTTTGTGGTTAATCATTATGTGTTGTTAACAAGATTATATTGTGTGTGGTGTTACAATTAGTACTATTATGGAGGCAGAGATGGGCGGGGTCTGGTCCACGACTTAGCCCAGTGTTCTTCAATTGCCGATCCACGGACCAGTGCTGGTCCACAAAATAATTCTTTTATTTCCGCCGGTCCATTGGTATCATAAGTTTGAAGAACACTGTGCTAAATCCATGTGGCATATAGTATAAAATAACGAATGTCTGTTAGTGTACACCAGGGGTATCAAAGTTCCTCCTCGAGGGCCGCAATTCTGTCGGTTTTTCAGGATTTCCCCAATGAATATGCATGAGATGAGATGCCAAAAGGGATTACGAGGAAAAGATAGCGCAAGATGCAAAAAACTTCAAGCCCTTTTTTAGATACATAAAAGGGAAGAAACCTGTAAAGGAGGCAGTGGGTCCACTCGACGACACAGGAATAAAAGGGTGTATCAAAGAAAACAAACAGATTGCAGACAGGTTAAATTCCTTCTTTGCGTGTCTTTACTAAAGAAGACACCACATCAATACCCGAAACGGTGAAAATATTCAAAGGAGCAATTGAGGAGAACCTCACTACAGTGAGTGTGGATTTGGACCAGATATACTATCAGATTGACAAATTGAAAAGTGACAAATCCCCTGGACCTGACGGAATCCACCCAAGAGTATTAAAGGAGCTAAAGGCAGAAATTGGAGAACTACTGCAAACCCTGGCTAACATGTCGATTAAAACCGGACAGATACCAGACAACTGGAAGACAGCAAACGTCATCCCAATATTCAAAAAAGGATTAAGGGGAGAACCGGGGAACTATAGACCTGTGAGTCTTACATCGGTTCCTGGGAAGATGGTTGAAGCATTAATTAAGGATAGCATAGTCCAACACCTGGATACTCATGACCTGATGAGAGCTAGTCAACATGGCTTCAGGAAGGGGAAGTCCTGTTTGACGAATCTACTTCAATTCTTTGAGATGGTGAACAAACATATCGATAGTGGAGAACCGGTGGATATAATATACTAGGACTTCCAGAAAGCATTCGACAAAGTTCCACACGAAAGACTTCTCAGAAAATTATAAAGCCACGGAATAGAAGGGGATATACTGAGATGGATAAGCAAATGGCTGGAGAACAGATTGCAGAGGGTGTGCATAAACGGGAAGTTATCGGACTGGGGAAAAGTAACTAGCGGCGTGCCACAGGGCTCGGTTCTTGGGCCCATCTTATTTAATATTTTTATAAATGACCTGGAAGAAGAAACGACCAGTAAAATCATCAAGTTTGCAGATGACACCAAGCTAAGTCGGGCAATCAGGTCACAAAAGGACAGCGAAGAGCTCCAGAGAGATTTGAACCAACTAGAAAGATGGGCAGAAAACTGGCAGATGAAGTTTAATATAGAGAAATGCAAAGTGATGCACCTGGGCAGAAAAAACAAGGAGCATGAATATAAAATGTTAGGTGTAAAATTGGATAAGTGCGAGCAAGAAAAGGACCTGGGGATACCAATAGACAGGACTCTGAAACAGTCGGCTCAATGCACAGCGGCGGCTAAGAAGGCAAACAGGATGTTGGGCATGATAAAGAAGGGAATCACGAGTAGATCAGAGGATGTCATAATGCCGCTCTATAGAGCAATGGTCAGACCACACTTAGAATACTGTGTCCAACACTGGTCTCCCTACTTATGGAGAGGGTGCAGAGGAGAGCGACGAAGCTAGTTAAAAATATGGAGAACTTGAGCTACAATGAACGCCTCGGAAAACTAGGATTGTTCACCCTCGAGAAGAGAAGAATGCACGGGGATCTGATAGAGACTTTTAAAATACTAAAAGGAATTGACAAAATAGAGCAAGAAACAACATTATTCACGTTGTCAAAGGTGACTCGGACAAGAGGTCATGGACTGAAACTGAAGGGAGACAGGACCAGGACAAATGTCAGAAAATTCTATTTCACACAGCGTGTGGTGGATGCCTGGAACGCACTCCCGGAAGAGGTTGTGGCGGAAACTACCATTCTAGGCACTTGGACGATCTGTCTTTTAGATCATCCAAGACCGACTTGGGTGGGTTTTTAGATGTACTTCAGTTTCGTTTATGAGCCCTATATTGTCTAAATTTCTCAGCATGCATTCTTTTGCCTGTTATAATAAAATGTAGCCCATAGCTTAGTGGTTAGAGCAGTGGGTTAAGAACCAGAGAAGAGAAGGGTGGATTCAAATCCTACTAATACTGTTTGAGACCTTGTACAAGTCACGATTTAACCCTCCATTACCTCACATTCAAAACCTACAGTAGTAGATTGTAAATTCCTGAAAGAAGCTTGCCTTGAGCTATTACTTAAAAGGCATGCACTAGATTCAAAAATATTTCTCTCTGAATGCAAAGAATGAGACCACATGTTTGTTCTAGCTTGATCTAGGAGGATTCAGCTGAAGAACTCACAAAAGGCTTGAGCTGCTGATACTAAAGTGATAGTGTATAGATAGATCAGGAATCATGATCCTTTAGGACAGTGTCCTGCAAACGCTTTAAAGCGGCGGCACACTAAACTCAGTGCTGCAGCTGGAGGACATCCAGAAGTGAGTGGACATTGATGTGATGGCATCATGCACATGCATGGAGGCTCTACAGACAGGGCCCTAAGCCTGCAATTACTATGCTAGTGGGGACGGGGGGGGGGGGGGTGGTACTGGAGGAGGAGAGGTGTGGAGAGGAGGAGAGGCACAGGTGCTGGATGACTGCCTACAAGACATGCCTCTTGCTGCAAGAGGCACATCCTGTTAGCAGTCAGCTGGCAACCGCGCCTCTCCTCCTCACCGGCATCTCGTGGCATACCTGGAATTTCATCATGGCACACTTTGCAATACACTCCCTTAGGACCACAATCCCATTGAGTTTCAAGAATCCCACAATTTAAATACATAAGATCGATTTGCATAAAATGGAAGCAGTACATGCAAATCAATCTCTTGCATATTCATTGCGGAAATCTTGGAAACCCAACTAGGTTGTAGCCCTAAACAACTGTGGTTGCTCACTCCTAGTATGGATAAATTACACTGCAATGATCCTCCTACTTGACTTACGGGCTCATTTTCAAAACAGAGACGTGCAAAAAAATGGCATAAATTAGCATTTGGACATTTAAATTGCTAAAACGTCTAAATCGTCATTTTCCAAACCTATTTTTTAAAACATTTTTCTAGGCCGATTATAGCAGTTTTCTGGGTCCCACCGCATCTAGGTATGTAGAACCTAACCTGAAGAAAGCCACAGCATGATGGCTGAAATGTCAGTTCTACCTACCATGATATGAGACCCGGTAAACTGCTTCAATCATGACGCCAGCCATAGAAGCCTAAGAGAATGTTTTTCTAGGCCATTTGTCCTCGGTGAATCTAAATCTCAAGGGGGCAATTGTTAGAGGCATGTTTTGGATGGGAATAGGGTGGGCTTAGGACTTGGCGTTTTGCAGCGATAATCAAACATTTTACAAAACGTCCAGGGCACCAGTTAGACGTTTGGAGGCTAGATCTGTTTTGGAAACAATTAAAGGCCAAATATGGTACCCAAACTGACCAGATGACCACTGGAGAGATGAAGACATGACTCCCCTACACTCCTCCAAGATTCAAGTTTCAAGTTTATTTGATTATTTGATTAAACGCTTATCATAAAATACTAAGCGTTGTACAATAATAATTAAAACATTAACAGGAGTATGGGACAAACAATTTTGACATACTTGACTTCTCTTTTTTTTATCTATAAAGACACAATAGGAAAGGAGGGGAGAACTACAATATTTATTAAGAAAAGGTACAAAAAAGGAAAGTACAGTAGGACGGGGAAAGGTTAAGAATTGCTGGACTTGAATTGGTTATTCAATTAAAGGCATCTTTAAAGAAGAAACATTTTTTTTAAACCATTTTTAAATTTCTGTAAGTTGTGTTCAGATCTTATATATATGGGAAGAGAATTCCAAATCGTGGGAGCAGTTACTGAAAAGATTGTATATCAAACCCCCCCCCTATGTTGTGAATAAAACAGAACATACTGTATCTGTCTCGATGATAGAAGCAGATGTACTGACCAGTCCAATTAGAGCAGCAAGCAGGTATCTGGAGTAGGTGGTGGCCAATGCAGTGGATTATAGAGAAAGAATCCCAGGCCCATATCCCACCCTAACCAATACACTTGTGATGGAAATTGTGAGCCCACCAAAACCTTACTGTACTGCCATATAGATGACACCTGCAGGCATAAGGGCTAAAACGGGGAGGGGGGGTAGACTTTATTTATTTAATCAATCAATCAATCAATCAATTTTCTATACCATTCTCCCAGGTAAGCTCAGAATGGTTTACATCAATTTATTCAGTTATTCAAGCATTTTTCCCTGTCTGTCCTGGTGGGTTCGCAATCTATCTAATATACCTGGGGCATTGGAGTTTCAAGTTTCAAAGGAAAATAATTTCCACCTCTTCCTTTGTTATACATTCTATCAGTGTAATTTAAAGTAAAATGTCAAAGTACTAAAATAAAAATAAATGTATGGGAGTGGCTTAAGGGAGCTAACCAATTGGAATCTTAGACCACTCCCCGTGAATCCCAGAAAGGCCTAAGATTCCGGTTGGCCCAGGTGCCTAAGGCCCCTATGGGAGGGGCCTTAAGCACCTGGGCCAATCCCACGATGCACTGGGAAGGGGCAGGGCTTCCATTCAGTTGGAGGTGGGCCTGCCAGCCGTAGGGAGAAAGCATCCCTCCGGCCGGCCAATTTAAAAAAGATACTGTGGGGTCCGGGTGGGCTAGGGGGGGGGTCGGGGAACATGCCCTTTGGTAGGGGGGTACCGGCAGGAGGGGCTGGGCATCCCTTCTGCCAATGATTTTAGGGAGGGTACTGGCAGGAGGAATTGAGCATTCCTCCTGCTGGTGAATGTCTAAGCGAAGTGGCGGCAAGAATGAATTGGGCACTCCTGCCATGGACATTCGGAGGGTGGCGGGCTTCGGGGGTTCCGGTTGGGACTGGGCATCCATCCTGCCGGGGGATGTCTTAGGGCATGGTGGCAGGAGAGACTGACCATCCCAAGTCTAAAAGGTATTGTTCTGGGTGTTTGGGACTTGAACAAAATTATGGTCGAGAATGCAATATAAAGATAGATGTAGTGGCGAGCTGGGCGATTAAACGCTTGGACATACAGGTAGACAATTTTTTTGGGAAAAAAAATTTGGATGTACTTTTTGAGACTGGACGTTTTCCTGCTGCCGACTTTGGGCGACTAGCGCCTTCGTCCAAATAGGACTTGGACTTTTTTTTCAATTATGCCCTTCTATGTTTTTATGTAAACTGCTTAGGATTGATTTTAAGCAGTATATCAAACAGAAATAAAAGTTGAAACTATTGTTAATGTTTTCATCTCAACAACTTTATTGATACAGTTGGGTACAGTTGGTTTTGGGTGAGTTTTGGAGGGCTCCCCAAACAATGTAAGGGGTTTTTGGTGGTATCTGTTCCTGGGACTCTTCATGTGAAGTTCACTATACTGCTCCCCAGCTCTGCTGGATGCCTATGTGGCCCCCTCCTACGTCCAAATGACTTGTTTGTGTATATTACATATGGATGTTTTGGTTTTCAAAAATGGCCATAAAAGATAGATGCACTAAGGATGAACACGTTCAGAAATGTCCATTTTCGAAAAAGACAAATAGATGTTTTGCAGTTTCGAAAATGGACATTTTTTCTACCCCATTTTTGGGCATACTTCACAAACTGTTCAAAGTCAGACTTAGACGTCATATTGAAAATGGCCCTCTTAATGTTTTGTTCAAACAGTGTATAAAAGGCTCTTCTGAATTTAATCAAATTGTACGAGCACACACAAAATTGCTAACACTTTAAAGTAAATTACAGTCCAAAGAAATAAACCCTTACTTCCTTACAGGGAATGTATTTTCTCCTCTTCGCTAACTCAGCATCCTTTTCTTGTGTGGGCCAAAGACATTAGTGTGACAATTTTGACACTGACCTAGTCTCTGGATGTGTAATGACAGATTTTACTTGGGGTTTTCGATATTATTGGATTATCTGCTGATCAGTATTTCATTTATGAGTAGCTGTTTCATTATATAAAGTTATTTCAAACGCAATCCTCTCATTTAAGATTATTAGCTTTGTCCATAAAAAGCATACAACAATGATGCCTTTGCTCACATATGTGAGATATACAGATTGCTCTCTTAGCTTAAATCAAAAAGAAATCATTTATCGTTTATTGAACTTGATATACCGCCATAGTTGCAGCATAATTTAAGGCAGTTTACAATAAAATATCTCAAATAAAAACAAAAAAGAAACGCCATTATAATAGGATAGTACACTACTTTCATACAGACACACTTTTGCAAAAATGTAATAAGCCTTCCCATTAGATTGTTTCGATCTCTGAATTCTAAGATTTCTCCAAAAAAGAAAAGCCCGAGAGCTTGTCTCGATGAGTGACGATAATACGGGGCTGGTAGGCCCATGTTGGTCGCCCAGTGAGATTCACTAGTTGAGTGCTAGAAGAGAATTCAGGGGGGAGGGGAGGTAAGGCTGGTGGCCAGCGCAGGTGCTAGCTTCCCATCATAGAAATTTGAAGGGATTGGCTGAGGGTTCTTAAAGGTGGGACCTGGGGGGGGTGTATTTAAGAGCTGGGACCTTCAAGGATCAGGACCTGTTCCTGTTCCTTGGAGGCGACTTTTCCCTCCCTCCCTCCCTCCCATTCTGACATGGTGGGCAGTGGTTCTGGTTCTTTATGGCTTCGGGATGTCACTGTGGCAGAAATCCAAAGCTACCATTTGCTAAGGCTCATCTAGTGATGAGTGGCTGGTTGGCAGCAAGCTATGGGAGCAGATGCTATCGGGTTGGTGACCCAGATAACGGGACATGGAGGCCCATGCCACCCCCCAGACCCTAGATGACATGGCGGGATTGGGGGCAATAATTTGGTTACATATGGCACATTTGTTATAGCCTGGGAGTTATCATTCTACTGTTAATAATGTTTTACA
This sequence comes from Geotrypetes seraphini, assembly GCF_902459505.1. NCBI lineage: Eukaryota > Metazoa > Chordata > Amphibia > Gymnophiona > Dermophiidae > Geotrypetes > Geotrypetes seraphini. The sequence continues at coordinate 214,219,658 of NC_047086.1, forward strand.
TTTTGGACCAATAAACAGAGCTGCGGCCTGGTTTTTCCCAACAGAAAGTGTCTTTGTCTTGATTCAATATTTTAGTAGCGAAGTAAGGAATATGTTATCAAGGTTTAGGTTGTGAAGGAGAGGCAGGACCTAAGAGAGGGGCAAAACGGGAAGCGGGGTGGAGGGTGGGGCTAAGAGTAGTAATGGGGTCTGACCAACCAGGCCTTTCCAGATCTTACTGAACTACCACAGTATAAACTCCTACAAGGGTTACTTTATTTACTGACTGCACTTTTCACTAATAATTTGGCTGAGGCCCCACTGTGTTGGCAGAGTTGTGGGTTTACGCTAACATCACACATGTTCTTTGGTCTCACCCCGATATTGGTTTTTGTCTGTTTTTTTACTTTTTTTGGCAGAGAACATGCACAAAAAGATTAATCAAATATTAAAGATTAAGATTTTGAAGCCTCTACAACCATGTTTCTCTGGAGATTAAACACAAGGCGTAAAATTTAAAGAAAAAAAATTCTTCATTGTTTACTTCCTGCTGCCAGATGAACAATTTTACAAATATAAAAGGCAAAAGCCCCTCACCCTCAGCTGACAACTGGCATGCCTCCATCTCGATCAAGCTTATGAATTCCTGAATTTGCATCCCATTCCCCTGTAAAATCTAAACTAAAAAAAATAAGACAAAAAATAATTACTCTGTAACCAAAGCCTTCCGACTTGCTCTGTAATGATAGGTTCCTTTGTTCTCAATCTCTTCCATGATCCGATGTAGCTCACTACACACAAAAAGTATGTGCTTTTATTTATTAATTAGGATTTATGTACTGCTTTATTGAAGAAAATCTGCCAAATATAGGTATCAGACAATTAGAGTAGTAGAAATATTCAAACAACAGTACACATGGTATAGTATACTAATTACAGTATGAATACACTAAAATATCTTTTTTTTTTAAAAAAAAATTGTTTATTGATTTTATAAAAACATCATACAGAAAGTGTAACAAATTATCCATCAATAACATTCTTAAAAAGCACTTATGTACTATACATGAAATACAAAATAAACAATTCCCTCCCCTCCACCCCCCCACTCTGGTTTTGTATGTAGAATATGAAATCTTTAATATGGCAGGTTCACAGTACTATTAAAGCTGTTTAACAAAAGAATCTAATGGACCCCAGATTCCTAAGAATTTCTGCGATTCATTTATTTTTTCTGCTAGCATTTTCTCATATCGGTAATACATCCATAGAGTCTCCCACCAAAACGGCATATTTAACCTATCCCATTGTTTCCAATTCCTTGTAATCATTTGCAAAGCCACACCTGTCATAATGAGAATAAATTTATCTTTGGAACTATTTAGTGGGCTTCTATTCATAACTGAGGTACCAAACAATATAATTCCATATGATAACGGATTGGGGACTTCAAGAATAGAAATTATTTCTACACTAAAACATCTTAATAGTCTGTATAGGGTGGAAGCAGAGGTGGAACATGGAGACAGATATAGCCTTCCCTCCCCTCCCCCTCCCTTTTTACTAAGCCATAGTAAAGGTTTCTACCGCAGCCTGGAGCGCTATATGCCGTGGTAGAAACCTCTACTGCAGCTTAGAAAGAGGGTTTTCGAAAAATACACAGCTTTCAAGTTTATTATAAAATTTGATTACTCGCTTACCAAAACTTCTGAGTGATGTACGATAATAATTAAAAAGAGGGAGATACGTATGACAACAGTTAAACAAACATAGATAAAACGCAGACAGTGACAATAACGGACGTACTGAAACGCAGTTGAAGATAGGGAGAACGACAATAAGTAAAGGAAAGTAAAGGTATGTTTCTTTTTCAGGAGGGACATAAACTATTGGGGGATTAAGGGGGAAACCTCCCCCAATTCCTCCAATTAACTATTGCTCAATATGAGCACTTTTTAAAACATAGATGTCCCAGGTCACAAGGAAGGGAGTTATCAAGCTGCGATAGGACTTCATTTGGTTTCTTAACATGTTCAAACTTGCATTTTCATCATGGTGAGTGTAGAACACCCTTCCAAATGATCTTTGGCTTGAAATAAGCCTAGTAAGTTTTAAGATCGGTTTGAAAACTCATCTGTTTAGAAATGCTTATGACCCAGTGGCGTACCTAGGATATGTTACACCCGGGGCCCATCATTTTTTGACCCCCCCCCCCCATCTGTATGAAAAACATGATTTTTAGTAACAATCCACACAAGAGTGTACCTAGGAAAAGGCAGCATCTTACATACTGCAGTGAGCAGTACATCAATACACCCATTGTAAAACTAAACAAGCCAGATTAGTACAGATCAATCCTACATAGTCAATCCTAACAGAAAACCATGTCTTTTCGAACACACAGAACACAGAAAACACCTTTGCCTAGTATGTAATCACAAACTAACCCCTCCCCCTTTTACAAAACTGTAGTGTGGTTTTTAGCCATGGTGGTAACAGCTCAGATGCCAATGCTAAAAAATGCTCTACAGCAGGGGTGCCCACACTTTATGGGCTTGCGAGCTACTTTTATAATGACTAAGTCAAAATGATCTACCAACAATAAAATTTAAAAAAAACACAAAGCACACTGAAAGGCAGAGAAAATGTTAATTATTCATATTCTGGGTTTTTTCAAAGAGGTCACGGCAGATGACTCTATGCAATGTCACCTCAGTAACAAAATAGACAAATACACCCCCTCCCTTTTTACTAAACCACAATAGTAAGTTTTAGCACAAGGAGTTACGCTGAATGCCTCGTGCTGCTCTCAATGCTCATAGGCTCCCTGCGCTAAAAAACGCTATTGCGGTTTAGTAAAAGGGAGCCATAGTGCAAAATATAGACAGCAGATATAAATTCTCAAAACAGACACATTTTGATCACTAAATTGAAAATAAAATCATTTTTCCTAACTTTGCTGTTTGGTGATTTCATGAGTCTCTAGTTGCACTTTCTTCTTCTGACTGTGCATCCAATCTTTCTTCCTTTCTTTCAGCCTCCTGTATGTTTCCTCTCCTCCAGACCTCATTCTCTCCCCCAACTTTTTCTTTCTGTCTCCCTGTTCCCCCTTTCTTTCTTTCTCCGTGCCCTCCCCCAAGCCACTCGGTTTGCTGCCACCGCCATCGGGGAACAGCCCCCAAGCCACCGCCGTCCCAAGCTTTCCCTGCAGAAGCATCAGGCTGACCAGCATTCCGCTCCCTGACGTCAATTCTGACATAGGAGAGGAAGTTCCGGGCCAACAAGGCATTTCGCCTCATTCCATCCAGCCTGAGCCCTATCTCTCCTTGATCCAACATTTCCCTTCTGTGTCTGTCAGAATTACCATTCCACCTATTTTCCAGCATCACCCTTCTTTGTGTCCATCTCACTTATATCCCTATCTCACCACTTTTTCAGAATCTTCATTTGTCTCTGTCCTTGTCTTTACCCCATGTTCACCATTTGCCCTTTCAATGTCTTTATCTCCCCCCCCACACACACTTTTTCATCATTACTTCTATGTCTCTATTTCACCTCCTCTTCATGTCCCCTCTGTATCTCTATCCTTATTCAGTAGGTCCTGCTTACTCTTTCTCTTCTTTGTGTCACTATCTCCATTTTCAGCTTTCCCCCCTTTTCCTTTGTTAATGCACCCAGAATCTTTCCACCCTCCCTCCACTCCGGCCCAGCCCAGTATGAAATATTTCCTTTTGTTTCCCTCCCCTCTCTCTTTCTCTCTCTCTTCTGCTCCCTCACCCACAAGTCCTGCATCTAGCCCTCTCCCTTCTACCTGCACCTTGCAAAACCCCTCTGCTCCGCGGCTCTCTTCAGCAACTCGTCAGCAGCGGTGATCAAGACAAGCTGCCGACATCGAGGCCTTCCCTCTACGAGTCCCGCCTTTGTGGAAAAAGGAAGTTGAAACAAGCGGGACTCGCAGAGGGTAGGCCTCGACGTCAGAAGCTTGTGTCGATCGCTGCTGCTGAGTTGCCGAAGAGAGCCACGGAGCAGGGGGTGTGGCCGGAAGCAGGTAGAAGGGAGAGGGCTGCTGGAAGAGGTAGAAGTTCCGGAGTATGACACCATCCGGGCCAGGATGATTTCTTTTTCAGGCTGTTGCTGCTGCCGCCGCCACGCCCCACGCCCCCCCCCCCCCCACCGAAATGACAAAAACAGCCTAATGCCCGGTGTCGGCGTCTTTGACGTCGGGGAGAGGAAGGCTGATAGGCCCGGTAGATCGGGACGGCAACACGAGTCTATCACAGAGCCCGGGATGGGCTCTGCGATCGACTCACGTTGCCTTCCTGAGCTAGCGGTGGATCGCGATCGATGCGTTGGGCACCCCTGCTCTACAGTTTTGTAAATGGGGAGATAGAATAAAAATATGTAGACAAAGGTTAAACTGAAGCACCATGAAGCTGGACTCTGCATACAATGCAACACCACAGAAATAGCGATGCATCTTCCCTAAAGCAAAAAAAATTAAATAAATAGAATTTTTTTCTACCTTGTCTTCTCTGGTTTCTGCTTTCCTCATCTTCTTGTCACTCTCTTCCTTTCATCCACTGTCTACCCTCTCTCTGCCCCTTCTATATGGCATCTTCTCTCCTTCTATTCCCCTTCCAGAAACTTTATGCCTCCCCCTTCCATCTCTCCCTTCATCCCCATTGATCTGGCATCCATCTTCTTCCCTTCCCTCCTCCAATGGGCTGGCATCTCTCTCCTCTCCTTTCCTCTCCCACACCCCATGGTCTGGCATTTCACTCTCTCCTCTCCCTTCCCACCACTTCCATCAGCACCTGCCCCTTTTCTCTCCCTCCAACCCAATTCCATGCAGTAACCTTCCCCCTTATGTCTCTTTCCCCTTTCCCTGCAATTCCATCAGCATCTGTCCCTTGCGGTATATAAGCTGTTATTATTATTATACCACCCTGACCCCCTTTTTCTCCTTCCACTACCCAAATCAGCAAGGTCCGGCAATGACTATTTCTGCTGCCTCTGCTCCGGAAGAGGTAAGTGATGTCGGAGGGGAGCTGGGCTGGCAGACGCAGGGAGTTGCGGCAAGGTCCCGCGATGACTGTGGCTGCTGGTCCACCCCCCTCCCCCCGACGTCACTTACCTCTTCTGGAGCAGAGGCAGCAGAAATAGTCATCGCGGGACCTTCCTGCACTTCAGCGCGGCTGCCAACTCTGCTCTGGAATAAGTATGGCAGCCGAGCTGAGGTGCCATTTTGAGCAGTGGGGGAGGTTCCAGACCCAGCCGGCTGTGCACCCCCTTGAAGCGTGCACCTGAGGCGGACTGCCTCCCCCCCTTGGTACGCCACTGTTATGACCTGTAACCTCTTGCCTTTGAGCTCAATGTTGACTAACTCGGTTCTGTTCAGTTGCTGCAATCTCTCTCTTCTCCTACCCTTCTGTTAATATATGATCTAACCAGGGCCAGCATTGGGGGGAGGTGGGCAAAGTGCAGATGCCCTGGGTCCCATGGCACCAGGAGGCCCCCATGGGCTAAGATGTCCTTCCCTTTTCCCCATCCAGTTCCGAAGCCCCCCAAAATATAAAAATGTTACTATATTATGGGTATACATAAATTATAGTGCCATAAATATACCAGAAATATACAAAGTAAATAAACAAACATCTCTTTGTAATCTATCAGTCGTGGGTGGGGGAGTTAGGTGAACAGGTATGTTTTTATTGCTTTCCTAAAGTTGAGGAGTCCTTCAAGACAGTGGCGTAGTAAAGGGGGGGCGAGAGGGGTGGTCTGCCCCAGGCGCCATGTTGTGGGCACCTCTCCGCCCCCTCCACCTCTTCCCATTCATCCCCTCCCCTGCACCTCCAGCCATCCACCACTGCGAGCAACAACCTCAATGTGCTCCTTGCAAACGTGTCGGCTCTCCCGCCGACGTCACTGCCGTGTCTTATTTATGCCAGTGTTTTCTTGGCCTAAATGCCTGTGCCTAAGTCAAAAACATGCATCTAACTTGAAAACACACCCCATAATCCACCTTTTAACTACTAGAATTGACGTCAGAGGTGAAGTCTTGTGAGTCCGGGCTTGTACGCGCCAGGCCTGGCTCGGGGAAGCAGCAGGGAGAAAAAGATTGCAAAGGCAACACGATCGACTCACGTTGCCTTTGAAATCTACTGGTCGATCGCAATCGACCATTTGGGCACCCCTGACTTAGGCCATGTTTTCCACAGGGGTATAAAGGGGTATAATCGTTGATTTTCCTATTTTCCCTATTAATGGCCTTATGCTAAGGGATAAGGACTTGTATACTACCTTTACATTCAAAGAGGTTTACATTCAGATACTTAAGCATTTTTCCTATCTGTCCCAGTGGGCTCAAAGTCTATCTAATGTACTTGGGGCGGTGGAGGATTAAGTGACTTGCCCAGGGTCACAAGGAACAGCGTGGGGTTTCAACCCTCAACCTCAGGATGCTGAGGTTGCAGCTCTAACCACTGCACCACACTCTCCCAAAAGCACATGAGCCCATACCGCCGCTCATTATGCAGGCAGTAAGGGCCCCCGCACATATTAATCAGTTAGTAGGCAGCAATGCAGCCACGCTGATTAGCGCAGAACACACCCATTCTCCTCCCCCAGACCCATCCCAGTGCTAAACAATTCTGGGGGTCCTTTAACTAAGACTCGCTAACTGATTTAGCGCGTGCTAAATACTAAGGCGTGCGCTAAATCGGTTCATACGCCTTAGTAAAAAGACCTCATTATTTTTTAGCATGTGGGTAGCACAAGCTTATCCTAAAATTACAGGGCGGTTCATATAATCAAATTACCGTAGGACGCCTGAGTATGTCCTGTGGTAAGGCTTTTTTTTTTTTTTTTGCTGTAATATGCACGTGTTAGTGCTTACCGTAGATTCCAACTATGTCCCCCTTTTAACAAGCTGCGCTAGAAGTTTTTAGCACAGGCTGGTGAGGTAAGTGCTCCGACGGTCATAAGAATTCTATGAGCATCAGATCATTTTCCACACTGGCTCAGGCTAAAAGCCTCTAGCGCAGCTTGAAAAAAGGAGCCCTTTATTAAGAAACTCTATTAGCAAATGCTGTGCGCCGTACGCGTCATTTTATCGCAAAAGTTTAATCACAACCTTATCTTCTTTGCTGAATGCCAGTGTTAATGGTCACTTCCTGAATAACATCATTTTGAAAACAGGGATCATCCAGTCTTTACAGCATCTTGCAGTAACACCTATCAATGACAGTAATCTTTTATCACTAATAATAAAACCCTAAGCGCGCATGCACACTTAGGGTTTCGTGTTCCCTGCCGCCGTGTTTTCTGATCCGTGGCCGGATTCTATTTTAGAACCCAGCGGCAAGGAACACTCTAAACTAAACTAAACTAAACCTTGGGTTTATATACCGCACCCTCCCACCCTGACTCACCACCAGAGAAACCGCTGGCGCCGCTGATTCGAAACGGGGGGCACAGGCGCCCCTGCCAGCATCTATTTCTCCCCCTCCTCCCTCTCGCCTGCTCACCTGCTCGCAGCGTTTAACTGAAAAGTGCTGCGCTATGTTGCCACTAGCCTCGCCGTCTTCTCTCCACTACGGCCCGCCTTCTGACAACTTCCTGTTTCCGCTAGGGCAGGCCGCAGTGGAGAGAAGACACTGAGGCCAGCAACAGCGCGGCACAGCGCTTTTCTTTGAGGCAAGAAGATTTCTGTGGGGCGTATGCACAGGGAAAGCAGGAAAGGGGTGCTGCTGGACGGGGGGGAGAGAAAAGGAAGGGAACAGGGGGAGCAGGCAAGGGGTGGGTGTACAGGGAAGGGGGGGAAATGCTGCTGCTATACAGGGAAGGAGGGGAATGCTGCTGCTGCACAGGGAAAGGGAGGAATGCTGCTGCACAGGGAAGGGGGAATGCTGTTGCTGCTACACAGGGAAGGGGGAATGCTGCTGCTGCACAGGGAAGTGGGGGGAGGGGGGATAGGGAAAGGGGGCCAGGGAGCAATCTTGGTTTGCTTTGGGGGGGAGGAGACAGAAGGGGGATATGGAGAGAGACAGAAAGGTAGGCAGGCAGCGCATGAGAATGAAAGACAGACACAAAGAAAGACAGCAGGCAGGGAGACAGAAAGAAAGAAAGACAGACAGACAAAGGGAGCCAGGTTAGAGAGACAGACAGAAAGACAGACAGTGGGAGGGAGAGAGACAAAGAAAGGAAGAAAGAGACGGGGGCAGAGACACAGAAAGAAAGAAAGACAGACAGACATATTTCTAGCACCCGTTAATGTAACGTACTTAAACACTAGTTTTTTTATAATAGTGCATTTGGTTTGGGGTTATTTGGAAAAATGTGCTGCACACTGTGTATTTCCAAGCAATAAGCACTAATGGAGCTACAGAATTTGTACTTTTTTAACTTCTTTGGCACAAGTGTCTTGAAAGGCCTTGATTCCTCACCGATCGACCAACCAAAAGGAGCAGCATCTAAGATGGCTGTCCGGAAACCTATTTACAGTAACTTTCTGATTGGTTGCTGGTTACATTCATTGAGAACTTGGAATCAGAGAACAGAATTTAACATCTAAAAAATGTTTTGCTTTTCCTCACTTCTTAACATTCAGTTTGAAAAAATAAATGTAGAAAGCTTCTTTTTGACCACAGGCAGCAACAGGGTCCTATTTAAATCAAGTTCAGGTTCAATTTATGTGATATACTGCAAATCTATTGTAAAAACAAATCTAAGTGGTTTACAAAAATCATATTAAAAATAAGGGGGATTCTTTTTTTTTTGGGGGGGGATACTACGTTCCCTCTCTGTTTATTTATTTATGGGTCATTGTGGCCCGTCTGTGGTTCTTTTCACATTTTCGCTTCATATATTATTGTCTGCCTCTCAATCTTATGCTCTTTGATAGTGTGGTTGCTTGTATTGTATTGCACTGTTCATTGCCTCTTTTTTCTTGTATATACCTTTTGTATGCCTTTTGTTACTCTGGTTGACCTCAATAATCATGATATACAAAAAAAAATTAATAAGGGGGAGCAGTGGCGTACCTAGGGTATGTGGCACCCGGGGCCCATCATTTTTTGACACCCCCCCCCATGTAAAAAAATATTTTTTGTAATGACCATGAAACGGAATAAATGGTCAGAATAGAAACAAGCAGTGAAAATTTTCTTATATTCCAAACATAACATAATATAACATAAATTATGACTGAATTGTCATGACATCAGAAGTACATATGGAGTAGTTGCAGGTGATGCTTGGGACAGTTCTGATTGTGTTAGTTCGGTTTTATGTGTTTTTTGAATAGAAGGGTTTTTATTTCTTTTTGAAGGTTTTGCAGTATGTGGTCGATGTCAATTGGTTGTAGGGTTGGGGGTCGAGTGTTGCAGCTCGAATGGCTAGGAGGTTGTCGAACAGTTTTTTTCCTTTTGACGTTTTTGGTTGGAGGGTGTGTGAATGGGGCGTGAGTTCTCCTATGTCTGTTTGAAGTGGATTGAATTATTTAGCTGAAGAAATTAGTTACCCCCTCATCCCACACACATTAATTCTCTTCCATTTTTGTTCCCATTATAAAAAACACTGATAAGTTCCCAGAAAAAAAATACATTAAAATAAGAAGTGAAAACAAAGGCCCCTACAGATGAGAACATAACATAAGAATAGTCTAACTGGGTCAGACCAATGGTCCATCATGCCCAGTAGCCCATTCTCATGGTAGCCAATCCAGGATACTAATACCTGGTCAAAACCCAAAGAGTAGCAACATTCCATGCTACCGATCCAGGGCAAGCAGACACTTCCCCCATGTCTTAATAACAGATTATGGACTTTTCCTCCAGGAATTTGTCCAAATCTTTCTTAAAACCAGCTACACTATCTGCTTTTACCATAACTTCTGGCCACTTCATTTTTAAGTTTAGATCTTTCCTTTCAAACAGAGACCTTGCTAGATGTCAAATACAACACAAGGTAACTTCACGTGGACTTGGCTGTGCAGGAAATGTGAATCTCCTCATACACCCACCATATAGTGCAAAAATGTGCAAAGGTCTGTTTTTTTCTTTCGATCACTACATAGTCTAATGCCACACAAGCAGCGCTGTTACAAACATATTCTGTAGGTCAATGCTAAGGATAACAAAGTTTCCTTCCTTGGACCAGAAGGAGATACTGATAAACCACTGGAAGAGATCCCAACACATAAGAACATAAGAACATAAGAACATAAGCAATGCCTCTGCTGGGTCAGACCTGAGGTCCATCATGCCCAGCAGTCCGCTCACGCGGCGGCCCAACAGGTCCAGGACCTGTGCAGTAATCCTCTATTTATACCCCTCTATCCCCTTTTCCAGCAGGAAATTGTCCAATCCTTTCTTAAACCCCTGTACTGTACTCTGCCCTATTACTCCCTCTGGAAGCGCATTCCAGGTGTCCACCACTCGTTGGGTAAAGAAGAACTTCCTAGCATTCGTTTTAAATCTGTCCCCTTTCAACTTTTCCAAGTGTCCTCTTGTTCTTTTATTTTTCGAAAGTTTGAAGAATCTGTCCTTCTCTACTCTCTCTATGCCCTTCATGATCTTATAAGTCTCTATCATATCCCCTCTAAGTCTCCTCTTCTCCAGGGAAAAGAGACCCAGTTTCTCCAATCTCTCAGCGTATGAGAGGTTTTCCATTCCTTTTATCAAGCGTGTCGCTCTCCTCTGAACCCTCTCGAGTAACGCCATATCCTTCCTAAGGTACGGAGACCAATATTGGACGCAGTATTCCAGATGCAGGCGCACCATCGCCCGATACAATGGCAGGATAACTTCTTTTGTCCTTGTTGTAATACCCTTCTTGATTATGCCTAGCATTCTATTTGCTTTCTTAGCGGCTGTTGCGCACTGTGCCGTCGGCTTCATTGTCATGTCCACCATTACCCCCAAGTCCCTTTCTTGGTTGCTCTCATTCAATAATATCCCTCCCAACGTATAGTTGTACCTCGGGTTTCCAACATGCAATACTTTACATTTCTCAACGTTGAACTTCATCTGCCATCTCGCCGCCCATTCCCCCAATTTGTTCAAGTCCCTTTGCAATTCTTCGCATTCCTCTTTAGTCCCAGCTCCACTAAATAGTTTTGTATCGTCCGCAAATTTTATTATCTCACACTTCGTGCCTGTTTCTAGATCATTTATGAATATATTAAATAGCAGCGGCCCGAGCACTGAGCCCTGCGGAACACCACTCGTGACCCCCATCCAGTCCGAGTAGTGGCCCTTCACCCCTACCCTCTGTTTCCTACCCGCCAACCAGTTTCTGATCCATCTATGTACGTCTCCGTCCACTCCATGGTTCTTCAGTTTCCGGAGTAGACGTTCGTGAGGCACCTTGTCAAAGGCTTTTTGGAAATCAAGGTATATGATGTCTATGGGGTCTCCTCTGTCCATCCGTTTGTGAACCAGTTGAGTGGAGTGGACTAACTGGGGGGTGGAAATAGGCCCGGAGTTTGCTCAGCAGAATTTCCCAGACCACCTCTTCCTCTCAACACATTGACACGCTGCCACCACCACCACTAGAAACACCTCACTGGGTAGGCCAGCTATGCTATAAACTTTATAAAACACATTATTATATTTTCTTATAAAGCACATATTTTAACTGAACTCTCTGACATCCTCAGCCTTTCCATTCACAAAAATAGAAGGAAGAAAAGTTCCCATTTCCTGCTGTTTCATGTCCCCGGCCTATACAATATTTTTTTTCTGCAGACCCTTCAAAAGTCTGACCAAATCCTCGTTTCACTTGCATTATAAAGTACTGAGGATGCCATCTCTCCCCAATCCCAGGTCCTAAAGTCTAAGACAGTACCGCAAACTAATGCTGCCAGATTGAGGAAAAAAAATTTCGATTCGATTCAGCCTATTGAATTGGTTTTTCAATTCGATTTTCCTGCCCAGTTGGGTGATTTTTTTCAAAACTCCTGGTGGGTTTTATAGCTTTTTCACCCCCTTTGGCTTCTCCTAACCACACTGGTGCTGTGGTGTAAATAAAATAAAGAAACAAAAAGGACTTTTCCTCTCTCTGTTAAATCCTAGCTCACGTTTGCAGTCCAACACCTGCTCTGTCAGGATATACATTTCAAATCTGACATATTATAATCACAAAACAGAAAATAAAATTAATTTTTCTACCTTTTGTTGTCTGGTTATATTTCAAATCTTGTTGGTCCAAGGCTCTGGTTTTCTTCTGATAACTTGCTTGCCAGGGTCTCCTTCTTTCTTCTTTCTGCGTGCTAACCATCCATCTGCCAACTCTGTCCTCCCTTTCCATTTCCCTTCCCTCCCCAGGAAGTCTGGTATCTTTCCTTTTTTTCATCTCCCTCCACAGATCCACCTTTTCTTAACTACCCTTTCATCCGGCATCTCTCCCTCCTTCCCCACCACCCCAGAGTCCACCATCTCTCCCTTTCTTTTCCCAATTACCCTCCTATCCAGTATCTCTATCCCTCCTCCACACCATCCCTTGTGTCCAATTTCTCTCCCTTTCAGTTCCTTCCCTCCCTAAATCCCATGGTCCATCATTTCTCTCCCTCTCCTCTATTTTCAGACCCATTATTTCTTCATCCCCCCCCAAAGTTTGGCATATGCACGTCTCTTTGAACACCCCCTTCCCTCTGTGTACTTCTAAACCAGGGTCCCCCCCAAAGGCCTGTCCCCCCTTAAAGGTCTGCCTGTCCCCCCTTGAAGGCCTGCACCCCCCTTGAAGGCATGTCCCACCCCCTTGTAGGCCTGTCCCCCCCCCTTGAAGGCCTGTCCCTCCCCCTTGTAGGCCTGTCCCCCCACCTTGAAGACCTGCCTGCCTGTCCCCCCCTTGAAGGCCTGTCCCCCCCTTGAAGGTCTGCACCCCCCCCCGAAGGCCTGCACCCCCCTGAAGGCCTGTCCCCCCCTTGAAGGCCTGTCCCACCCCCTTGTAGGCCTGTCCCCCCCTTGAAGGCCTGCCTGCCTGTCCCCCCCTTGAAGGCCTGTCCCCCCTTGAAGGCCTGTCCCCCCCCCGAAGTCCTGCACCCCCCTGAAGGCCTGCACCCCTCCTGAAGGCCTGTCCCACCCCCTTGTAGGCCTGCCCACCCCCTTGTAGGCCTGTCCCCCCTTGTAGACCTGTCCCCCCTTGAAGGCCTGCCTGCCCCCCCCTTGAAGGCCTGTCCCTCCCCCTTGAAGGTCTGCACACACCCCCCCGAAGGCCTGTCCCCCCCTTGAAGGCCTGCCTGCCTGTCACCCCCCCTCCCCCTTGAATGCCTGCCTGCCTGCCCACCCGCCCCACCCCGAAGGACCGCTCGCCCCCTGGCCTCCCCGCACCACCTATGAAGCAGCACTACCTATGCTCCCGGCCTTGCCGTTCAGTCCCCACCACCACCACCACCCCCGAAGGACCGCTCGCCCCACTGACCTTCCTGCACCACCTATGAAGCAGCCGCAGCAGGATCGCGACGTCAGCTATCCGTGCGCTGCTTCCTGCGCCGCGTTCCCGCCCCTCCTCTGATGTCAGAGGAGGGGCGGGACCGCGGCGCAGGAAGCAGCGCCCAAGCAGCTTAGGGATAGCTGACCTCGCGATCCTGCTGCTTGCTGCTTCACAGGTGGTGCAGGAAGGTCAGTGGGGCGGCGGTCCTTCGGGGGTGTGGGGGGACTGAACGGCAAGGCCGAGAGCACCCCTTCAGGGCTGGCACCTGGGGCGGACCGCCCCTCCCGCCCCCCCCTTGGTACACCACTGAGGGGGAGGGAGTAATAATTTAAAAAAAACCCAGAATACTACTAAAAACAGGACCTACCTTAAATCACACGAAAACAAAATATTTCTAGAGAACAAACCCCCTTCCCCCCAATACTCAGCCACAGCAAGGGGATCAGGGAAGGAAAGATTAGAGGATCAAAACAAGGATAAAGCAATTGGGGCGGGGGGGGGGGGGAGAATAAGGTGTGCGCTGACTGTTCAAAGGGAACAGTGGCTACTTTCCTCATTCAGCTGAGGTCATGAGATGGAAATGAAATGGAGTGAACTATAGAATCAATCATGAAAGGCATCTGGTTACATGGAAACATGCTTTATTTTGTGTTGTTAGCAAATAGGCTTTATTGCCAACAGTGAAAACCATAGGAAATAACAGATGTTATCACACACTGGGCTAGATTCTGTATAGTTAAGTGCCAAAATGACATGCGCTATGCTAGTATTCTGTAAAGGGCCAGTTTTAGATATGCTGGGGCCCAGGGCAGAAATTAAGGAGGGGGCCTCCAAGCTGCCTCCTCCCCATCTGCCCACACATCTGCCCATCTTTATTCTTACCACACATAAAACTACTTTAAATGAGATGACATATTCACACACAAAACACAGACAGACCATTACTAAATATGGAAAATATGCAAATAGAAACGGAAATATAAAGACTAAAATTGAACTGGAAACTCCAAGAAATTAAAGACAGCAAGTCCTGCAACACCGGAGCTATAGAAACTGAAATCTACTTCTTTTTGTACTGAACATAATTGGTGGTTTATCCAAAGGGAGTCCTGGGCCCAGGCCCCCCCCCCAAATAGGGTTGTCAGATGTCCTCTTTGAAAACCACCTTCTCATCCTCCTGTCTGGCATCCAGAAATCTCCAAGCTAGAGAATTGCACGGGGACAGAAATCCCACCCATCCCCGCCCGGATCCCCACCCGTCCCCGCCAGGATCCTCTCCGTCCCCACCCGTCCCCGCCAGGATCCTCTCCATCCCCACCCATCCCTGCCAGGATCCTCTCCGTCCCCACCAGGATCCTCTCCGTCCCCACCCGTCCCTGCCAGGATCCCGCGGGACCCGCGGGATTCCCGCGATCCCCGTTCCCGTGCAGACCTCTACTCCAAGCTCTGCAGTCAGTTCCAGTGTCCCTGAGCTGCCACCAGCTGCAGAGTCTAGAGGGATTTGGTTACCAGACTGGAGAAAGAAGTCTTCAGTTAGTGGGACTTGGGGATCCCTGCCACATCTGATATTTATACATATTTTGCACTTGGGCAGCAGGCATGGAGAAAAATTGGTGCCCAAACACTTTGGGCTCAGCCTCCCTCCTCCCAATTAGCTGTCTGGTTATGCCACCGAACAATACAAAACTAACCTATTCCAGTTAATAAATTCCAAATAAAATACCTTTTTTCTACCTTTGTTGTCTGGACATTTTATTTTTCCTTCATGTTGATCCCAGTTTCTCTTCGGCATTTCTGTGTCTTCTGCTAATTCTCTTTTCAGTGTCTGCTATATCTTTGGTTTTTATCACTTCACCTGTCTTTTTTTTTTGTAAATCTTTATTGATTTTTAAACTTTGATAGTGCAATACAAATACTAAATCATAGAAACTGCATAAAAACACACTATTAACTATACAATTATTACATTAAACAATCATTTTCTCCCCTTATCTTAATTATTAAAACAATAATACATATGATATGATTTAAATATTATAATGATAACTCCTTCAAAAATATCTTGTGCACCGCACTCAATTAGCGCAATATATATAGGCTGCTGCTCGAGCCACAGTTCTTTACATCTCATTCAAAGAGTTTCTGATAACTTTTATAAATAAAATAATTTTATTAAGGAACTCAAGCGCTCACAGTTGTACTGCCATTAGAATACATCTCGGCGTATAACTTTAGTGTGAGCTATCATCAGTCCTTATTATTCTTTTATTAATCTCTTTAAATTTTACTTTTACTGTGCCTATTTGCTATAACTGTTTACTACAAGAATCTTTTTATATCATTACTGTAATAGTACTTAGCTTGTGAGTAGATTTACTACACAGCCATCTAGAAACGACGGAAGATCTCCGTTTCGCTCTCTCAATTTGCAACAGAGCTTCTTCAGGAGCACTATAGTTGATTTTATCAGCACTTTTAATAAAACATTGTTATATGGCTAGTTCGAAGACTTCAAACTCTTTACCCTTGCTTAAATATTATAATGAAATAATTTAACTCCTCAAAATATGTTTCCCTCCCCCCACCCTGGATGTGCAAGGACTCTAACGGAAAAAGGAAGAAAGAAACATAACCCTATTTATAATGCAATAAAATTAATTAATAGACTCTATATATCATTAAAGGACTTATTGGTCCCCAAACGTTCCACTATCATCCTTTCATACTTATGCGTAGTACACACACCAAAAAGTAAAATTAATCCTATCATGGTTTTTCCAATTATGAGTAATCGGTTGAACCCCTATTCCTGTCAAGATCATTCACCTCGCCTGTCTTGTTTCATTCCCTCACTACACTTGTCTCTGATATATTGATCATTCCCTTTTAGTTTTTTCCTCCTTTTTTACTTTTCTGCCCCGTCCACTGAACTTTCACCCTCTTTCTCACTTTTCTTTTTCAACTTTC
The DNA here is from genome assembly GCF_902459505.1 of Geotrypetes seraphini. Classification (NCBI taxonomy): domain Eukaryota; kingdom Metazoa; phylum Chordata; class Amphibia; order Gymnophiona; family Dermophiidae; genus Geotrypetes; species Geotrypetes seraphini. Next base: position 214,236,038 of record NC_047086.1, read on the forward strand.
ATCTCCTTCTCTCATGCTCTAGCACTCCCATTTCCCATCTCACTCCTTCCCCAGCCTTCTATTCCCTGCTACCTTTCATCTATACCTCATTATCATATTTCTTCCTTTGTATTCACTATCTTCTCTCGCTCATCTCTTTGTCAGTCCTCCCCTTGATCTCTCCCATAATTCCACCATTTCCAGTATCTCCCATCTCTCCACTCTTGTAGCTCAGCATTTCTTCTTTCTCTCCCCTCCCTTCCACCATCTTCCTGGACCATCTATCTTTCTTCCTGCCCCTCCCCCCCACATGGTCCATCTCTCCTCCCCTCCATTGTCCAACATCTCTCCTCTTTCCCCTCCTCCCCATCTAGTTCTGCTCCCTCTTTCCTGCTGTTCTTTCTGACTCCTTATCCAACATATTTCCCTCCCTTAAGTCCAAGAGTTCTATCTCTGTCTTTCCTCTTTGCCAGCATTTCACCCTCCCTCATTCCCATCAGCAGGGCTAACATTGCTCTAGCTTCCTGACTGCAGCTCATCCAGCATCTCTCTCATCCCCTCTGCATTCAACAGCTCTCCTTTCTCTCCCATCCACCCACCACCTACCATCTATCTCTCTCTTTCTCTCCTCTTCCCCCCCCATTTTTGGGCCTATCATTTCTTTCTCCAGGCTCCTCTCTCCCACCTTTGGTTCAGCATGTCTCCCTCTCTCTCACCCCTCTACTCCCAGAGCTAACGTAAAATAGCCCAAGAGAGCCCTATGGCCCAGCATCTCTTCCCCTTCTCCCCTGCATCTCAATGTTTCCCTCCCTTCCCCCTTATCTTCCAAATACATTTCCCATGGCAGCTACTCCAACCAGCTGCTTCAAAGCTTTCTCTCTGCCACATTCTGGCCCTGCCCCCTCTCCCCCCGACGCAACTTCCAACATGGCAGAGAAATATCTTCAAGGCAGACGATAGGAGTTGCTGCCGCAAGAAATTGATTTTGTCGATCGTAAGGCGAGTGAGAAGGGAGGGCAACGTCAGGCCATGCTGAGAAATAGGTGGAAGATGCCGGGGCCATGGGGTGCCATGGAGCTATGGGGCCCAGGGCATCTGTTCTGTTTGTCCCTCCTGGCTGGATATGCTGAAAAAAAAACCATGGGGATGACCCTGAAGGACCCTACTGGACTAGCACAAAACCAATCTGGTTTTAGATCTGTAATTCATGAAGTCGCTAGGACTCGAGCACGAGTTGATGGCACCTAACTGCACCCCAACTGATTTCTGGGAACGCCCCTGACTTGCATATGCCCCTCCTATAGCCACACCCTTTTTGGAGTTGCATGCTATGAAGTTTAGGCACGCATGTTTTAGAATAGGGTGTAAAGCAGATTTGCACCTAACTCCTAATCAAGTTTCAAGTTTTTATTAAAATTTGATGTGCACACATTGTCAAATATTTCAAAGCGTATTACAAACTTAAAAAGGGGGGAAACACCATGGTAAATTAATACAAAATAATATATAGATACAAAATTCAATACAGGTACAAAAGGAGAGGGGGATGAACTACAATAATTAAAGTAAAAAAGAGAACATATATGGGCAACACATCAGGGGGGCACAAAGTGGAAAGAAATGAAAAAGGAAGTAAAATAAAGATAAAGTACTGCAAATGAGGACTGATTAGCAATTGGATGTTAAAATATAAAATTTTAAACATAGACTGGTCGTCTTGTCTATATCTCAAAGGCATCCTTATACAGAAAACTTTTTAGAGAGCCTTTGAATTTTTCTAATGATGTTTCTCCACGTAAGTAACTTGGTAAAGTATTCCAAAGCTGAGGAGCTATGACTGAAATAATAGTAGATTTCCTTGTACCAATAACTTTTAGTGATGGATACCAAATAGGATGTAAGGCATCGGGGATCAGTTAAATTATACTTTTTGGTGGGAATCTCTATGTCACACTTTTAAAATGGAATGTATGATGGCCATACAACAGGGACATTACAAGAAGTTTATGGATATTTGGGAGCCATTGACAAAATTCTGTAAGGAGTGATTGTTGATCTTGCCCTTTGATAGCACATGTCCGGGGGGGGGGGGGGGAAAGATATTTTTTTCAATTTGAGTGCAATTTTTGGATAAGTAGACGGGGGTGATATATGTGTATGTCATAGAATATAATTTTGATTGAATTTAAGTGCTGCTATAGTGTAAAATGACTGTTTATATATATGTAGCACTTATTTTTGGCTTTAAAATGAATAAAGATAAATTTTTTAAAACTTTTAGTGATGGAATAGTCAAAAGATGCTGCTCTGTTGATCTTAATGTTCTAAATGGAGTATACGGTATAAGAAGACGGTCAAGAAATATTGGTGCATTTGATAGCCAGATTTTAAAGGTTAGTAATGCAATTGTGTATGTGATTCTATAGGAGATTGGTAACCAATGTGCTTTTTTCAGAAGTGGTGTCACATGAATTGGTGATAATTTTTATTGCCGTACTTTGTATTATTTGCAATCTTCTCAATTCTTTCTGTGTTATGCCCTTATATAGTGTGTTACAACTGGGGTTCAAGAGGGGATTGGACAATTTACTGCTGGAAAGGGGGATAGAGGGGTATAGATAGAGGATTACTGCACGGGTCCTGGACCTGTTGGACCGCCGCGTGAGCGGACTGCTGGGCACGATGGACCTCAGGTCTGACCCAGCAGAGGCATTGCTTATGTTCTTAAACCAACCTAGAGATAATTAAAGAGTGAATTAGAATGTTTAGGGCATCTGGCTCTAACATTTTTGTTAAGGATCTGATTAGTCGCAGCTTGTAGAAGCTGGTTTTTTACCACTGAGCTGATCTGGTCTGGTCGAGGTATGAAAGTTTCTGATCTAGGACTACTTCCAGTATTTTTGTAGTTGTTAAGCAATTAAAACCAATATTGATTGCTAGCATCTTTTTAGTTAATAACGGTCATTTACATGCGGATCTCTGATCCACATCCAACTTTGTGTGACCTATAATGAATCCAGCCGATTCCTTACTGAAAGGTCTTCAGCTTCCTGACAAAGTTTTGCTTGCGTGAATGTTGATGTAAGTTTATTAATTTCTTAAACAATATATGACTGGTGATAATTTTTGCAGACAAAAGAAAACAGAAAAAAGAGCCCGGGAGCTAGTCTCGACGGGCAACTATAACAGTGGGCTGGATGGCCTCAAGTTGGTCGCCCGTGGTGAGACTGCTGAAAAGGCGTGGAGGGAGGTAATAGGGAAAAGTGGGGGAGAGGAGGAAGAGGATTTCCCGCCAGATGGCAGGAGGTGATTGGCTGCAAGAAGGGAAGCAGGGCATGATGGGTGGGGGATATAGTCTTCATGCCTCCGAGGAACAGTGTGCTTCCTGGTCCCTCGGAGGCAACTTTCCCTTCCACCCTCCCCCTTGTGTTTATCGGGTTTGCTGGGGAGATTAGGGGTTTTAGAGTTGTCGCAGGGGCGGTAATCCCGAGCTACTAGGTTTTGGCTCATCGAAAGATGAGGGGGTATTTGGTAGTCAGCTCAGTTGAGTGGCGATGACGAGGGTCAGGTGACCCTGAAAAGGGGGGGGGCATGAAAGTCCATGCCTATCCCCTAGACTCATCAGGGGATGAGCAGTTAAGGGAAAATGAGCTCAGGTGAGCGAATCTGCATGGATGCAGGTGGCATTGAATAGGGCATGGAGGTCCATGCCATCCCCTAGGCTCTTGCTGAGGTGGTGGAGTCAGGGGTATACAATTTGATGGCACGGAATGGGGTATGGAGGTCCATGCCACCCCCTAGGCTCTTGCTGATGTGGCGGAGTCAGGGGTATATAATTTTGAGTGCTTGTCAAATTGCAATGTTTTGTAGCTCAGGAGAAGAAGCAATTGTTGATTGCTTATTGGTTGTCCCCAATAAACAAAGCTGCGGCCTGTTTTTACCATTAATAAAGTGTCTGTGGTTTATTTATTGTCCACATTATTGCTCTGATTATATGAACTCGGGTAAACAAGTATAGCGAAGGGATTTGTGACAAGAGGTGTGAGGGCGACAACTTGGCCATTCCAGATCCATATGTTACACCATACGAGTCTTTAAGTCTCATGTTTTGTCACAGTTCAGAATTTAACATTCTCTGTACTGCTATTGCAAATTATGTAAAGGAGGCAGCATAGATTATGCAAGAATCATACATTTATCCACAGTGCCTAGGGTGGAACTTCAATAATGAGTTTAATATTTGTCTACTCCAGAGGGATGTAAATAGCAGGGAAATGTGCTGTAATGATCTGATTTGTGATCTTCCATATTTTAATGGATTTTTACCTTGACTGCACACCAGACTGATGTCAATAATCCACTATGGTGCAAGATAGGTCCTGGCGTTACATCTGAGAGCTGATATGATGGCCTTATGGTTAGTGCAGAGCAGAGAATAACAAGGGGAGAAATTTTCCCTGTGCCCGTGGGATCTCTATCTCCGTCCCATCCCCCCGAGCTCTGTCCCTGCCCCATTCCTGCAAACTCTGTCCTCATCTGCAAAAGCCTCAAACACTTTAAAATCATAAGTGTTCAAGGCTTGTGTGGTTAAGGCAAAGCTCGTGGGGTTAGGACAGGGATATTGAAATTCCACAGGGACAAATTTGTCCCTGTGTTATTCTCTAGTGCAGAGGGCTGGGGTTCAATTCCCACTGCAGCTCCTTGCGACTCTGGGCAAGTCATAGTAACTTCGATCCAAGTGAGCGGGCTGGAATATAATATTGAACAATGTATAAAGATATTGGGTGTAACCCTAAACATCTAACTTTGGATAAACATACAGATCTATTGTTTATGAAATGTATTTCAGTTCTCTGGAAGCTCCGCACCATTAAGAGGTTCTTTGATGAAGCTTCTTTTCGTTTATTGGTGCAGTCATCTGTTTTGAGTATTTTAAATTACTGTAATGCTGTTTACCTGGGTGCTTACAAAAAAACGCTCAAAAAACTTAAACTAATTCAGAACACTGCTGTTCGGCTTATTTTTGGACTAAAAAAATGGGAGCATATTACCCCTTTCTATCAAAAACTTCACTGGTTGCCAGTAGAGTCCAGAGTTCTGTTTAAGTTCTCCTGTATTTGTTACAAAGCAGTTTTTGGGATGTTACCTGGCTATCTTGCTTCCCACTTCCTGTTGAATTATTTTAACAAAGTACACATAGAATAAATTTATTTAACTATCCCCCTTTAAAATCCTGCCAATACAAAAAGTTTTTTTTGACAGAATATTTTCCTACCAGGCCGCTAAACTGAATATGTGGCTAGGAAAGCTTGTATTAGAGGCCTCTTCATATTTTGATTTTAGAAAAACATTACAGACCCGTCTGTTCGACATGTCTATACCCTAGAACCATAACTTTTTAATTTATTTTATCTCTTAACTGATGTACTTCAATTTTATTGTTTCTTAATTGATATATTCCAATTTAATCGATTGTTTTAATGTTTTATTGAGTGTATGTATTGATTGTAATGTTTTTTTTTTTTAAATGATTGTATGTATTTTATCATGTTGTGAACTGCTTTGAACCTTTTTGGTATAGCGGTATATAAAAATAATAACAAAGTAGATGATGGCATATAAAGACCCAAATGGTCCATCCAGTCTGCCCAACCTGATTCAATTTAAATTTTTTTTCTTCTTAGCTATTTCTGGGCAAGAATCCAAAGCTCTACCCGGTACTGTGCTTGGGTTCCAACTGCTGAAGTCTCCGTCAAAGCTCACTCCAGCCCATCTACATCCTCCCAGCCATTTAAGCCCTCCCCAGCCCATCCTCCCCCAAATGGCCATATACAGACATATTGGTATACTACTGTGTTTCACAGATATTATAACTATATATTCTTATCTTTTCATACTTATATATAAAAGATTTTTTTGGTGATGTGCTCAGACCTGTAACCCAATAAATAGTGTAGTCACTGCATTGAGTTTAACATGGGGACCATCATTGCAATCACCTGTCCCTGACCCTCCCTGATAGAATTAGACTTATTCAGATTCTATGATAGTACTTATCTGAATGGAGAGGTATTTGTTGTTAAACTTGAGCTGGTTAAATCTCAATGGTGACTGTGTTCAAAACGAATAAAGTGATGCTTAAAATCCAATGGTAATTTTTTAAGTAGTCATCAATCCTCGTCCCCCCGACTCGAGTTTCGTATTCTTCGTCGGGGAGGGACACTGTAAATCTAAATTTAGATCAAAATCATATTCAAAACATGGTCATTATTTTAGTTTACTTAACAATTATTTTATAAGATCCAAGCTTATTCTTATCTCAATATTATTACTATTCTTAATTAACTTGTTTAAATACCTGTTGCTGGCTAACTGAGACCAGACACGTTCAAAATCTCCTGGCCATCTGCGAAGCTCTACTAGAACTTAGCGCTTTTAAAGGAAGCTAAGCTTGGATCTTATAAAATAATTGTTAAGTAAACTAAAATAATGACCATGTTTTGAATATGATTTTGATCTAAATTTAGATTTACAGTGTCCCTCCCCGACGAAGAATACGAAACTCGAGTCGGGGGGACGAGGATTGATGACTACTTAAAAAATTACCATTGGATTTTAAGCATCACTTTATTCGTTTTGAACACAGTCACCATTGAGATTTAACCAGCTCAAGTTTAACAACAAATACCTCTCCATTCAGATAAGTACTATCATAGAATCTGAATAAGTCTAATTCTATCAGGGAGGGTCAGGGACAGGTGATTGCAATGATGGTCCCCATGTTAAACTCAATGCAGTGACTACACTATTTATTGGGTTACAGGTCTGAGCACATCACCAAAAAAATCTTTTATATATAAGTATGAAAAGATAAGAATATATAGTTATAATATCTGTGAAACACAGTAGTATACCAATTTGAGTTATTCACAGAGTATCATTGTATATTTCCCAATTATTGTTCGGCTTAAGACATATACAGACATATACCATGTAAGTCTGCCCAGTACTGGCCTTAGTTCAATATTTAATATTATTTTCTGATTCTAGATCCTCTGTGTTCATCCCACGCTTCTTTGAACTCAGTCACAGTTTTCCTCTCCACCACCTCTCTCGAGAGCGCATTCCAGGCATCCACCACCCTCTCCGTAAAGTAGAATTTCCTAACATTGCTCTTGAATCTACAACCCCTCAACCTCAAATTATGTCCTCTGGTTTTACCATTTTCCTTTCTCTGGAAAATATTTTGTTCTACGTTAATACCTTTCAAATATTTGAACGTCTGAATCATATCTTCCCTATCCCTCCTTTCCTCTAGGGCAGGGGTAGGCAATTCCGGTCCTCAAGAGCCATGGGCAGGTCAGGTTTTCAGGATATCCACAATAAATATGCATGAGCTAGATTTGCATCTCAAGGAGGTGGTGCATGCAAATCCATCTCATGCATATTCATTGTGGATATCCTGAAAACTTGGCCTGCCTATGGCTCTCGAGGAGCGGAATTGCCTACCCCTGCTCTAGGGTATACAGATTCATCACTCAACTCTCAGGAAGTGATGTCAGAGGGAAAGCCGAGGCCGGCGAGCTGCAGCTTGGAGCTGCTGGATTTTCAGAAGGCGTTCGACAAGGTTCCACATGAACGACTATTTCAAAAAATTGCGAGCCATGGAATCGAGGGTGAAATACTCACGTGGATTAAAAACTGGTTGGCAGATAGGAAACAGAGAGAGGGGGTAAATGGACAATACTCGTACTGGAAAAGCATCACGAGTGGAGTGCTGCAGGGTTCGGTGCTTGGACCCGTGCTCTTCAATAAATTTATAAATGACCTGGTAGGACGAGTGAGGTGATTAAATTTGCAGACGATATAAAATTATTCAGAGTAGTGAAGATGCAGGAGGATTGCGAAGTCCTGCAACGTTCCATAAACACGCTCGAGAAATGGGCTGTGACATGGCAAATGAGGTTTAACATGGATAAGTGTAAGGTAGTGCATGTCGGTAACAAAAATCTTATACACGAATACAGGATGCCCGGTGCAGTACTTGGAGACCCCCCAGGAAAGAGACTTGGGAGTACTGGTCGACAAGTCAATGAAGCCGTCTGCACAATGCGCAGCGGTGGTGAAAAGGGCGAACAGAATGATAGGAATGATTAAAAAGGTGATCACAAACAGATCGGAGAAGGTTATCATGCCGCTGTACCGGGCCATGGTATGCCCTCACCTGGAATACTGTGTCCAGCACTGGTCGCCATACATGAAAAAGGACACAGTACTACTCGAAAGGGTCCAGAGAAGAGCGACTAAAATGGTTAAGAAGCTGGATTTGTTGCCATACAGTGAGAGATTAGATAAACTGGGCCTCTTCTCCCTTGAAAAGAGGAGACTGAGAGGGGACATGATCAAAAAATTCAAGATAATGAAGGGAATAAAGTTAGTAGATAAAGACACTCCTCTCCAAGGTAGAGAGAACAAGAGTACCTTTCCTATTTCTAATCTTAATGTATATTTTCTGTAAACCGCTTAGAACCTAACGGATGTAGCGGTATATAAGAAATAAATTACATTACATTACATTACTCTCTAAAGTTAAAAGGGGATAGATTCCATACAAACATAAGGAAGTTCTTCTTTACCCAGAGAGTGGTAGAAAACTGGAACGCTCTTCCAGAGGCTGTTATAGGGGATAAACCCTCCAGGGATTCAAGACAAAGTTAGGCAAGTTCCTTCTGAACCAGAACGTACACAGGTGGTAATAATAATAATAATAATAACTTTATTTTTGTATACCGCCATACCCAAGGAGTTCTAGGCGGTTTACATTTGATTAATAAAAAAAATTACAAGTGGTTTAAAAACGATTGAACACTATTAGAAGCAAACAATAAATTACAAGTGGTTCGAGAAACAATTGAACAATATTAGGAGCAAGGACGTAGTTGAAGTTAGAAGAGAGAGGGGGGAGAGTAGGTCAAGGGGGGGAGGTGGAGGTGGGTAGGTTGGGAAAAGGGAGGTGTAAGGGGGCAGAAGGTGATTGTTGTTCATTGGAGAGGGGTGTTAGGTGTCTTGTCCATGGAATAGGTGAGTTTTGAGAGATTTTCTAAACCCGAGGTAGGTGGGGGCCTCAAGGACAATTTGGGCGAGCCATGGGTTCAGTTTGGCAGCCTGGAAGGCGAAAGTTTTATCAAGGAATCTTTTGGAGTGACATAGTTTTAAGGAGGGGAAGGCGAAGAGCTGAATTCTGCGGGAGTGCTTGTTTATGCGATTCAGGTAGAAGTGAGGGTTTAAGTAGCTTGGGGATAGGCCAAATACTGTTTTATAACAGAAGCAGGCGAATTTGAATAGGACTCTGGATTCAAAGGGTAGCCAGTGAAGTTTGTGGTAGAAAGGGGTGACATCTAATGGTTTTCTTCATGGAGCTCAAGTAAATAATATTGCAGTAATCTAGTATGCTAAGGATGGAGGATTGTACTAGCAGGCGGAATGAGGTCTCGTCAAAGTATTTTTTAATGGTGCGGAGTTTCCATAGCACCGAGATGCATTTCCTGACTGTGATATCTGTATGTTTCTCCAGGGATAAATGTTTATCTAGTGTGACTCCCAGTATTTTTAAGGTTTGTTCGAGGGGGAAAGTAGATCCTTTCACTTGAATTGTGGTGTCTTTGATTTTGTCATTGGGGGTGGCTAGTAGGAATTTTGTTTTGTCGGGATTTAGTTTTAGTTTGTAGGATAGCATCCAGCGTTCTATCTGAGTGAGTATATTTGAGAGTGAGGTAAGGAACTCTGGTGTGAAATTGGTTAGTGGGATGACAATTATGATGTCATCCGCTTAGATAAAGAATTTGAGTTTGAGGCTTTGCAGGAGGTTTCCTAGGGAGGTAAGGTAGACATTAAATAAGGTGGGGGACAGGGGGGAGCCCTGTGGAACTCCGCAGGAGTTGTCCCAACTATATGAAAGAGAGTTGTTCTTAAACACCCTGTATGATCTGTTTCGTAGGAATCCATGAAACCAGTTGAGAACTTGGCCGGAGATGCCAATATAGGCAAGGCAGTCTAGTAGAATGGTGTGGTCGACTAGGTCGAAAGCACTGCTGAGGTCAAGTTGGACTATCAGGGCACATATCACAACTGAGCCGATGGTTCTTCTCTCTCTGATGCTGCCGGAGTGTAGTGACTGTTCTAAACGAGCGAAGTCTTGCGATATGAGTACATACAGTATACACGTGTCATATCATCACAACTGAGCCGATAGTTCTTCTCTCTCGGATGCTGCGGGAGTGTAGTGACTGTTCTAAATGAGCGAAGTCTTGCAATACAAGTATGCATAGTATTTTGTATTAAAATTTTTGGGTTGTGGAACGAATCGTCTAAGTTTCCATTATTTCCTATGGGGAAATTCGCTTTGATATACAAGTGCTTTGGATTACGAGCATGCTTCTGAAACAAATTATGCTTGCAAACCAAGATTTGACTGTAGTTCTCTTTTGTACCAATGTTATATTGATACTGGCTATTGATTCTCTTCTTCCCTTTTCATGTTAAGCCAGCAAGAACTCCTTGACTTTAGCAATTGTTATCAGGTTGACAGCACCGGCATGAATAATGTCAAAAAGATTGTCAAGCTTGGAGTTAAACTTAGCTTCCTAGGCTTGCTGTGTCCTTCTAAAACAGTGGTCTTTACTAATAAAAACGAGTGAAGACCACTGTGAAGTCAGGGCTACTACTGAAGGAGAGCTGCCTTAGGACACTGGTCTTTGACCTAAGGGCCGCCGCGTGAGCGGACTGCTGGGCATGATGGACCACTGGTCTGACCCAGCAGCGGCAATTCTTATATTTTTAAGGCAAGGAGTAAGGGGGGGGGGGCTGGGTACAGAGCCTGGTAGGGCTGGGTGGAGAGCTTGGCAGGGAGTGTGGGGGGGGGTTGGGTACAATGCCTGGTAGGCAGGGAGAGAAGAGGGCTGGTGCACAGCCTGGCAGGTGAGGGCGTGAAGGAGGGGACACTGGGTGCAGATCCTAGCAGAGCATAGCGTCTTATATTCGAGTCAACCATTTTTTTCCTCCTTTTTGGGGGGAAAATGGGAGTCTCGCCTTATATTAGAGAATATACGGTAGTCCTGATTTTCCCCTAGGCGTGTCAGATGTGCTGCTTATTTTAAGAAACTCAGAACTAGTAGTGTAGTAAATGACTGTAGATAAAGACCAGGATCAGAGCAGGAACATATTTTTAAGAGCCGGAACCAGCATCTGTCCTTTACGTTCAAATAACCATAAACTTTTAACTATCCCCTCTTTGAAAATGATTGGAACCCGCCGTCAAGATATGTTCTCAGTATCAGCGCCTCAACTTTGGAACTCTTTACCTTTACATTTAAGAGAAATAAATAACTTAAACGACTTTAAAAAAAATTTTAAATTCTTTTTATTCAAGGATGCTTTTAACGTTTAGTTTTAGAATTAATTATGAGCTCCTCTTACATGTAACTATTTTTTTTTACATCATTTATAAACTTTTAGCCTATTATATAATAATTAAGAAAAATTTTCAATTGAACTTTTACTTTATAACTTTTATCCTTTTTTTTTTATATATATTATTACTTAATGTATAAATAGTTAATTTTTATAATATTTTATGTTATTTACTATGCTAGTAAATTTTAGTATAAATTTGTTAATTTTATAATATTTCATGTTACCTACTACTTTAGTATTATGTCTATTCATACACTGTACTTCGCTTAGATATAATTTTAATTAAGCGATTAATCAAATATAAATAAAACTTGAAACTTGAAACTTGCTGTGCCACTTGCTTGTAACAGAGTTGATGCATCACATGCCCTCTCTAACAATATTCAAATGCTGCCTAAAAACTCATCTTGACCACTTCTCTATAATATATTTTCTTAGAACCTCTCGTATGAGGAAAGACTAAAATGGTTAGGGTTCTTCAGCTTGGAAAAGAGACGGCTGAGGGGAGATATGATTGAAATCTACAAAATCCTGAGTGGAGTAGAACGGGTACAAGTGGATCGATTTTTCACTCTGTCAAAAATTACAAAGACTAGGGGGACACTCGATGAAGTTACAGGGAAATACTTTTAAAGCCAATAGGAGGAAATTTTTTTCACTCAGAGAATGGCCGTTTGGTGGAGGATGGGCTGGGGAGGGCTTCAATGGCTGGGAGGGTGTAGATGGACTGGAATGAACTTTGGTGCAGACTTCAGTAGTTGGAACCTAAGAACAGTACCAGGCAGAAATAGCTAAGAAAAAAAGATTGAATCAGGTTTGGGTAGACTGGATGGACCATTTGGGTCTTTATCTGCCATCATCTACTATGTAGAATAGTTAAGCTCTGGAACATTAAATTGCATTACATTGTGCTTATTAACTGCTTTACCAAAAAGTTCTACGCGGTTTACAAAAGATTATTAATTATAAACATAAGAACATAAGAAGTTGCCTCCGTTGAGTCAGACCAGAGGTCCATCCTGCCCAGCGGTCCGCTCCCACGGCGGCCCATCAGGGAATAGGATGGATTAAGTAGTCAAGTATTTAGAGAAAAGATGTTTTCAGCTTTTTTCTAAAATGTTTATAGGAATCAGCTGAGAGCAGCAGTGAACAAAATTCTTTTTCATGAGAGGCTACCTGGGAGGCTAAAGAATGATTAGGAAATATCTTGCTTTTACAGCCTTTTACAAGAGGAAAATTGAACAAAGCATGGGTTTTTCTGCTGTATTTATGAGTGGCTATGGAGAAACCATAGGTTAGATAAATAGGGGCTGAGCCATAAAGAACTTTATAGCAAAAAAGCCCGGCTTGAACAGCACCTGGGCCTCCACAGGTAACCAGTGGAGTTCTCAGTAAAACAACGTAACGTGATCGTATTTCTTTTTGAATCAGTGATAGTCTCGACAATTCTTTCTTGGTGACTGATAAATAAACAATATTACAGTAGTCGAGGAGACCCAATAGGAGTGACTGAACCAATAATTTAAAGGCAGAAAATTCAAAGTACGGACTAATTGTTCGCAGTCTCCATAAAGTGTTGCCAGAGGATGTGGTAAGAGCGGATAGCATAGCTGGATTTAAGGAAGGTTTGGACAAATTCCTGGAGGAAAAGTCCATGGTCTGTTATGGAGCAAGACATGGGGGAAGCCAGTGTTTGCCCTGTATTGATATCATGGAATATTGCTACACCTTGGGTTTTGGCCAGGTACTAGTGACCTGGATTGGCCACCGGGAGAACGGGCTACTGGGCTTGATGGAACATTGGTCTGACCCAGTAAGGCTATTTTTATGTTCTTATGTTTCTCAAGTGTGTTTGCCTTGGTTATATTATGGAACATTTGCCTCCCACAGTATGTGAGTCTCTGCAATACTGTGTTTGCCTAGCAGCGCTTTAGTAATGACACTTTGTAGTATTAAGCTGTCAGGCAAAAGTGTCAAGTGTCCGATGGCATTCTGGGGCAAATCCATCTCACCTTCAACCTCTTTCTTCCTCTTATAAGCTCTAGAGCAGAAGGGGCTTTTGAAGTAGTTGCAAAAATGCATGCTAGAAGCTTGCCACAAAGAAATGATTCTTTATGTACGTAGGATTCAGAACACACATTAACCCTTTCAGGACCATAAGGATCGTAGGCCAATTTTTGTGGTTTTGACGACATTTTTATGGTAAAAAGGGCTTGCAGATGCCAAAAAATTGATTTTTTTTGTAAAATATCATTATTATTTTTTTTTTAAATCACACTTCTGGCTTATGGACAGTGTGGCAAGTGAATCTTCTCGTCAATCTGGCAACGACGCTAATGAATGAATGTCGGAACCAGTTTGTTTACATAAAGGCAGTATCATATGGAATCCGTACATATCAAATTTAGAACTGTAGACTATCCCAATCAAAATTTATAGGATTTTAAAGTTATGGGACAAATATGTCCCTTGGTCCTGAAAGGGCTACACACTTTAGGAACAGGTGTGGGTAGGATGCACGGATGAAGGTGGGTTAGAGGTGGAAATCTGTGTGGAAGTGTCTACAAATAGGTAATTGGGGGTCTGTGTAAGTATGTATGTCATATTGTGTAAAAGTGGGTAGGGGCAGGTGTGCAAGAGTGTAATTGAGAAGCGTCATGATTGATTCAGTGCACTAGATTTGAGTTACCTGCTTCACTCTCCCTTTTTCACTTCTCTACCCTTACCTCCCTCCTCACTTTCCTCCGTACCCACTTTTCCCACCCTTCCCCTTCCTCCCTTCACAGATCTCCACCCTACAGGACTGTGGTGTCAACAAGTACCAACACTGAGGTCCTTCCTGTGCCACAAAACAGGTCTGTTCTGCCAGCAGGGATTGGGAATTCCACTGGCCACCAGGTCCTTTCCTAACATACCTCTTTCAGCAGCTTGAAGTTCTAGTTTCAGAAGCACACGCACGTCTGGAATGAAACATCATGCCTAGGAATGGAGAGACATATTGTCCTATTCATGAATTTTCCAGACAATGCAGACATTCGGGTCTGTTTCCCACCCTCTTGTTATGCTCCCTCCCCCATCCTAAATTTGTATCCTTTTCCATCTAACATTGCCCTATAGCAGGGGTAGGGAACTCCGGCCCTCGAGAGCCGTATTCCAGTCAGGTTTTCTGGATTTCCCCAATGAATATACATGAGATCTATGTGAATGCACTGCTTTCAATGCATATTCATTGAGGAAATCCTGAAAACCCGACTGGAATACAGCTCTCGAGGACCGGAGTTCCCTACCCCAGCCCTATAGTGTGTCATTACTGTTTGTCCCCCTTTTATTATTACACGTCTCCCTCCATATTCGCGGTTTCGATTATTCACGTTTTTTAGCTTGCTGGCTCCTCACCCCAAAATTACATCAGCCTACATAGAAAAATCGCTGATTGCAAGCGTTTACAGAGAAAATCGCTGATTCCCAGGACTTTCTTCACCGTGTTTTGCCTCTCCTTCAGGAACAGGCCAGGCCTCACACCATGTTATTCGCGGTTTCACCATATTTGCAATGGTTTTTAATAGAAAACAGCAAATAACATATGAAAAAGTTATTTGCGGTTTTTCTGTATTTGCGGTTCTGTTAATCCCCTATCACAGCGAATAAGGAGGGAGAAGTGTACCTTTGAAACATTTGTACAAATGTTTTTTATTTTATGTAAACTGCCTAGGCATTTCGCTGGTATTTCAAATGCAATAAACCTGAAACCTGAAACTATTACTGGAGTGAAAAGCACCTCAAATCCACTGTAACAATAAAGAGGTTGTGGTCCTGTGTTTCTTCTCGGCTGTTTTCAGAAAAGTGATGCAAGAGATCATTTGAGAGTCAAGGGGATGCTTTTAATTGTGAACGCAGTGAAGAGAGAAAAATTGCAGGACTCGCTGAATGGAAAAACTAAGGCATCCCTTTCCTGCCTGTCCTGTCATCCCTGCAGAGTGTTGAGGGAGGTTATGTTCTTAATTTGTTATTTTTATTTAAATATCCTCGTCTCCTGGCTCCGTGATAGCTCTTGTCAGTCTCTCTTTTTTCTTGTTATTGTCCAACTATGCAGCATGAAAGCAAAGTGAAATGCAGATTTACTTATAAAATGAATAAAATGGTAAAAGGGGGGGGATATAAGGAAAGAATTATAAATAAGAAATCTATATTTGATCTTGTAATTTTCCTGGAACTGATATGATAAGGCTGCAGTGACAACACTATCTGTGTACGAACGATGGGAATGCAAGCAGGACTGGTGTTAGACTTCCTGGGTCCAGGGCAGTAAATTTAAAGGGGATAACCAACAGGCTGTATCTCCTTTGGATTTAGGCAGGCTTGGGCCCCTTTATAGCAGAGGGCCCACCCCAGGGCAACTACCCTGTTTGCACCACCCCTCCCCCATGCCAGCCCTGAAGATAAGACAGTATAAAAATTAATGAAGGCTCATCATGCCAGATGTCAGCTTTGGTTCCAACAACTGGAATTAGGAGCAGGACAAAACTATCAGGTCAAACGTTTATTCTTGTATATAAAGATGATTTGGGGGGGGAAAAAAGTTTAAACAACAAAAAAGGACCAAAGACATAATAATGCAGTGTCTCGCAAACTTTGTGAAGCTGAGGCACACTAAACTGGTGGCTGCGGCTCAAGGGCATGCAGAAGGGTTCAGATGTCCGTGCATGCGCTAAGACCCTCCAGTCTCAAACTCGCAGCCCGGGAGCCAAATGCGGCCCGCCAGGTACTATTTTGAGGCCCTCAGTATGTTTAGCATAATCACAAAAGTAAAATAAAACAGTTTCTTGATCCTATGTCTCTTCAGCTATAAATTACAATATTATTATTAAGACTTAGCCAAAAGGAAATATTTATAAACTACTAGCTGATGCCCCGGCGTTGCACGGGTATTTAATTATAGCAATAACACTGTAAATGGATTCAAATAAAGATACTTTATAGTGGTGAATGAAATTATTTTTTTACAGCTTTATAAAAAGTACAATATTCAAATTATAATGTGAAATATTTGACAAAATGAATACAATACAACTAACACAAAACTTGATTATAAACAACATTTTTAGTTTCACCTCCAGGAGCAAGAACATATAAATTCTTGGGTGAACCCACCCTTGATCAAGCAACATAGAGTTGACCATGGGAAAAACAGGGGGATCTTAAATCCACTCCACAGTATGTAATAGTCTGTCCCTGTGATTTGTTGATTGTGATAGAGAATGCAAGTCTCACTGGAATTTGCAATCTCTTAAACTGAAAAGGAAGATGTGTTGCAAGTTTCGTTCAAATCGGGCAAGCCGTTTTTGCGTTGGCAGCTTTTTACATTTTTTCCATTGACATGAATGGGTGAAATCTGATTTTCTGTTTGTAGCTCCGCCCACGTGTGCAGGTGGGCCGCGAGACCCCCAGAACATATCACCCCAGGTAGTGAGGGATCTGCATACCAAGTTTTGTTCAAATCGGTCAAGCCGTTTTTGAATTACAGTGAGAAAGGCAGCTTTTTACATTTTTTCCATTGACATGAATGGGTGAAATCTGATTTTCTGTTTGTAGCTCCGCCCACGTGTGCAGGTGGGCCGCGAGACCCCCAGAACATATCACCCCAGGTAGTGAGGGATTTGCATACCAAGTTTCGTTAAAATCGGGCAAGCCGTTTTTGCGTTGGCAGCTTTTAACATTTTTTCCATTGACATGAATGGGTGAAATCTGATTTTCTGTGTGTAGCTCCGCCCACGTGTGCAGGTGGGCCGCGAGACCCCCAGAACATATCACCCCAGGTAGTGAGGGATCTGCATACCAAGTTTCGTTCAAATCGGGCAAGCCGTTTTTTCGTTGGCAGCTTTTTACATTTTTTCCATTGACATGAATGGGTGAAATCTAATTTTCTGTTTGTAGCTCCGCCCACGTGTGCAGGTGGGCCGCGAGACCCCCAGAACATATCACCCCAGGTAGTGAGGGATCTGCATACCAAGTTTCGTTCAAATCGGTCAAGCCGTTTTTGCGTGATCGCGGCACATCCAAAATGGGGCCTTCATAGGGTTTGAGTTTGAGACCACTGCTCCAGACAGATCCCTGAGCCGCTAGTGAGGGGGGCTGGAAGGGAAGAGGCGTGGGAAGGCGCTGGCGCCGGCTGACTGCCCACAGGATGTGCCTCGCCATGAGAGGCATGTCCTGTAGGCGATCAGCTGGTGCCTCTCCTCCTCCCCGGCATCTCGCGGCACGTCTAGAATCTCAGGCGGCGCACAGTTTGCGATACGCTGTAATAAAGTGTCGGGAAAAGATATTGGGAGGTGGAGGAGTCTTAAGGAGGAGGAGGCACAGTGATTGCTACAGCACCTACTTTTTGACCCCAGCTACCACTGATTAAAATGTCACATTGCAAATTGAGAGGTGGGGCCAAGGTCAGCCCTGCCACTAGGCCAGGGGTGTCAAAGTCCCTCCTCGAGGGCCGCAATCCAGTTGGGTTTTCAGGATTTCTCCAATGAAGCTCTAATGAAAAAAAAAAAAATTTAAATTGAATCAGGTTGGGCAGACTGGATGGACCATTCGGGTCTTTATCTGCCGTCATCTACTATGTATGTTACTAAGCTCCACTGGCTTCCGATAATCGCCAGGGTCCACTATAAATGCGCCTGTTTAACTTTCAAAATCCTATATAGTATCCTCCCTCCCTTTATCCCTCTTTCTTGGAATTCCTCAAACCCTAATACCACCAGATCCTCCCACAAATTAAAACTATCCTTCCCCTCGCTAAAAGGCATTTCCCACACAGGAAAGCTAGGGACCTCCCTCCACTTCAAAATCACTGTGCTCTGGAACAACCTTACCTCCCCTCTTCGGAACTTGAGCTCTCTCCAAGTTTTCCGCAAACATCTGAAAACCTGGCTTTTCTCAAAAAATAAGTCTCCCTCCAACTTAGGAATCAAGGAAACTCTTATATCTTGGCATCCCAAGTCCTCTAAATTTTCTTCACACTTCTACCTCTAACCCTCTGTTGTAGTTCCTTCCTATTTCTCCTACTGTAAACCGCGTCGAGCTCTACGAACGTGGAGATGATGCAGTATACAAACCTAAGGATTAGATTAGAATATGCATGAGATCTATTAGCATACAATGAAAGCAGTGCATGCAAATAGATCACATGCATATTCATTGGGGAAATCCTGGAAACCCGACTGGATTGGGGCTCTCGAGGAGGGACTTTGACACCCCTGCACTAGGCGGACTGGACTTCTGTCTTGGGTTGCAGAATTTGAGGAGCTTTGTTATGCCTTCCCTCTCTCAGGGCTTTCCCTCTCTCAGGGCATGCTGTTGAGGCCCCCTTCTCTTCCCTTGCTATGTTGGTCCAAAGCTTAAATGAGTAAATACCCTGTAAGTAAAGGCTTATACTCAAGTGCTGCCTTATACTGCCCCCCTCTGAAGCAGACTCCTTGTTAGAAGGATGCAGAATATGACTGTGCCTCAGTGCAGGCCTGTACTCACAGGGTCTGTGCTACAGAATGATATGGGGAAGGGTACCTGTGGTTAACCATGAGGCAGGGATGGGGACTGGGTGGCGATGAGGACAGAGCCTGAAGGGACAGAGACAAAGCCCATGGCCACGGGGACAAACTGGCCCAGATGTTCCAACTAGATGGAACAGAATCTATTAAAATGCTAGTATCAATATCTAAAAACGTAACACCTCTTAGACAACTATCAACTGAATTTAATGATTAATAAAAAAAAATACTGCAGCAGCTGCTTTTGGATTTAAGTGAACTACTGTTAAAATACATCACTTGTGTCTTGCCTGCCTTTGATGTGGCAGCAAAAGTCCTGTCTGCTGATCAGACTCCTACCACTTGCAACTTCCTTCCATCATGTGACCAGCAGCAGAAGCATCTGTTACTGCAACAGATTCATCCATCGTTGCTGCAATCACGGAGCAATTCCAGTATTTAATAGCCACATTTCCCCATTCATCCACTACAGTATTGGTCCTCTTCTACACCCATGTCTTAAAGACAATCCAGTTATCTTCCCAGATGATGTAAAAACACAGGCAACCAAATAAGAACATAAGAACATAAGCAATGCCTCCACTGGGTCAGACCTGAGGTCCATCGTGCCCAGCAGTCCGCTCACGCGGCGGCCCAACAGGTCCAGGAACTGTGCAGTAATTCTCTATCTATACCCCTCTATCCCCTTTTCCAACAGGAAAATGTCCAATCCTTTCTTGAACCCCAGTACCGTATTCTGCCCCATTACGCCCTCTGGAAGCGCATTCCAGGTGTCCACCACACATTAGGTAAAGAAAAACTTCCTAGCATTCGTTTTGAATCTGTCCCCTTTCAACTTTTCCGAATGCCCTCTTGTTCTTTTATTTTTCAAAAGTTTGAAGAATCTGTCCCTCTCCACTCTCTCTATGCCCTTCATTATCTTGTAAGTCTCTATCATATCCCCTCTAAGTCTTCTCTTCTCCAGGGAAAAGAGTCCCAGTTTCTCCGGAGAAGAGGAGACTTAGAGGGGATATGATAGAGACTTTGGGAAAGTTGTATTAAGAGCAATTTACAAACAACAGTTGAACAGAATATTGTCCCTTCTTATACTTTAGTAAAAAGATTTACCGTAAATATAAAATAGGCTTGTGCAGATGAGGACATAGCCTGCAGGGCAGGGTTGGGAGAGGGATAGAGCCCACAGGAATGGGGCGAGGATGGAGACAGAGCCTGCAGGGATAGGGACAGAATCCGTAGATACAGGGTGAGGATGGGGACAAACTTTGTCCCCATGTCATTTTCTAATCTGTGCAGTGTTCAATCTTTTTTAAGCTTGCGGCCAGTGCAGAAAGAGGTAAGGGATGCCAGCATCAGTCCTGAAGCAGGGGAGGGAAGGGGGGAAGATGCTGGATATAGGGTGCATGTAGAGAAAGAGGAGATGAGATGCTAGCCACCTAGAGGGGTTACTGGGGGAAGGGGGAAGCCACCCCTTGGGTTCACACATCTAAAAGTTCGCCTAGAGCATCCAGGAGTCTTGGGCTGGCTTAAATGGGGAAAGGAAACATGGTCAGATAGTGGGGAGACAGAAAAGCACAGTTACTTACCGTAACAGGTGTTATCCAGGGACAGCAGGCAGATATTCTTGACTGATGGGTGACGGCACCGACGGAGCCCCGGTACGGACACTTTTAGAGTGATTGCACTCTAAGAACTTGGAAAGTTCTAGAGACCGCACCGCGCATGCGCGAGTGCCTTCCCGCCCGACCCCGACGCGCGGTCCCTCAGTTAAGATAAGCCAGCTAAGAAGCCAACCCGGGGAGGTGGGTGGGATGCAAGAATATCTGCCTGCTGTCCCTGGATAACACCTGTTACGGTAAGTAACTGTGCTTTATCCCAGGACAAGCAGGCAGCATATTCTTGACTGATGGGTGACCTCCAAGCTAACGAAAAGAGGGATGGAGGGAAGGTTGGCCATTAGGAAAACAAATTTTGCAAAACAGATTGGCCGAAATGTCCATCCCGTCTGGAGAAAGCATCCAGACAATAATGAGATGTAAAAGTATGGACTGAGGACCACGTAGCAGCTTTGCAGATTTCCTCAATAGGCGTGGAACGGAGGAAAGCTACAGATGCTGCCATAGCTATGGGCCGTGACAGAACCTTCCAGTGTCAGTCCCGACTGAGCATAGCAGAATGAAATGCAAGCCGCAAGCCAATTAGATAGCGTACGCTTAGAAACAGGACGTCCCAATTTATTCGGATCAAAGGACAGAAAAAGTTGGGGAGATGATCTGTGGGGCTTAGTACGGTCTAAATAGTAAGCTAAAGCCCGCTTACAGTCCAAAGTATGAAGAGCCTGTTCTCCGGAATGGGAGTGAGGTTTGGGAAAAAAAACAGGCAGTACAATAGATTGGTTGAGATGGAACTCAGAGACAACCTTAGGGAGAAACTTTGGATGTGTACGTAGAACCACCTTGTCATGATGAAAGACTGTGAAAGGTGGGTCAGAAACTAGTGCATGGAGCTCACTGACCCTCCTGGCAGAGGTGAGAGCAATAAGAAAAAGTACCTTCCAAGTGAGAAATTTGAAAGAGGCAGTAGCCAAGGGTTCAAATGGAGGCTTCATCAAGGTGGAGAGAACCACGTTCAGATCCCAGATCACAGGAGGTGCTCTGAGAGGTGGTTTCATATTGAAAAGACCTCGCATGAATCTGGAGACTAGGGGATGAGCTGAAAGGAGTTTCCCCTGGACCGGCTCATGAAAGGCCGTAATGGCACTGAGATGGACTCTGACGGAAGTAGATTTAAGACCAGAGTTAGACAGAGACAGCAGATAATCCAAAAGAGTCTCCACTGCAAGAGACTTGGGGTCATGATGATGAAGGAGACACCAAGAAGAAAACCTTGTCCACTTTTGATGGTAACATTGTAGAGTGGCTGGTTTCCTGGAGGCGTCCAGAATGGAGCGAACAGGCTGAGATAGAATAAGATCAGTTGAAGTCAGCCCGAGAGATACCAAGCTGTCAGGTGTAGGGACTGCAGGTTGGGATGGAGAAGGGTTTCCTGATTCTGTGTAAGCAGAGAGGGAAACAGTGGAAGTAGAAATGGATCCCTGGAACTGAGTTGAAGTAGAAGGGAGAACCAATGCTGCCTGGGCCACCGTGGAGCAATCAGGATCATGGTGGCCCGTTCCCTCTTTAGTTTGAACAAGGTCCGAAGCATGAGAGGTAGAGGAGGGAAAGCATAGAGGAACAGATTGGACCAATCCAGAAGAAAAGCATCCGCTGCTAGATGGTGGGGAGAGTAAAGTCTGGAGCAGAATTGGGGTAACTGATGATTGTGAGGAGCTGCAAAGAGGTCCACCTGAGGAGTGCCCCATTGGGCAAAGATGGACTGTAGAGTCGATGGGTCGAGAGTCCATTCGTGGGGTTGGAGAACTCTGCTGAGCTTGTCCGCTAAGTAATTCTGTTCTCCTTGAATATAAATCGCCTTCAGGAATAAGCGGCGAGTGGTTGCCCAGGACCAGATTCTCTGAGCTTCCTGGCATAAGAGGCGAGAGCCTGTTCCACCCTGTTTGTTGATGTAGTACATGGCTACCTGGTTGTCTGTGCAGAGTAGAAGGACTTGAGGAAACAGAAGGTGTTGGAAGGCCTTGAGGGCATAGAACATTGCCCTGAGTTCTAGGAAATTGATGTGATGCTTCTTTTCCTGAGGAGTCCAAACGCCTTGAGTTTGATACTCGTTCAAATGGGCTCCCCATGCATAAGGGGAGGCGTCGGTGGTGATGACCAGTTGATGAGGAGGCAGATGGAACAGAAGGCCCCTGGAGAGATTTGAGGATGTCAACCACCATTGTAGAGACTGACGAAGAGACGATGTCACAGATATGTGTCGTGAGCAAGAGTCTGTCGCCTGAGACCACTGTAGAGCCAGGGTCCATTGAGGAGTGCGCAGGTGAAGACGAGCCAGAGGTGTGACATGAACTGTGGAGGCCATGTGACCCAAGAGAATCATCATCTGCTTTGCAGAAATGGAGTGCTGGGGCAGCACCTGCTGACAGAGCAATTGGAGGTTGTGAAGACGGTTGTCCGGCAAGAAGGCTCTCATCTGGACAGTGTCCAGCACCGCTCCAATGAATTGAAGTCTCTGTGTAGGAAGAAGGTGAGACTTGGGTACATTGATTTCGAACCCTAGAAGTTGTAGAAAAAAGATGGTCTGGTTGGTGGCCAGAAGAACAGCTTGAGATGAAATGGCCTTGATCAACCAGTCGTCCAGGTAGGGAAAAACCTGAAGGTGGTGGGAGCGCAGGAATGCTGCCACCACCACCAGACATTTTGTGAACACTCTTGGAGAGGAGGCAAGACCGAAGGGGAGCACTCTGTATTGGTAATGACAGTGATTGATCATGAAGCGAAGGTACTGTCTGGAGGCCGGGTTGATTGGAATGTGAGTGTAGGCCTCTTTGAGATCGAGAGAGCATAGCCAGTCGTTGTGATCGAGGAGAGGATAAAATGTTGCTAAAGATAGCATCTTGAATTTTTCTTTGACCAAGCATTTGTTGAGGTCTCGCAGATCTAGAATTGGTCTGAGGTCCCCTGTTTTTTTGGGAACTAGAAAATAACGGGAGTAGAATCCCTGCCCCCTTTGATCTAGAGGAACTTCCTCTATGGCGTTCAGAAGGAGGAGGGATTGAACCTCCTGACGAAGAAGGGCAGATTGAGGAGTGTGCAAAGCAGACTCTTTTGGTAGACTTTGGCCTGGAAGGGTGTGAAAGTTGAGAGAGTAGCCGTGGCGGATGATGTTGAGGACCCATTGGTCCGAAGTGATAACTTCCCACCGGCTGAGAAAGAAAGAGAGTCGTCCTCCTATCGGTTGAGGGAGGAGAGGAGATGTGTGAACACTGGCTATGCCCTCGAGGACTAAGTCAAAAGGGCTGAGTCGATTTTTGCTGAGGAGGCTGCTTGGCTGGTTGTTGCTGCTGAGGTCTAGGCGTTTGCCTCTGTTGTTGACGCTGCCTCCGAGGTTGCTGAGTGGAAGGCTGCAAGGGGCGAGCCACAAAACGCCGCTGATAGGCCGATTGCTGTCTAAATGGCCGTGGAGGTGGGGGTTTCTTCTTGGTCTTAAGAAGGGTATCCCAGCGGGTTTCATGAGCCGAGAGCTTCTGAGTCGTCGAGTCCATAGATTCTCCGAACAGCTCATCCCCTAAACATGGGGCATTAGCCAACCGGTCTTGATGATTAACATCAAGCTCGGAGACTCTGAGCCAGGCCAAACGTCGCATGGCTACAGACATGGCTGTTGCTCTAGAGGTAAGCTCAAAGGTGTCATATATAGACCTTACCATGAATTTTCTGAGCTGGAAGAGAGACGAGGAGCATTGATGGAAAGCCTCACGATTCCCCACAGGAAGCTACTGCTCAAAGGAAGCCATGGTGGTAAGGAGATGCTTTAAGTAAAAAGAAAAATGAAAAGCATAGTTACCAGAACGATTAGCAAGCATCGCATTCTGGTAAAGTCGCTTACCAAATTTGTCCATGGCTTTTCCCTCTCTGCCAGGAGGAACAGAGGCATAGACACTAGCTCCTAAGGACTTCTTGAGGGTGGATTCTACAAGGAGAGACTCATGAGGGAGCTGTGGTTTATCGAACCCAGGAATAGGGATCACTTTATATAGGGAATCCAATTTGCGGGGAGCTCCCGGGACAGTAAGAGGAGTCTCCAAATTCTTGTAAAAAGTCTCCCTCAGGATGTCATGTAAAGGGAGTTTCAAGAATTCCTTTGGAGGCTGGTCAAAATCAAGAGCGTCTAGAAAAGCTTTGGACTTTTTAGACTCAGCCTCCAAAGGAATGGAAAGAGATTCACACATATCTCTTAAAAAAGAAGAGAAAGAGGTGGAATCAGGTTTGGAGGAAGTATCCTGAAGAACAGGCTCGTCCTCCTCTGACGAACACTCCCCTTCTGACAGAAAAGGTTCTTCAGAGTCGCCCCACAGATCAGGGTCTCGAATATGGGGACCACGGTCCCGAGACTCAGGGGTGGATGGTTCCCGGTGTCGGGACTTCTGTACCGACTTACCCGACCTCATCGACGCGGTACCGGGTGATGTTATCGGTTGCACCGGAGCCGAAGTCTGTACCGATTGGTGATGAGACCTGGGCTCCGGTGCGAGGACAGGCATCGATGCCGATGAGGCCAAGTGTACCGGTACCGAAGGAGTGGATGGTGACAATACAGACTGTTCCACAATCGGTACCGGTTGCCCAGTGGGGACCGACACCGGAGGGCTCGGTGTCAGGAGAGCTGGAAGGAGTTGTTTGAGCTGTTCCTTCAGCTGCACCTGTAAGATGGCCGCAATGCGATCATCGAGGGAGGGCACCGGTACCGCTTTTTTCTTCTGCGGTACCTGCGGTGCCGCTCTACGCCCCGGAGATGAGGAGCCCGATGTCGAGGGACTCACCTCAATAGGGGCGGAGCGCTTCTGCTGGCGCCTCACGGTCGGCAGGATTGGACTCTCTGCAATGGAGACCGGAGGACGTTCCAGCGGGGAAGGCTTCTTAGCCGGCTTACCTGCATGCTGCGACGCCGACGCGGTATCGCGTGGCGTCGATGAGGTGGGTGCCGACGAAACAGGTACCGAGACCGGCGCCGAAGACGTGGGGTCGGACATGTCGGTGCCGAAAAGCAGTCTCTGCTGTATTTCTCGATTTTTGAGAGTCCGCTTTTTCAAAGTGGCACAGCGGGTGCAGGTAGAGGCCTAATGTTCCGGACCCAGACACTGAAGGCACCAGTTGTGTGGGTCTGTAAGGGAAATAGGCCGTGCACACCGCTGGCACTTCTTGAACCCGGGCTGAGGGGGCATGAACGGAAAAACGGCTTCTGCCAAATCGAAGGCCGAGGCCTCGATGATGGCAGTAGGCCCCGCCGGGGCAAATCAAGAAAACTCGAAAAAAATAAGAGATTTTTTTTTTACAAAAGAAAGAAAAAAGGAAGGGCAAAAAAAACCCGAAAAAGTTTACGCGAGCGGGAAGGCGAATGAAAAAATTTTTCAACAGCCGTTGAAAATGCAACTTCTTAGCTCCGCGGAAACTAAGAAACTGAGGGACCGCGCATCGGGGTCGGGCGGGAAGGCACTCGCGCATGCGCGGTGCGGTCTCTAGAACTTTCCAAGTTCTTAGAGTGCAATCACTCTAAAAGTGTCCGTACCGGGGCTCCGTCGGTGCCGTCACCCATCAGTCAAGAATATGCTGCCTGCTTGTCCTGGGATAATCTTGATTATGACTGTTGGATGGTTTGATTTTCCTTTCACTTTCTTAATAATGATGCCTTTGGACATCAATTTTAAGGTGGTGTTTTTTTGTTTGGGTTTTTTTTTGGGGGGGGTTACATTTTTCAACACTTCTATGAAAAAGCACCATCAATACATCTGCTTGTCCATTAATCTGCAGTAGACATCACTAATCAGTTCCAAAGTTGGCAAGGAAGGCAGAATTTGGACTTGGCACCTACACTATTGACCCCCCCCCCCCATATTCTTGCCATAAGGGCAATGCATTAACAGAGTGAAACTTGAAAAGCAGCATAAAATCCATACCTAAATATGACTGCTTTATCTTTTTTTTTTCCTCTTTCTTTATAAATTGCACATGCAGCAAATTCAGCAACCACAGAATCCACTTAACACAGGTTTGAAACCAGTTTCTGGTATGTCAGGAAAAGAACACACACAAACACTGTGAAAACATTAAACATGGGCTGCAATGCAGATGAAGTAGGAAAAAAAAATAAATGATAGTTTGTAATAACAGATGTAGAATTGTCTTGATTTATTAATATCAATGAGAGCTTGAAATGGTATCCCTTATTCAGATGATACTATAATACATTATACAGAGCTCCCTCGCTATACTGGAAGAACACTTTGCAATGAGCTCCCTCTAGTGGCTGAAACCTGGAACAGACGATGGAGGGTCCTGCAATGACCCTCCTCCCTATAGAATCCTTTGCTGTCAAGCTCACATGACAACCTTATTAGGCAATATCACAACTTTATTATGTTCCCTTATTACAATGCTCTCCCTACGACAATGAAATCCTTCTGCTTCATACAGCATCCTGCAGAGAGCCTAAAACCACCTGCTAATGGAAATCCCAGTACACAGTAAATAAGAACATTTGCTTTCACTTCTTTCTTTTTTGTGTGTCCTAAAGTTTTCCTGAAATTTCTCAGTTTAATATAAATATGGGCACTTTCAACTGATAAGAACGGCTTGTTTCATCCCATTTGCCATTAGAGCAGGCCTATGTAGAGAGAGTTAGCATAATATAAATGTGCTAAAATTATAGCCTGAACCAGAATAACAAAATGATGTTGATGAAAGAAATAACAAACCCTTCTTAATATCCGTAGGCTAAAAAAGCATTTTTTAGAAATGTTATTAATTTGATTAGGCAGGGAGAGAGTAGAATCTAATACAAATCCAAGAATTCTGGATGAAAACTCAATCTTAAGGGAATCACCTGAATTTAATATTATAGATAAAGGTAAATTATGTAAAACAGGGCCAAACCATAACAGTTTGGTTTTGGTGGCATTTAACTTCATACAATAGAAGTCCCTGCTCAGAAGAGCTTGCAATCTAATTTATACAGGACATTTCAGGATTGGGGAGGTTATAGTGAGTATAGGTATCTAACAGCAGTGAGGGGAGGTTAAGAGTTAAAGCAGGGATGGAGCACGACGTATTGATTCAGGCAACCTGTTCCAGGCATACGGCGCTGCAAGAAAGAAGGGACGGAGTCTGGAGATGACAGTGGAAGAGAAGGGTACAGATAAGAAGGGCTTGCCCAATGAGCAGAGATCACGAGGGACAGCATATGGAGAGATGAGTGAGGAGAGATATTGGGGGGCTTCAGAGCAAATGCACTTGTAGGTCTGGTAACTATCATCCGGTGCTGCAATTTCAAAACTTTGGGCAACCAGGAGTGTTAGCAACATGATCCTGCTGCCGTCGACCTGCCCCAGAAGCCTTCACTCTGCAGCACTCCCTGTTCCAGTAGAGGCAAGAATAATTTTTTAATTGGCCTGTATTTGTTATAAAACATTATATGGTCTTTTACCAAGTTACCTTTTAGGTCATTTTGAAGTAGTAGAAAACAGACGTTCTTCACGAAACTCAACCTTATTTTTTCCCCCTCAATAAATGGTTGTGTATACAAAAGATTTCTTAATAGAACCCTATACTTTCAGGCAGGACTTTGGAACAAATGTTTTAGTGGTTTGATCTTAAAGATATTGCAGGAGGTGAATGGATGCTGGTGAAGTGGAGAAAGATATATGGGAGAAGAAATAGTGACAGTGACTGCTGGAGAAAGGGGAAAAAGTGAGCTACAAAGAGTGATTGAGGGATAAAATAAGGTGACATGTTGACTGGGGTATCCCTATTGCTGGATCTCTTAGAAGTAGGGAGATCCTGGATCCTCTCTACAAGGAGAATCATCCCAGCAGTTGGTAATGGATCCCCGTGGGCTGGGGCCATACTGGAGTTAGTGTTTACAAACGGGGATAATAGGTGATCATTTGGCATCCAGTGATCACCATATGGTGTGGTTTAATACAGTGCAGCAGAGAAGGATCCGAAGTTTAGCGGTTTGGTGGTACCCGTTTGGTAATAACCGATTGAAGATAACCAAGTATTTTTGGAGACATCATTTTCATCCATACTAGTGCTGATAATCATCACATACCCAGTGTCCGGGACCCCTGAGGAAAGCTATTACAGCCGAAACATAGACCGTGTTGGGTCTGCACTGTTGTCATTTTATGTGGATGAGCGTGTATTCTACGAATATTGAATAAACTCTTGTGACTTTGTTCCTCCATGTGAATGAGTGTGTATTTTACAAGACTTCAACTCATATTTACATCAAAGCTTCTTTTGTTCTTTTGGGACTCCCTTTTTACTTTGGAATTGCTGGGTTTCTTTTGTGTACTACTTAATATGGTATTAAGACAGGTGTAGAGAGGGCTCATTCAGAAGTGAAGGTTCTAAACTTAAAATAAACCTAACTTTGTTCAGATGGAAGATTATGTCTAGGAATTGATCTCTGGATGGGAACATCTGGAAGAAGTAGGAAAGCAATGGGCAAAACTGAAAGGAGCAATTGTAAGGGCAACAAACCATTTTCTAAGGAAAGTAACTAAAATGTAAGGAAAAGAAGGCCACTTTGGTTCTCAAAAGTAGTAGCTCAGAAGGTAGGAAAAAAGAGACGAGCTTTCATAAAGTATAAAATATCGCGGAAAGAAGAAGACAGAAAAAAATATCTGGAAAAGTTAAGAGAGGCTGGTCAAGTAATCAGGAAAGCAAAGAAACAAATGGAATTAAAAATAGCACACATGCTAAAATGGGGGGGACAAGACATTTAGATTTATTAGTGATAGGAGGAAGTGCAAAAGTGGCATTGTGAGACTCATTTCATTTTAAAAATTGTTTATTAATTTCATATAGCTGATACACAGTGTAAGAAAATTTACATAAATTAACAATACGATCAGAAAACACTTAGAAACTATATATAAATAACTTGAGACAAACCAACCAAATATACCCTCCCCCCACCCATCCCTATGTTCTGTATGTGTATAAAAGATCTTGAACTAAAACCAAGTCCAAAAGGGTGAATCTTATGCAAATATATTGTATTTAAAGAAAATTAACATATGAATTTATCGGACCTAATGTTTCTTTAAATTTTCGAAACTCCCCAGATTTTTCTGAAATCGTTCTTTCAAACCGATAATATTGACATAAAAGGCTCCTTTTACAAAGGTGGGCTACGGGTTTTACCGCACGTACCAGATTAGCACGCGCTGGCCAAAAATCTACCACCTGCTCAAAAGGAGGTGGTAGCGGCTAGCGCGTGCAGCATTTTAGCACGCGCTATTCCGTGCATTAAGGCCCTAGCATGCCTTTGTAAAAGGAGTCCAAAGTTTCTCACCAGAATGAAAAATTCAAACAATCCCAATGTTTCCAATTTCTCGTTATCATCTGTAATGCAATTCCGGTCATAATAAGTAATAGTTTATCTTTATTTGCTCTAAGCAGATTTTTTGACAAAGAAGTGTCTTACGGTACGGGATTGTGAGACTCAAAGGTGAATAGGAGGAGTATGTTGAAGCTGATAAAGATAAGGCTGAATTGCTTAACAAATATTTCTGTTCTGTGTTCACAGCTGAAGCGACAGGAGCAGAGCCGCAGAAAAAAAAGCAAATAGGGCTGGAAGTGCGGAAGACCCTGATCGATTTTCAGAAGATTGTGTTTGCGAGGAGCTCTCTAAACTAAAGGTGGACAAAGTGATGGGGCCGGAGGGCGTACATCTGAGGGTACTAATGGAACTTAGGGATATTTTGGTGGCTCTACTGGCTGATCTTTTCAATGCTTCTCTAGAGTCCGGAGTGGTACCGGAAGTAAGGAAGAAGTCTGACTTCTGTGGTAAGGAAATAAATAGAAACACTTTCAAAACAGAGAATAGTGATGTTTCTGGAATCAAATGGATTACAGGACCCGATGCAACATGGATTCACTAGAAGCAAGTCTTGTCAGACAAATCTGATCAATTTCTTTGACTGGGTAATCAGAGAATTGGATAGAGGGAGAGTGCTAGATGTGGTGTATTTAAATTTTAGCAATGCCTTTGACAATGTTCCACTGAGTGCCCTTGGTATGGGTCCCAACGTGACGGACTGGGTCAGGAACTGGTTGAGTGGAAGCTGACAAAGTATAGTGGTCAGCGGAGATCGCTCCGTGGAAAGAGAAGTTACTAGTACTGTGCCTCAAGGTTCAGTTCTTGGACCTATTCTTTTTAACATTTTTGTAAGCGATATTGCTGAAGGGCTGGCTGGTAAGATTTGCCTCTTTACAGATGATACCAAAATCTGCAATGGTGTAAACACCCCTGATGGTGTGGATGACATGATGAAGGGCCTAATGAAGCTTGAGGAATGGTCTGAAATTTGGCAGCTTAATGCTAAGAAAAGCAAGGTCATGCATTTGGGCTACAAAAACCCAAGGGAACGGTACAGTTTAGGGGGTGAAGAACTTTTGTGCATGAAAGAGGAGAAGGGCTTGGGTGTGATAGGATGTGAGGATCTTAAGGTGGTCAAACAGGTTGAAAAGGTGACAGTGAAAGCTAGAAGAATGCTTGAGCGCATAAGAAGAAGAATGGCCATTAGGAAAAAGGAGGTATTGATGCCCCTGTATAAGACTCTGGAGACTGTACTTTCACAAAATATAAACAGGATGGATTTGGTCCAGAGGAAGGCTATTAAAATGGTTGATGGTCTACGTCTTAAGGCATATGGGGACAGACTTAAAGATCTCAATATGTATACTTTGGAGGAAAGGATGGAAAGGGGAGATATGATAGAAATGTTTAAATACCTAAGAGCATAAATACGCATGAGGCAAATCTCTTTCAATTGAAAAGAAACTCCAGAGTGAGAGGGTACAGAATGAGTAATCTAAGGAATCTAATGAATAATCTAAGGAAATACTTTTTTACAGAACGGGTGGTAGATGCATGGAATAGTCTCCTGGTAGAGGTGGTAGAGACAAAGACAATCTGAATTCAAGAAAGTGTGGGACAGACTCTGAGGGACAGGAGATAGTGGATGCTATGGATGGGCCTTTTGGCCTTTATCTGCCTTCATGTTTCTATGACATAGGTGATAGAGGGATGCAATAGAAGTAAAAGAAGGAATGGGAACCTGAATAAGGAGGTAAGAAATAAGAAAGGGACTGGTGGTGGGGGAGATAAAAAATAGGTAGAGATTGATGAGGCCCGTGAAGCGAAAATTACAGGGGCTAGAAATGGGGAACTGGAAAGTGAGTGAAACTCAGGGAATAGAAGGCTGGAGAAGAAAATAAGAAAATTCTTTGACAAAGTACAATACAGGATCATAGTCCAATCACTTGTGCTAGGACTTGTAGACTACTGCAACATCCTTTATCTACCATGTCCCACCAACATGATTAAACAACTACAGACAGTACAGAACACAGCTCTCAGACTCATCTATTCGCTAGGAAAATATGATCACATCACCTGGTGGTTGTTGTGAATGGGGGGATGGAGGGGAGGGAGGAGCCTGAAGGGTGGCGTGTAGTGTGAGAACCGCTAGAACTGGATAATGCGTCCTGTCTACAGGCCGAGTTGGGGATCTGTGGAGTGGCTTCTACCCTTCGCCTCCCTGACGGTAAGAGGCAGCTGTTTGGGATTCTTGTGGAGCTGAAGTAACGCTGCAGGTGTATGACTTGCTGAGTTTGGTAACGGGCAAGAGGTATGCTGGGCTGGAAGGACCTGAGAGGAAGTGCAAGAATTGTTATTATGGCGGATAGGTGTTATGGGCCTGATTTTAACTAAGCTTTCTGTTCTCTTTCTGTATGGGGGTGTGAGGGAAGAAAAGGCCTGATTCATTGTGCTATCTGCATTGACTGCTCCAGCTTGGCTCTCAATGCGGAGGGTCAGCTTCAGAATTGTGGAATGTGTATATGTACCATGTGTAAGGTATAGGAGCAGCAAATATTTTATCTTACTATTAATACTATGGGCTCCTTTTACAAAGTTGTGCTAGCGGTTTTAGTGCGTACTAGACGCTAACGCCAGCATTGAGCTGGCGTTAGTTCTAGCCGTGTACACACTAAATGGTGAAACCTTGTCCAGGACCAAGGTGGAACGTGATTTAGGAGTGATCATTAGCAATGATATGAAGGCTGCTAATCAGGTGGAGAAGGCTTCGTCCAGGGCAAGACAAATGATGGGCTGCATCCGTAGGGGTTTTGTCAGCAGAAAACCTGAAGTCATAATGCCACTATACAGAACCATGGTGAGACCTCATCTCGAGTATTGTGTTCAATTCTGGAGACCACACTATCGGAAAGATGTGTTGAGAATTGAGTCAGTTCAGCGAATGGCTACCAGGATGGTCTTGGGGCTCAGGGATCTCACGTATGAAGAAAGGCTAAAAAAAACTGTGGATGTACTCACTGGAGGAGCGAAGAGAGAGGGGGGACATGATTGAGACCTTTAAGTATATCACGGGGCGTATAGAGGTGAAAGATGATATCTTTAGTCTTACAGGGCCCTCGGTAACCAGAGGACACTCGCTGAAAATCAGGGGAGGGAAATTTCAAGGTGAGGCTAGGAAGTACTTCTTCACCGAAAGGGTGGTCGATCATTGGAACGAGCTGCCTCAGCAGGTGATTGGGGCCAACAGCGTGTCATATTTTAAGAGAAAATGGGATATTCACGTGGGATCTATAGGGGAGTAAAAGTCAGGGAGTAGGTCATCGGTATGGGCAGACTCGATGGGCTGTGGCCCTTTTCTGCCGTCAATTTCTATGTTTCTATGTTTAGCACACGCTAAAATTCTGCGTGTGCTACAAATGCTATTGCAGCTTAGTAAAAGGAGCCCTATGTTGTAAATTCATTTGTTTTTATTTTTACGTGGAGTCAGGGGCGGGGTTTGAGCAGGTTTGGGGGGCCGGGGTACTCAGTTGGTATTTGTTAGGCTTAGGGGGGTACTTGGCTTGAAAAGGTTGAGAAACACTTTTCTAGATTAGTGGTTCTTAAACCTGTTCTGGATAGGGTAACCAGATTTTCGGGAATGAAAATCCAGACCCATGGCTCCGCCCCGTTCCACCCCCAGCCCTGCCCCCCCCTCAACCTGGTCACAAGTCGGGAGGGCATCTGCGCATACGCTGGTGTGATGCGATGATATTGCACAAATGGGCGTGACATCGGCGTGTTTTAATCCGTGCATGAGCAGATGCCGTCTCGACGTCGCTGCTACCTGGAAAGCCTTTCAAAACCCGGGCAAAGTGCCGGTTTTGAAAGCCGTCCGTACCCCCGGAAATGTCCTCAAAAAGGAGGACATGTCCGAGGAAATCCTGACATCTGGTAACCCTAGTTCTGGGGAAACCCCCAGCTAGTCGGGTTTTCAAGATATCCCTAATGAATATGCAAGAGGGAAATTTGCATGCCTACTACCTACTTTATAGGCAGATCTCATTCATGCATATTCATCGGGGGTATCTTGAAAACCCGACTGGCTGGGGGGTTCGCCAGGACAGATTTAAGAACCACTGTTCTAGTTCATTTGCAGTGCTAACTTTTTGTTGGTAGGGTTAGTGAGTCCTTTATTTGATAAGAACATAAGAATTGTTGCTGCTGGGTCAAACCAGTGGTCCATCGTGCCCAGCAGTCCGCTCACGCAGCGGCCCTTAGTCAAAGACCAGTGTCCTATTCAAGTCTAGGCTTAACCTGCGTACGTTCTGGTTCAGCAGGAACTTGTCTGACCTTGTCTTGAATCCCTGGAGGGTGCTTTCCCCTATGCCTCGGACCTCAAAGCATTCCGAAAAGAAATCAAAACACTTTTATTCAAAAAGTATATTCAATCAACTTAATCTCCCCCTCTTCCTATCCCCTCTATATTTTTTCCCATGTATAGCCCACATCTTCAACGTCCCAAAAAGTACCGGAAACCCAAGTAATCAACCAGAATCCTAATATCTCCTACCGGAAACCAGCTATCTACAATGTAAGGAAGCCGGATATCTGTCTATGTAACGTAACCTGAAATTTTTTCCAATGTAATGTAATCTGAAATATCCATGTAACATAACCTGAAATTTTTCCAATGTAATGTAATCTGAATCCTCAATTTGTAACCTGTACCAGCAATTTTCCAATGTAATGCAACCTCCTGGAAATGTCCAGCTCTCTTCCAATGTAATCCGCTTTGAACCGCAAGGTACAAGCGGAATAGAAATCACTAATGTAATGGTAAGCTCCTGAGTATCTATTTGTAAGGCTTCATCTTACCATATATCACACAGTGTCTGGTAATGGAGGGAGTATGTGTTGCTATCACTGATTGGTATGTTGAGCTGTAAAGTATGTTGAAATCTGCTAGTACTTTTTCTGTTTGAGTGGAAATATAATAACTATCTCTACACACTCGCCAATGATTGGTATTTTTTTTTTTAGGGATCTCACCTTGAAAAAGCGCTGGTGAAACATGTCGGTGGCCCGAAAGATCCTGATAGCATGAGACCACTCATTAAGTACTTAATCAATGCTTCAAATGCACTTTAAATGAACTAAAAGCACTTTATACATATACATATTTAAAATATTTAAAAACAATTATTGGTTCCGGTGAAGAATAAACACGTGAAGCTTAGGGCTATGAATGTAATGAGCCCGGAGTGGTGTTCTGAGGATCCAGAAAAACTGAAAAATTGATTAGCTTGAAAAATAGGCTTCACTGAATGATGATACACTGTAGTTTAATAATACATTTGCATATTCAAGCTAAAATTTCTTTCTGTGCTAGTATTTTGCTAGTAAAGTGAAACATTCTATTTCTGCTCTGTACCTCTTGTTGGAAGAGTTTTATTGGTTGATCTGGGCATTCTCCGTGAATGAATAATTATATGTTATATAATTTACATACATTTAACTTCTCTGTGAGTATTTATGTTCCTTACCCCAGGCCTCAGAGGTGTGCAGCTAGATCCTGGAGGATGTCAGTACCAGAGGGCTCAACCCTGGTGGATGAACACGACATTTTTCTTTGTGTGTGGTTTGACTCTGTTAGGCTATTCCACTTTGATTTTACGTGCACATAATATATAAACATAGATGGCTTATGTATTTCATAAAACCTTATTTACCTGGCTCTTGTCATTTTTAGTTTTCTATCACTCCCAATTACTTTACTCCTCTATTGTAGCTCTGACGAGGGAGGGGGCAGTTGCAGGGGAGACAGGGGCCCTTCTCATCCCTCCCCACAGGCAGCAGATTGCCTTGGGCCCCCTGCACTAGCTAAATGAGTTGGGAAGAGATATAAAATGGGGGAAGGGTGGAATTACTGGCTAACTGCAAAAGGCATATGAGGAGGTGCTGAAAGGTTCTCAGCCCAACCAACTTCCTATATTCTGAGCGTTATTTTGCTACTGTAGCTGAAACAAGTGTTATCTTAATTCGTTAAGTGACAATTTGCAGAAACAAAATTATATATTTTGTCATTGTTTCAGATCATTGACTGAACCATATACACGTCATTCTCGTCTTGGTTGGGCTGAGAACTTTTCAGCACTCCTCATAGCACCATTTCAGAGCTGAGATTGTGATGTCATAATGCCTCATTCCACCAATGCCTAAGAGCCAAGCTCATCGGCCTGATTATACTATACTTGACTCACTTAAGAATATAATAGCCATACTGGGTCAGATCAATGGTCCATCTAGCCCAGTCTCCTGTCTCTGTGACCAATCCAGTTTACAAGTACCTAGCAGAAACTCAAATAGAATGAGGGGGTGCTGAAAAGTTCTCAGCCCAACCAACCATCTTCCTAAATTCTGAGTGTTATTTTGCCACTGTAGCTGAAAAGAGTATCATCTTATTTTGTTAAGTGCCAATTTGCAGAAATGAAATTCTCTGTTTTGACATTGTTTCAGATCATTGACTGAACCGTATCCACATCATTCTCTTCTTGGTTGGGCTGAGAACCTTTCAGAACCCCCTCGTATAACCCTGCTCCTGATTAAACTGGAAGGCTCAAAAGGGGCAGAAGAAACTGCAGGAACAAAAAAGGACCTGCCTTAAATGCAATGAGCCTGCTGCTTATCTTACAATGTAAAAACTTTTAATCTCATCTGTTATTATTTAAGAGGAAGGAGTGTGAGATTCCACATAATTGTTTTTCAGTATAAAAGTTAAGATGATCCAAAACCATATCAAATCCCCCTTCTCCCGATGAGATAAGCAGGGACCGAAACAAGCAGGGGCCGAGAGCAGCAGAAAATCCTGAGACGAGGGCTGTCAGCTGAAGGCAGTGGGCTGACATTAGTGCGATCGGCCCCACTTATGCTTTTCTCATTTTCTTCCAACTTGGCTTTGCAGCTGCCACTGACAGCTTTTCAGCACATACTGGAGAAATTGACAACGAACCACTGCACCCTCCCCCATCAGTCAGAATCCAACAGGCATATTCTAAAGTCCATGGATTTCTTTCAATTAAAATAGTGAAAAACACACACCTAAAACAAAAGTGAATGACCCAAACTCTAACCCTGAATTGAAGGTCATAGATCGATGGAGCATTTAATACCCCACACAGGTATTAAAACCAGACAATCTGCATTTGGCTACAAGACAACCAGCAAAGCACTTGGGTAGCACTAGTGCTGTCCGATTTAGGGAAAAAATGTTTGATTTGATTCAATTCAACCTATTAAATCGATTTTTCAATTCAATTCGCTTTGCTTTTCCTGCCCAATTGAGTGTTTTTTTCATACACCCTGAAGCAGAGGTCTCAAAGTCCCTCCTTGAGGGCCGCAATCCAGTCGGGTTTTCAGGATTTCCCAAATGAATATGCATGAGATCTATGTGCATGCACTGCTTTCAATGCATATTCATTGGGGAAATCCTGAAAACCCGACTGGATTGCGGCCCTCAAGGAGGGACTTTGAGATCCCTACCCTGGAGAGTTTATTTTGTAACCTCTTCACCCATCCCACCCCCTTTGCCCTATCCAGCCCCATACCAGCGCTGTGGTATAAACAAAATAAATAAACAAAAAAAGACTTTTCCTCTCTCTGTTAGGTCCTAGCTCATGCTCGCTAACACCAGCTCTGGCAGGATACAAATTTCAAATCTGAATCAGAAAATGGAAAATAAAATTATTTTTTCAACCTTTTCTTGTCTGATCATTTTATTATTCAAATCATGTTGGTCCCAGGCTCTGGTTTGTCTTCTGTTAACTCGCTCATCAGGGTCTCCTGCCCATTTGATGTTTTCTTCTTTCTCTGTGCTCACCATCCATCTTCCATCTCTGTACCTTTCCTTTCACTGCCATATCCAACTGTTCTTTCCCACTGTCTACCATATCTTTCTCTCTCTCTCCCTCCCTGCCTTGTGCCTTGGGTCAAACCTCTCTATTCTCCTCCATGCAGCATCTCTCCCTTCCTCCCCTCCATTATGTGAAATATTTATTTCTCTCTCCCCATGCATAATCTCTTCCTGCTCTTCACCCTATGTCCAACATTTCTCCCTCTCTCTTCTCAATGTATGTCTCCCTCCCTCCACCATATGCAGGATTTCTCCCTCTCACCCTCTTTCTTGCACCCCTTCCTCTCCTCCACCCCATGTCCAATAATTCTTCCTCTCTGTCCCCCTGTGCGGCAGCTTTCCGTCCCTTCCATCCTTCTGTGCAGTACTTCCTGACCGCCCCCCCCCCTCCAAGATCTGACATACCATCGGGTCTCCTAATGCAGGAGCAGTAGCAGCAGTGGTGGATGGCTAGCAGACGCAGGCTCTGAATCGCAGCTTGACCTGCCAGGGCTTCCCTCTGCTGTGTCATGTGATGTCATCAGTGACACAGCAGAGGGAAGGCCATGAACAAGCCTGTTCAGAGCCTGCATCTGCTAGCTATCCACCACCACTGCTGCTGCTGCTTTGGCTCTTCACTGTGTTTGTTGGTTTCTTGACTTGATTGTGTAACTTTCTCTCCTGGTTTTTCTTGCAAAATGAAACACCGACTTTTAACGCTCCAAAATTACCAGATGGTCCGGGGATGCTGGTAGTGTTAAAAATACAGTTCAGACACGTGTTTGAAGGCACATCCGAGCCGCATGTATCAAAGCCTAAGTTGCCCATTGCATGTGAGGTAGAAGTTCATCATATTTGAAGGAGGCCATGAGGGGTGCAGTTGTCCCGCCGAAGCAGATTAAAAAAAAAATGTTTTCACATTTGCTTGTTTTGCTGATAGTTCACCCCTCCCCTTAAGACAGGGGTGTCCAACCTTTTGGCTTCCCTGGGCCACATTGGCAGAAAAAAATGTTTCTGGGGCCGCACAAACGCGCAAATGCTGCAGCAAGACAGAGGAGGGAGCCAGCAAGACGGTAAACACCCGGAGGCAGCAGAGGAAAACACTGCATCGCCCTCGACCGGGGCCGCACAAAATACTTCACTGGGCCGCATGTGGCCCTCGGGCCGCAGGTTGGACACCCCTGCCTTAAGACATGCTCCTATGAAGCATGTGACAGTTGCTTTCTCCAGCAAGTGAATGGTTGGGATTTCCATGGGCCTCCTTGAACCTCATTTGTATGTGAAGTTCTTTGAACATTTGTTGTTTTCAAATCAGACAATTTACCAGCACCACAGAGACCCACGTGATTTTAGAGTATCTGGGCCCGAGTCTCCCCAAGCTGCTTCTTTCTTTGATATATGTAGATGTCTGAGCATAACACAATCAGCCCTCCCTGCCTAGGATTTCCAGATTTCCCTGGACATGTCCTTTTTAGAGGATATGTCCGGGCGCCCGGATGGCTTTTCAAAACCCGTCACTTTGTCCGGGTTTTGAAAAGCTGATGAGATCGGGGCTGGGGCTGGAGATGACACTCCAGCCCCGGCCTGAAGAGACGAGGTTTGTGTGGGGCTGGGTTTTGCGGGCGGGGTGTGGACCCGGGGGTGGAACTGGGCGGAGCCACATGTCCTCTTTTACCAGATGGAAAAATCTGATAACCCTATCCCTGCCTTCACCCCTAGCAATCTCATACTGTGTAAAATCTCAAGCAGTACCTGTGCGCAGCAAGCACTGAATAATGGCTCAGGTCATTTCCAGGGTGGGCTGCAGGGTCAGACCCAGGTCATGCAGGTGCACCGGAAGCAGGGACATAACTGCAGGAATTGTTGTGGGAA
The DNA here is from genome assembly GCF_902459505.1 of Geotrypetes seraphini. Classification (NCBI taxonomy): domain Eukaryota; kingdom Metazoa; phylum Chordata; class Amphibia; order Gymnophiona; family Dermophiidae; genus Geotrypetes; species Geotrypetes seraphini. The sequence goes on from NC_047086.1 coordinate 214,275,773, forward strand.
AGGAGATTGCTGAGCAATTTATCAAGAAGTAGCAACTTATTTTGAGGAATTGGAAAAACTGGGATCGGTTAAATTATACTTTTTGGTGGAAATCTCTATGTCATACTTTTAAAATGAATAAACTCTTCTTCAAAGTTAATGTGCTACACACCCACTTCTCCAAACAAACTATGTGGGCTATTGTAGAGTCACCAAACTAAAAACTCATTAGATCAAATAGCTTATAGCGTTCTTAATGGATCTCAAGTGTTCACGGTCATAGCGCCACTAGAACATGTCCCGGCGTATGACTGAATTGTGAACTATCATCGGTCCATAAAGTTGTTGAAGATTTTATTGCTTTGAACTTTATTCTTATAATCTAAGTTGCTTTATATGTTTTTTTTATATATATATTTCTTTATGTATACGACTATGTTGTACTGCACACTTCCTCTATTATTGTTATAAAGGTACTTAGCTCAGGTATCACTAATGTGACCATTTATTTTTTTCATCAAAACGGGACATCTATTAATATTCAGTCCCACCCCCAATCCCACCCTAGCCCCACCCCCAATTTCTTCCATTCATTTTCTTGTATACACAATATATTATTAATTCATAATGGTAAACAAAATATAAAAAAAAACCACAAGGCACACTGTACGCAGAGAAAATATTAATTATCATTTACGAGTTTCAGGGTTTTTTCAAAGATGTCAAGGCAGATTACTTTAAAATATGCAATGTCACCTCAGTAACTATAGAAAAATAGACAAATATAGTGCAAAATAAAGACAGCAGATATAAATTCTCAAAACAGACACATTTTGATCACTAAATTGATAATAAAATCATTTTTCCTACCTTTGTTGTCTGGTGATTTCATGAGTCTCTGGTTGCACTTCCTTCTGACTGTGCATCCAATCTTTCTTTCTTTTGCATTCAACATTTCTTTCAGAATCCAGCCCCATCCCCTTTGGGTCCAGGTCTCTCTCTCTTTTCCCTCTGTTACCCTCCCCAGATTCAGTGTCAGTTCTCCTTTCTACCTTTGTTCCAGGTCTCCCTCTCCCCCTCTGTTTGAACCTCCCATAGTCATGCATCTGCCTCCTGTCTTTCCACTTTCGTCAAAGCCTTTTTCTCTGTAGTCTTTCTAATCTGCTTACAACCCCCCCCCCCTTCTCTCCTTCTTCCCTCCCAGCAGATTTTAGCATATCTCTCTCCTCCTTTTTCCCCCTCGGATCTAGTATCTGTCTCCTTCCTCTTTTCCTCCTCCCAGGTCTGGTATGTCTCCTCTCCTTCCCCCCTGCTCTGGCATCTCTCTCTCCGCTCCCTTCCTCCTGTTCTTCCCTGGTCTTCCTTCTCAATTTATTTTCTGCCTCTGTCTAAATTCTTTTTTACTATTCAGTCCTCAATTTCCCTTTCACTTTGTCTACCTATAGCTTGCCACCTTTTTCTCTCACCCCTTCCAGTAACTAACTCTATCTTCTTCCCTCAATCCTGCATGTGCCCTTTTTTCTTTCTCCTCCCCACTTCCTTCCAGTGTCTGCTCCCCCTGTCCCTCACACTTCCATTCAGCAGCTGTCCCTCCTCTCCCCCACACTTCCATTCAGTGTCTGTTTCCCTCTCTCTATCCCTTCCATCTACTGTTCACCCTCTATCTCGCCCCTTCCATTCACTGCCCTCTGTGCTCTTTCCATCCAGTGTCCGCCCTCTCTCTTCCATATGGCATCTTCCCTCTTTCTATGCTCCTTCCATAAACTATCTATCCCGTGCCCCTTCTCTCCTTTGTACATGATTGATTTCAGCTCTGTCACCTCTCCGTTTTTCTCTCTCTGTCTCCACCCCCTCCTTTATGCTCTGGCATCTCTCTCTTCTCCTTTCTTTCCTTCCCCCATGGTCTGGCATCATCCCTTCCCTGATTCCTGGCATCTCTCTCCTTTCCTTTTCTTCCATCTCTCCCTCCCCCTCCATGCTCTGACATCTCCTCCTTCCTTTTCCCTTGGGCTGGCATACCTTCCTCCTTCCCTCCAAGCCCTGGCATTTCCTTTCATTCCCTTCATCTTCCTTCAACACTCTCCCCAATTCTCTCCCCCTCTGCTCCCTTTCCTCCTTGTCACCCAAGAACTTCATTGGAGGGGGGAGAAGCGGTCTGCCTCGGTGCTCCATTATCTTCTTCGGGCAGCAGCAGCATTCACAATTCACTGCTGTTGCCTGCATCAGGCCTTCCTCTCTGTCGGGTCCTGTCTTCATGAAAACAGGAAGTAGGCAGGACCCGGCAGAGAGCAAGGCCTGAAGACGGCAACAGCAGCGAATTGTAAATGCTGCTGCTGCCCGAAGAAGATAATGGAGCACTGAGGCAGACCGCTTCTCCCCCCTCCCAGCCGAACCCCCGCTGACCCTCCTATCTCTCCCTCCCGACCCTCCCAGCGAGTTGACAACCTCCCTCCAGTAGCGTCGGCAGCCGCAGCAAGCTAAACAGGCTGCTTCGCGGCTTTCTCCTGCCGGCGAAGCGTCACTGATGATGTCATCGGTGATGCAGCAGAGGGATTCGCGGGCAGGAGAAAGCCACGAAGCAGCCTGTTTAGCTTGCTGCGGATGCCGACGCTACTGGAGGGAGGTTGTCAACTAGCTGGGAGGGTCGGGAGGGAAAGATAGGAGGCTGCGATCCCCTGTCCCATTGTCTCCACTCATAGCTTTGGGACGCCCTCTCTGAAAACGGGACATTTCGGGCGTCCCGAATCTGTGAGTGGGGACAACGGGACAGGGGATGTGAAAAAGGGACTGTCGGGTTCAAAATGGGACGGTCACCAACCCGGCAAGCCCGACGGAAGATCTCCGTTTCGCTCTCATATATTCACTAGAGCTTCCTCAGGAACAGTATAACATATTTAGCAACACTAAACAGTGGAAGATAAACAAATATATATTATTAAAATCACATCCCAATGTTAATAAAACAGACATTTAATACTAACTCTTACAACTAACTCTTACAACTAAGAAAAGCTACATGGCGTCACCTTCGATTAAATTCCCAAATCCTTGAAAAAGATTAATTTACATATAAACCCTTACTAATTGTTCCATTCCCTCTCTTCAACATTTCCATATAAAGCCCTTTTAGTTGTACTCATAACTATTATAAATTGTTATCCTACCCATTTATTTGTCCTGGACCGTTGAAAGCACTTTACTCAACAATTTTCATCTCACAGGGGCTTATGGCGTCTTTCTGCACTTCCGGATCTTCAGCCGGAAGCATTTACCAAACTGCTCTACACCCCCGGTTTAAATGTACCCCTGTCACTCTCAGACTCGGCTCATTCCCATGTTTAGTCAGCTACCACTGGTGCACTGCTAAGAGCTGCTGAGGACACTCGGCAGTTCAAATAAACATTTCACATAATGCTCACAAAATTCAGTGTGAATCCTTATACTGAATCGGGGGATACAAGGAACTACGCAGGGGATGGCCCCTGAGCTCCAAAAAACACCAGTCGGCTGGCTAGCTAGATGTCCCCTGATCCAGCTAACAGCAGACTTCCGCTGTGTGAGTCTGTGTCTTCTCCCAGGCAGAGGGCTCTGGGTAGCGAGCCTCCAAAGATCACTGAGCAAAAATACCTGAAAATAATAAAACCACAGAGCAGATCAAAAACACTTCTGAGCAACTTGCTTGCAGAAAACCAACTGATGGGGCAGGAGCTGGAAAACACAATTGACAATTTTCTGAAAGCAACTTGCAGGTTCAGATACAAGACCCTCTAGACCAGGGGTGTCCAACCTTTTGGCTTCCCTGGGCCGCATTGGCCCAAAAAAATGTTTCTGGGGCCGCACAAACACGCAAACGCTGCAGCAAGACAGAGGAGGGAGCCGGCACGACGGTAAACACCTGGGGACAGCAGAGAAAAAACACTGCATCGCCCTCGACCGGGGCCACACAAAATACTTCACGGGGCCACATTGGACACTCCTGCTCTAGACACATTGCACTAGAATTATATTTCTATTATACAATTGTTCTACTGTGCTGTTTTAACTTGCATATTACTGAAACTCTTACTCGGCAAAATTTTCCGGCAGGTCTGGAGCTGCTGGTGGCTGTTTGTGCATCTGCTGTATGAGTGTATGCCTCGCGCCTAAGGTCAGAACGCAGCTGTTAGGCAAGGGACACATACACAACATAGACTACAAACTATAAAAGTAGTGGAAGAACTTTAGCCCACAAAATGGAGAGAGTTCAGATGTGGGTCCTATGGTTTTTTTTCCCTTTGAGGAGAAGATTCTTCCTCCTGAAGAAGCAGTGAGTGAAATACAAAATCATGTAGAGGAAGAGTGTTTGGAAATTATGGACTGTTTCGAGCTGACATTTTGATAGTGGTGTTTTACACATATTATGGGATATTTTTTCACTTTGGATTTTTCACGTTGGAGCTTTCACCTGTGGGATATATAGCCAGATTCAACAACGGGCGCCATCAACCTACACTGTTTGACAAGGAAAAGAGTGCATCGCATCCGATTCAGATAAGTGACTTTAACCTATTAAGAAAACTTTAGATGTAAGACTTTGTCTGTTCCTTTGCTCATTCTGACATTGGATCGGTCAGGTGGGTTACTGGTGCTATGATGTTTCAAGTACACCGTTGCTGGCTGGGCTGGTGTACGTTATACTGAGCACTTTATATATATTTTACAGATAAGTTATATAAAAAATATTTTTTTTTTAGTCTTTGGGGAGTTTTCTCTATTTAATTTTTGGTTATACATACACAACAGACACATCCATATCACAGCCAAAACAATATATATAAATAAATTGCTCTGGAGCTCCGGTGATCAGGAACTGTACTGGGTCTGCGCAGAAGAACTGTGCCTACCGTTAAACTCTTGCGCACAGATGCCAGGCAGTTCCTCCCCCCTTTCTCTGGAATACGCTGCACAAATAGCTCCCAACCTAGTATAATTTTATTCCTATTATTAGGATTCAATTAACTTGTGTCCAAGTTTACCTCACGCTGTTCATAAATCGGTGGACAGTAAAAACTGCGCAGTGCAAGTGCAGCTGCCGCAGGTCATAATCCAGCAGTTTTTACTGTCCACTGATTTCTCAAATCCACGGTTCTCTTTAATTGTGATTCTATTTCATCCGGATCCCTGAGAAAGGAGTGATTCTCCGAAACACGGCCCATGTCAGGTCCTGTACTTCATATAGAGAACCATCATTGAGATTTCTATAATTGATTTTATTTTTAATAAAACAACCTGGCACTTTGTATATGGACTCTGCAGTTTTTTTCCTTTTTGTTTCTCTTTGCTTGACTGTTTACTGGATTGCTTTTTTTGGTTTTGGCATACTTTGGCACTGGCTTCCCTCACATGCTTTTCATGGTGCACCCTGAGCATAGGCCCAAGTGACCAGCCAATCAGTTTGTGCCCAGATTACATGGATTCAAGATCCATCCTGTGGCCTACCAGTTACAATTGCAAGCAGCAAGCAAGTTCATGAGCCCTGTCAAAACCATCCGCTTGCTTTTCACCACTTCCAGATGCCAAGTGCCCGCTCCTCAGCTGTTTCCAAGACAGAAAGCCAACATTGAAGGGCTGTCCTTTTTTTATGAAAAGAGTTTCTCAGAGTGACTTAGTCCTCACAGTAATCCTCTGGGATACAGAATGGGAGGGGGTGAGTGAGAGAAGTATGTGTGTTTGGGGGTAGCATGAATGTGAGGGATTTGATAATGCTGGTGATTGAGAGCATGCATGGAATGATTGAATTATATAAAAAACAATTGCACTGCTGCGAGGGGATTTGGAGAGGTTCTGCTGTTAAATGACTGATTTATGCATATCTTCATTATTAAGTTTGCTTTACCTCACACTTTTATTTCTGATAACTATTGTTCCTGTTTTGTGTTTGTGAGGGATTATCATGGCACCTGTTTATTGGTTTTTTTTTTGGTTTGCCTTGCACTTGTGCCGGATTTTCTCATTATGTCTTAACAAGTGTGGTTACCCTTCTGTATTGCTGAATAAAAACAATAAAAAAATATTCCCCAAAATCCAGCCAGGTTAGTGCCAGAAGGTTAATCATGGCTGAGTACCAAATATGATACTGTTTTAATTACAGAAACAGAATTAGATTTTCTCTAACTGCAATGCAAGTGATGTTGGGATCTCAAACAAAATATAGTTGCTTAATTTTTGGTTTAACTATTTTACCCCCTCCTTTACAAATCCACGCTAGTGTTTTTAGCATCAGCCACCACAGTAACAGCTCCAATGCTCAGGAGGGGGTTAATAAGGAAATGCCTTAAGACATTGGCGTAAATTCCACCCAAATAGCTTCTGAGGTGCAAGGGAGCCCAAGGAAAAAGGGGCCTTCTTATAGCCTCTCCTGTATTTTTTTTAAATAGAGCCCCTGCTCTAGGTGCCCTCTCTGAGATTTTGATGGGTTGAGGGGAATTCATCTGAAATTCTGCCACTATCTGGGGAATTCTCCCCTTTCCACCCCCTATCTCCTGCGGCGCTGCTGAAATCTAATCTTCAGACTGGCCGACAGCAGTAGCTAGGTGAGCCTGCTGCTGTCAACCTGCCCCTGAAGCCTTCTTTCTGGATCGACTTCCTGTTCCCGCATAGGTGTGATACCCCAGAAGGAAAACTTTGGGTTAGGCTGACAGCAGCAGGCTCAGCTCACTGCTGCTACTGGCTGACCTGAAGATTAAATTTTGGTGAGGAGGTAGGTGGAGAATAGAGGAGAGCCATAGGGAAAGAAAGAAGCATGGGGGAGGGGATTATAAAGAGGGAGAGAGAAAGAGAGATAGAGAAGAGGTGGTTGGAAGAAGAGAGAGAGAAGCACTGAAAGGATACAGAAGATGGGAAGGGGGACTAAGGAAATGGGTGAATGGTGGGGCAGAGCAGGGACTAAGGAAATGGGTGAAAGTGGGGGGCGAGGCAGGCTGGGGTCATGTGCCCCTTTTTTTTTTTTTTTTTGCCTTCACTAACATGGTAACCCTACACTTATCTGGCTATGTTTAATTTGGCTGCATTTGCCCAGACATGGCCTAGCATTGAATATCCAGGTATAGAGCTGATGGCTAAATATCAACCCCTCTACTTCTTATATACTGTCTGCAAGCTATTGACACTGTTACATTCAAGTACAGTAGATATCTTTCTACCCCTGGAGGGCTCACAGTCTAGGTTTGTATATGAGGCACGAGAAGACTAAGGGATCCACTAAAGGAGCGTTAGTGGATTTGAACTGGGTTCACCTGGTTCTCAGCCCACTGCTCTAACATTAGGTTACTCCTCCAATGGCTTCATAAATCCAAATAAATAAATATATTCAGACTCCATTTTTCAAGATATGAACACAACACTACACACAAAACTGCTTAGAGGAAAACTGATGTCTAGGTCAGCTCCATATACAGAAACAACAAATTAAAATGGTCCTTTGATGTGGACCTGGCTTGGATTCCTGGGCCTATCTTCTACATCCAAGGCTAGCTGGCTAGGTATGCTGAAGAAGGAGCACACAGTGCTGTATATTAAACATGCAAGAGACAATCCTTGCTCGATAGTGCTTACAATCTAATCAAAACAACCAGAACATGACAAATATGGGGTTAGAGAATTTTTCACCGAGGAAATAATAAGACATACATGGGTAAGATTGCCAGACATCCAGGAAAACCCAGACGGACTTCACAAAATCCTCAGTTTGTCTGGGTTTTGGAAAGCCCCGCTGCATCTGAAGAGCCTTTGAGCATGCATGGATGATGGCACTCCAGACCTGGCATGAAAGAAGAGACAAGACTGTGTGTGGGCGGGGCTGGAGGCACAACAGGGCGGAGTTTGGAGCAGAACATGGCGGGGCTTGGGGCTGAACTGGGGGGGCTATGTCTCCGGGATTTTTTAGCTTTAAATATAGTAACCATATACTTTTGGTAGTTTACACATCAGCAAACTTAGAGACCCAAATTAGGGTCCATATTCACCACATTCTGGAAGAAGACTGTTGCGTCATCAGCTGGGTCATGTTGGATCTTAAATGGAACCCTCCAGGCAGTTCTGAATAAAGATTCAATCAATCTGGAATCTCAAAGATTTAACAGGACAAAAACCCGCTGGATCTAAAAAACATATGCTCATCTAATGCTCCCACCTCATCCCACCCCCCCAGTTCTGACTCATTCTAGATCAGGGGATCTCAAGTCAGTCTGGTTTTCATAATATCTACATTGAATATGCAGGAGATAAATTTGCATGCACTACCTCCATTGGCTTGGTGTGTCTCGAGGACTGGGTTAAGAACACCTGTTCCAAATGACATCGGCATCCTCAATATGAGGACAAAAGCTGGGGAGTCTTTGATTAACCCAACCATGGAGAGGCAAGCAGCAGCGATAACAACACCACTTTATGGATCTACTGCACAGTGAACCACTTTCTGCAGCCAATGACTTCAAAATTGTAATCACTTGTACTACATATACATCTGGGCTTTTGTAACACCATCTACATCTAACTCAAGAAACACTCCAGACATCCACCACTGCAGTCTGCAACAATCACTACTAGCAGAAAATGGGAATGGATCAATCAGTCCACCCTACCTCACAGTCTTGGCTCTCCATTTCTCTCTGCATTAATTTTTTTAACTCTCTTACATTCAAGGCAACAGCCATTGCCCCAGCTATTTCCATGAAATCTATTAACAACTTAAGTGGATTTCTCTGCTGGAATCTCTGTTATCAATCCCTGTTGTCTAAGGTTAAAATTGGCAAGTCTAAGATCTTCTGGAAGCATTGGATGCAGGCAGGTATACGTACATTAGATGATGTTATATTAAATGGGAAAATGCTTGATTTTTCATGACTGCAACAAACATTTGGTATCAAACAGTCTCAAGTATATAAGTGGTTGCAGTTGAAGCTGGCCATTCAGAAAGGGTTCCCTGATTGGCATAATCTAAAAAACCAGTATAGTTTGCGGGTTCTAAGCTTCTAAGGATTTCCTAGGGCATCAGGCCGCCCAATGGTATAAATTAATATCTGGCTATGTGAATAAGAAACCAAAAACAAGTTTGAGAGATATTTGGAGCACTGAGATAAAGCAGCAGATTTATGCATCTCAATGGCCATGGATTTGGACTTGGAGGATGAGCTGTACAGCATCAGCATTTGTGAGACAAACTTGGTTATTTTTGGTACATAGGAATTTTTGGACACCTGTTAGATTGCAAAAGCTAGAAAGTTCAAAATCTAATAGATGCTGGCACTGTCATCTTGATATAGGGATGCTGGATCATCTTTTATTCTATTGTCCTTTGATACTCAACTTTTGGAAGTCAATATGGGGACATATTAATCTGATTATGGAGACAGTGATTCCATTATCTTATGAAACAGTAATCTGCGAGACATTATTATCCCCTAAGGCACCAATAGATAGACATAAAAACAGATTGTTAGGTATCATGACTGGGATAGCCATCCAAATGATCACCAGAAATTGGAAGAACTTTGATCACTTGAATTTTAATTTTTGGTGGCACTCATTATGTCTTTGTTATAGGATGGAAAAAATGATTACTGATCAAAGGGGAAATTTTAAGTTATTTCAATTAATATGGAGTCCGTTGACTAACTTTAGCAATAATAACTGAACAATTATAACTTACACATCCAAGGGGTGGGAGGGGGGTTTCTTTGACTTATACAGATGCTAACAGGGGGAGGGCTATTGATTGAATCTATATTTAGTTATTTGGGTGGGAGGACGGGAGGGGTAAAAATGATTGCTCATGGTTCATTGAAAGTTGAAAGTGTTTTATCTGGATTTATTATATGTACATATAATTGTAAATGCACTGTTGCCAGTTTGGAAATGCAATAAAGATATAAAAATAAATAAATAAATGTGATCATTTTGAGGCATGTCCGAACCGATGAACCCCCAACATTTCCTCATACAAGAGGAGTTCCATCCCCTTTATCACTTTTCTAAGAATGCTGCCAGACCAACCTTCTTGTCCCGGCTCTCTCTCTCTCTCTTTTTTTTTGCTGTCCAAATGTTGGACATTCCAGTTTGTAAAATGGCTATTCATGCTGGACATCCTTGGCATACAAGTCTACCTTATGTATTTCCTATTGGAAAAAGACATGCGAGATGGATGTTTATGCTGGATGTTTCTTTTCTGACTTGGAGGTCCTTTTGAAAATGTCCCTATATATAAAATTTTTTTTTTTATTTTTTTTTTAAATATATATTTTTTTCTGGATACAAACACATACATTTAACAGGCCATTCTTAAGCAGATCAATTTTCTATTCCATCTTACCTCCTGTGTACTACAGTTCCATTCTTTAATCAGCTGTTTGCATGAAAGGGTTTTATTGCTTGACTTTATACCCACTGTTTTCTGGCACAAATTATTCTTTCAAAAATCTGCTTGCTTTTTTTTTTACCTTTTAGCGCACAGAAGTTATTCTTTCTGGGTGGCTCTTTCTTCAAACAAGGATTTGTTTAAGTGAGGTCCACAATGCTGAACCCAAATATTCAAAATATTTTATGTATTTATTGGGATTTATTAACTACTTTTATGAAGAGATTCATACAAGGCAGTGTACATCACAGCTCCTCAAGGGCACAATCATCAGATTTATAAAGGGGGGGTACTATTAGACTGCCTTTCTGTGGTTACACATTCAAAGCGGTTTACATATTTACAAGTATTCTGTACCTGGGGCAATGGAGGATTCAGTGACTTGCCCAGGACACAAGGAAGTTTCTCTCTCAACTGTCTCAGCTTTATTTGGCCAGTCCTAGTTTTACTTACACCCTAGATTCTAGTCATTGAAATCAGGGCTGCATGTCCCATAATGCACTAGGATGAGGCTGGCAGAAATCCAGGACTGGCCAAAAAAATGTGTGTGTGGATAGCTGTACTGCTGCCACCTGTTCTGTACCGCAAGTAAACATATAGTTTAGAAAAAGATAGTAGCTTATTTTGTTCTATATGGGAATAGCTAATATTGAAGACAGACATACCGTATTTGCCGGCATATAAGACGACTGGGCGTATAAGACGACCCCCCAACTTTTACAGTTAAAATATAGAGTTTGTTATATACTCGCCATATAAGACTACCCCTTCTTCCGCACACCTTCTGCACAACAAATAAAACTTAAAAGAACATCAGAATTTATTTCAACAATTTTAATTAATTCACTAAAGCTGAATAGAACAATAAACCCATGGGAGCTGCCATGCTATTTGTTTTCTAAACTGTTAACCAAACTGAAACTGTCAATGATAGAAGGAAGATAACACATAGAGGGAGAGAGCAAGTGCCGGGCAAGTCCCTAGCAAGTTTGCTGGCATGACAGTTTCCCTTTAAAAGCCTTCAAAAGCCTCCTGTTCGCCCCCGCAACTTCCTTAAGGGCTAGACTCCACACACGGCCGCATGTGCGAGAGACGTAGTAAAGAGAAAAGGGGTGGGGCCAGAGCGCCGCTGCTTCCCGCTGCACAGGATGAAGGAGCTGGCACCCTTGTCACACTGATGTCCCGCCATGGCCCTGCTGATGTCCCGGCAGGTTTACTAGTACCGTAAGCACCGTAAGGAGGTAAGGAAGGAGATGTTAGGGCATGTAAACAGTACCCGGCGTATAAGACGACCCCCGACTTTGGGGAGGATTTTAAGGTACTGAAAAGTCGTCTTATACGCCGGCAAATACGGTACTTAAGTTAGCCTGTGGTAGGCTTTTTTTTATATATTTTTCAAGTCTTTTGGAAACATCAATATTAGACCCAATTTGCTCTATGCCTGTTCTGTAGTGGGGCAGTATGATTGTGTGTGTGTGTGTGTGTTTCCCTTTATATCATTATATAGATCATTAAGAATCCTTAATTAGAGGGGTTGGACCATTTCCATAGCAAACAAACTATAAATGCTTGAGTGTTGGTTTGGGGTTTTTTTTTCCAAAGTGCGGGCTGGGTCTCTCTGCAAGATATTAGCAACTCCTAAGTTGAGCAAGCACTATTCTAAGCAGTCTTGCTGGAGGAAAAAAACAAACCTGTCCTTGCTTGTCCCCTGCAGGTTTAGCATCAAATGGCTTTGACAGATTTGGAATGGATTACAGCTGGGCAGGAAGAACAGTGGGGAAAAACTCGGACTAAACTTTAGACTTGAAGCTTTGCAGACATGTTATTTCTTGGCTGTTGGAAGAAGGCAAAAGCCCTTTGCAATTCAAAGGAAATACGTAATCACACAAGGCTCCCATTCAGGTTTTGTCTGGGGGAACTCACTGGTTCCCAGCTGAATGACAATGATCATTAATAATACTTTTCCTGCTTTTTGGAATCTGTGATGCACCAGAGATGTTGGATAAAGGCCCTAAGTAACTTATTATTTTTTAATGTTCATTCATCAAATTTCTGTCATCGAGGATGATATGTGTCCGTCTGTTTCAGTCATCTATGTGTTACAAAAAAGTATTATTTTCATCTGCTCCTTACCTGTGGTTTACACAGTTCCACTTACTTTGAATTCCAAGGTTTATTTTAGAGGAGGGATGCTGAAAAGTTCTCAGCTCGACCAACCACTGTAGCGGAAAAAAGTTTTATTTTATTTCATTAAGTGCCAATTTGCAGAAATGAAATTCTATGTTTTTTGACATTGTTTCAGATCATTGATTGACCCATATCCATGACATTCTCTTCTTGGTTGAGCAGAGAACTTTTCAGCACCCCCTAGGATGTATTAGTTACCCAACATTTTAAACATACCAAAGTCTTGTCCTTAACTAAATAGCAAAAGAATGGAACTCACTTCACACTGAAATTTGTACAACCACAATATGCAATCTGTTTCACAAAAACCTGGAAACATGTTTATGTGGGGGTTTTAAAGAAATCCCTACCAGGTACTTAAAGAAACACAGATTAAAAATAGAAGCCAACAGGAAGAAATACTCCTGGTGGAATTCTGTGCAAAAAAATTTCAAAATTATGTGCATAAAATTAGCAAATTCTGCAAGTTTATTTTTCAAATTTTCAACAAAATTTTTGCTACTGGTAATTATCGAGAATTTCAATTATTATCCAGTGAAATGGTGTGGTGGTTATGTTAGTCCACTTTCCAAGGTAGTATAAAGAAATAAAATAAAAATCAAAGGAAATAAGGTGATACCTTTTTTATTGGACTAATTCAATGCATTTTATGATGAGCTTTCGAAGGTAATTACTATCCTGAATTTCAGTACAATCCAGTACTCTCATTAAATTATACCACTTAGTTTGTCACCCATACTGTCTCAGCACCCTGTCCGCCAACACATTCACCCCATCTTTATGCTCAATTTGTAAGGGATGACTGCGTGACTGGGAATAAATTAATGAAGACACAAGGCAGCCTGTTCTCTCCAACCTTCACCAGTCATACAGTCAGCTTTCTCCCAGCTAATCTGCAGTCCTCAAACCAATCAGCCAGCCCTGCCTCCCCTTTCTCCATCAAATAGACTTCCTGCTCTCTCCATGTAACAATTCAATTTGCTTTCATTTAAACCAGTGGTTTTATTGCAAGGCTGTGGGCTAATGGTGGCCCAAGAAGACCTTCTGCATGGCCCTTGCTGCAGTCTGGGGTTCCATCCCCCCCAAGGGATCCAACACTTCTCCTTCTCGGCAGCTGCTCCATCACTCTTTGAGCCACTGGCAGTATGAATGAATTAAACATGCTGCCTTTGGCGGCCTGGAAGCTTTTCTTCTGCTACTGCTTCCTTTCCCTACCTAAGAGCTTCTGGGAGGGGCCTTAGGTGCCTGAACCAATCAGAGTCTTAGGCCACTCCCAGTGCATCCCAGGATGCACCAGGAAGGGGAATACCCACCATTTTGAAGAGGCAGGCCTGCCAGCAGGAGGAAATGGACATCCCTCCTGCAGGTTGTCTAAATGAAGTACAGGGGTGGGGCCGGGTGGCTGAGACAGGCATGAGTGAGCATCCTTTCTGCTGATCCTCATGAGGGTGTGTGTGGGGGGAAGGTCTGGGTGGCCGAGGCAGAAGGGAGTTGGCATCCCTCTTGTCAATCTTTAAGGAGTTGTGGGGGAGGGGTCCATGTGGCTGAGACAGGAGGGAGTGGGCATTCTTCCTGTTGATTTTTTTTTTTTTTAAGCTCAGGATTGGGGAAGGGGGGCCGTTTCAGGGGGGATCCTGACATGATCTTTTTTTATGGGGACAGATATTGTGTATGTCTAACACAACATCTGTGCCCATTTTTTAAAAAAATTTACTGTTTGCTGCTTTTTTAACACTACCAGCACCTCCAGACTTCTCAGAGATTTTGGAGCGTTAAAAAATGGCAATACATTTTGTGCATGATGTGGGCATTCGGAGTGCTCATTTTAATACTGATGAGCTCGTTGTAATCCATTTACATATGATTATCAGAGACTGCTACAAATCACAGAAAAGATTGCGATTGGCTATTTTGGATATTGATAGCTAAAATACTTTGATGCTAAACTGGTTTAAAGTCAATCTTTAAAGGCATGTTAAGATTTGAACTTATGGGCCTGAGAGCTGTTCCATGCAAAAAAAAAAAAAAAGACACTGCAAAGAGAAGAAATGGGGAAAACAAAAAAACAACCTATTATGGAGCCCTGTTAATTTGATATTCTTTGATTCCAGCAACTGGCCAAATACTGTCGTTGCGCAGAATTTCTCTAGGAGTAAATTTGATATATTAACCTATACTGATGTAACATGTTGATAACTCTAGGTCGGGGGTGCCCACACTTCTTTGGCTTGCAAGCTACTTTTAAAATGACCAAATTAAAATGATCTACCAACAATAAAATTTTAAAAAACACAAAGCACACTGTACGCAGAGAAAATGTTAATTATAATTTATATTGGGGGTTATTCAAAGAGGTCAAGGCAGATGACTTTAAAATATGCAATGTCACCTCAGTAACAACTATACAAAAATAGACAAATATACCCCCTCCATGTTACTAAACCGCGATAGCGGTTTTTAGCGCAGGAAGATGTGCTGAATGCTCCACGCTGCTCATAGGCTCCCTGCGCTAAAAAACACTGCGGTTTAGTAAAAGGGGGCCACAGTGCAATATATAGACAGCAGATATAAATTCTCAAAATGGACACATTTTGATCACTAAATTGAAAATAAAATCATTTTTCCTACCTTTGTTGGCTGGTAATTTCATGAATCTCTTGGTTGCACTTCCTTCAAACTGCATCCAATATTTCTTCCCTTCTTTCTGCCTCCTGCATGCTTCCTCTCCTCCAGACCTCATTCCATTCCCAAACCATCTCTCTCTGTCCCTCCATGAGCCCAACTTTTTCTTCCTCTCTCCCTGCCTGCCCCCTGCCACTCGACACACTCCATTCCCTCCCCCAACTTTTTCTTCCTCTCTCCCTGCCCACCTCCTCCTTTCTTTCTCTCTGCACCCTTCTTTCTTTCTATCTTTCTTTCTCTCTGCCCCCTTCTTTCTTTCTTTCTCTCTCCCTGCCCCCCTTTCTTTCTTTCTGTCTGTCTTTCTCCCTTGTCTCTCTCCAGAGAAGGAAGCCCTGTTAGTTGGTCACTGGAGGAACAGCAGCCTGTTTAGTTCCAGGAAGCATGAAGCTCTGTGTCTTTCTTTCTCTCTCCCTGCCCCACAAGCTACCACCGCCTCCCCCTTCCCAAGCCACCACTACCTGCCCCCTCCCCCAGCCATCGCCGCTGCCAATTTCTCCCTGCTTCCCCGACGCCGCAAAAGCCAGGCGCGTGCAGCCACTGCACAAGTGCCAGGCCCACAAGCCTCCTCCCCTGACCTCAATTCTGATATTAGAGAGGAAGTTCCGGGCCAGCCAACCGACGTCAGAATTGACGGCGGGGGAGGAGGCTTATGGGCCTAGCGCTTGTGCAGTGGCTGCACACGCCTGGCTTTTGTGGCATCGGGGAAGAAGGGAGAACGCAAAGCAATGCGAGTCTATTCAGGCTCTGCAATCGACTCGTGTTGCCCTTGCGATCTACTGGTCAATCACGATCGACCTTTTGGGCACCCCTGCTCTATGTAATATGTCTGAGTAATGTTTTACCCTACACCAGTGATCTTCGCTAATTTTTAAGTGAGGGCTGTTTTGGGTCCATAAGTGCTGAAGGAGAGCCAACAAATATCTTCCTACTTGGGGCCATGATGCTAATAGCGCTTCTTGATATTCATTCCTACCAGAACACCTGGCCTTGGTCACACATTGAACCCTATGCAATTACAGGGCTACAAACTAAAAGTCCTAATATACACACCTGAAACCCATGATGCCAGATTCTGCATGCAGTACACCACCAGAGAAATAGAAAGAAATGCATTTCTTCCTGAACAGTGCAAAATATAGACAGCAGATGTAAATTCTCAAACTGACGTATTTCAATCACTGAACTGAAGATAAAATCATTTTCCCTACCTTTGTTGTCTGGTGATTTTATTTTTCTAATCATCTTTTCCCAGGCTCTGGCTACACTTCCTTCTATCTGTGCTCTTAACTGCTGGCAGGACCTTCTTATCCATTTGCTGTTTTTCTCTCCTTCACTTTCTGCCCTACATCCATCTTTATAACCAAAAACACTACCCACAAAGAAATAGTAAAAGTCTATCAATTCCAGCTTTACATATGATAGGATAGCTCATAGACATGGAGGGGTAAAAAAGGAGAGAAAACCCTCCAACCACCTCACCACCAAATCATTGCTTAATCCTTCATACTTTTAAGCCGATTTTTTAGAAATTTTTCAAAGAATATAATTGTGAATACCTCAAATTTGTTAAATATGTGCAAAAAATAACTTAGCTAAAACTTAGTTTCTTGGTTTCGATGTGGCACATTTCATTACTCTGCATCAGGAAACCTGCCAGCAATATAATCAACTGTTCTTGCTAAAGGAACAGCAATGAACAGTATATTTCTCTCAAAAAGAAGGGCATTCCTCAGACACTCTCGCACCCCATTTGTATTTTTTGGTACTAGTTTCTTGCCCTGATATATTTTTTGACTAAGTCTACATCCATCTTTGGCATTAACTTTCAACATTTAACTTTCTTCCATTTTTCAGTTTCCTTCACAATGTCTACTTTTCCATGTCTTCCCCTCCTCTCCATCCATGTGCACCATCTCCTCCCTCTCTCTCCTTCCCTTCCCATTTTCCTATGGTCTAGTATCTCTCCCTCCTTCCCTTCCCTCCTCTCTCTACTATAGTCTGGTATCTCTTTCTCCTCCTTCTTGCCTTCCTCCCTTCTATGGTCTGACATCTCTCTCTCTCTTTCTCTTCACCCCTTCCCATAGTCTGCTATTTCTCTCCTCTCCTGGCAGTCTGGCATATTTCTCTCCCCTCCTTCCCTTCAATCCCTACTCTGCATCTGTCTCCTTCCTCTCCCCTTCCCCCTCCTGTGATTTGGCAATGCTATCTCCCCCCCCCCCCTTCCCTTCTTTCTTCCCACAGAGGTCTGGCATCTTCTTACCCTTTCCTCCCCATCTCCACAATCCAGCATCCAGCATCTCTGTACTACCCTATCCCTCCCCCCCAGTGGTATCCAGCACTTTTATACCCTTTATGTTTTCAGTGTTGCACTCTTTGGGCTGCAAGCAATGTGAATGAACTTGCTCCTTCGGCAGCCCCGGAAGCTTTCCCTTTCCTACAGCTTCCTACCGCAGGGACAGAAAGCTGTGTAGCAAAGGGAAAGCTTCCAGTGCTGCCAAAGGTAACATGTTTACTTCACTCACATTGCCCGTGACACGAAGAGTGCAGCATTGGAACCAAAAAAAGTAAAAAATAAAAAAAATAAAAAAAATCGCCAGATCCCGATGATATTCTGCAAAGGCTCTGCAGGCCACCCCAGACGTCTTGGAGGGCCACCATTGGCTTGTGGGGAATGCAATGAAGACCATTGCCCTACACGTGATTTCTAAGTAATATTATGCTGCTTGTAACCCACCTAGAACTCTGTTTTGAGAGGATTCAGCAGGATATAAAACTGAACATAACAATAGCTGATGAAAGAACTGCCAGCACAGAAATACTCTTTAATCAAATATCAATCCAGACCTGAATAATGCTAGCAGAAAGATACTATTTCCATTCAAGCTGTACCCTACAGGATCAGTAAGGCTTTGGGGAGTCACTATTAGATTTTACAGGCCTGCTCTTACACCATCTGTGGCAATAAATTCCACAAGAGCGTGTTAAGGCTTTATTTTTTGCACTGTGGCTTTGCTACATAAATAATGTGTCAGACTGCTGCTGGCAACGGCCCTGAGTAATTACTTAGAGCAGGAAGTGAAGCATTCTTCGCTGTCTTAAGATGACACTAGGCTTCAAAATCTAGCTTAGTCTCCCAGCCGAAGGCCAGTGGAGGAGAACATGTTTAGCTACCTACCTCCCAAAATCTGTCTTCACAGGCTGTGATACCATTTACTGAGTAGAATTATCCAAGGGTTCTGTCATGCCCAAGCTTTTGAACACAAGAAGGTTCCTGCAGGTTCTTGAAAGCTCACGGACAACATTTTTTTTTGGATGAATTTGCAAACTGGTTCAATGAACAATATTACACTTCACCAAGTATCCAGTCTGCTCCAGGCCTGGTACAGCTCCCAGCACTCTATAAGGCCATATGTCACCACATACACAAAAAAAAAGAGCTGCAAAGTTATTGTTCGCTTTCTGAACACTTCTGTATTGAAAAACATTACAATACCTCTAGAAAGGATCTAATCCGATAAGGTTGCACCTGTGAAGGCCATGGGGATACAGCATTGATTACCACCAGCATTGAAGCTACATTATCAAAAGGATATGAAGAGAATGGAGTCGATTCAGCGAATGGCCACTAGGATAGTCTCGGGACTCAAAGATCTCCCATACGAAGAACGTCTTAACAGGCTATGCTTATATTCTCTCGAAGAGCGCAGAGAAAGGGGAGACATGATAGAAACATTCAAATACATCACAGTCTGCATTGAAGTGGAAGAAGAAATCTTTTATCTTACGGGTCCTACGGCGACAAGAGGGCACCCGCTAAAACTCAGGGGGGAATGATTTCATGGGGACACCAGGAAATACTTCTTCATCAAAAGGGTAATTGATAAATGGAAGGGTCTTCCAAGCCAGGTAGTTGAGGCCAGTATAGCGCTCGACTTCAAGGGACGATGGGACCATCAGGTGGGGTTGCTCCAGAGGAATGCTTAAAAGACGGGTTCTTGAGTGGGCAGACTTGATGGGCCGTCGGCCCTTTTCTGCCGTCATACTCTATGTTACCATATTTCCTTATGCCCAGAGGATTCCGGAGTGCCAACAGGTCTTACAATCTCACTTATTCAAGGGATACTAACCACCATCCTATCTAGTGATGTAGAAAGGGAGGGTGGCACCCGGCATGACCGCGCCATGTGTCAAATCTTCCCCGCCACTTCGGTGCCCCCCTGCACACCTCTTGAAATGTTCACTAGTGCAAGCAGCACCTTCCACCTGCTGCTCATACCAGTCTTGGCTGCCTTCTGACGTCACGTCCTGGTCCTGTGACCAGGTAGCGACATCAGAAGGGAGCCGAGGCCCAAAAAATTCTATGTAACAATGGTAATCTGTGGGACATTATTGAAAACTATACCTTCATTAGACAAATATAAAAGCAGGCTCCTAATTATTATGACAGGGATTGCCATGCAGATGATTACGAAAAATTGGGGCAGGCTTAACTTTTCTTTTTGGTGGGAGTCTTTATGTTTATGTTATAAATTTGAAAAAATGAATTCAGTTATATTAGGTCATTATCATTTTTTAAAAATTAGTATGGGGCCCATTAACGAATTTTGTTAACTCCGAGTAGTTGTGTATTGTTTTTATTGTTTTCCTGATTTCCACACACATCCAGGGAGGGTAGGAGGGAAGGAGGGAGGGGGGAATACATTGGGTATTATTGTTGATTGGGGAGAGGTAAATATGTTTTGTATTGATATTGATTGAATATAAGTGCTGTCTATGATAATTTGTTGTGTATAATTTAATGCATTTTAGAATGTGAAAATTAATAAAGAATTTTTTTTTTTTAAAAGAAGGGAGCGGAGACTAGGGTTGCCAGACATCCAGATTTCCAAGGTCATGTCCTCCTTTTGAGGACATGCCCGGGGGGGGGGGTCTAGGCAGCTTTTCAAAACCTGGCATTTTGTCCGAGTTTTGAAAAGCTTCCCGACATAATCGTGTCAGGAAGGGGCATCCGTGGATGCAACAGGGTGACATCACGCGCACGTGCGCATGATATTATTGCATCATGTCCGCGCATGCACGGATGCCACCTGGGAACTGGGCTGGGGGCAGAACATGGCGGGAAAAAAGCAGAACTGGGTGGTCCTGGGGGTGTGGCTATGGATCCGGATTTTCCCAAAGGAAAATCTGGTAACCCTAGCCTAAGCCGGCATGAACAGCAGGTGGTAGATGCTACTCGTGCCGGCAAACACTTGAAGAGGTATGCGGGGGCATAGAGGAGGAGAGGTGGCAGTGCCCTCCCCCCACGAAGACGGCGAGCGAGGTGGTCCGCTCTCCCGCCCCCTCATTATGCCACTGATCCCATCCTAGGTAAACATGGTATCATTTCCAGTAGCGCCACTGCCCTAACTGTACAGCATCCACCCCCTTAGCTACAGGTGTCTGCGGACTGGGGGAAGACAGGAGAGTAAATGGAGAAATTGCACCATGAATCACATTCTAGATTATGCATCCTTGCTTTCTCAGCACAAGCTACAAAGTCCCAGAATGGCTGGAATCAGAAAATGAATGGTTTAAAGCAGGGGTTCACAACCTAGTCCTCAGGACACGACTAGCCAGTCAGGTTTTCAGCATATCCATAATGAATATGCATGATTGATTTGATTTATTTATGTACCACGTATATCTTAAGTGGTTTACACTCAGGTACTTTATCATATTTCCCTATCATTCCCAGTGGGCTCAAACTCTATCTAGTGAACCTGGGGCAATGAGGGGATTAAATGACTTGCCCAGGGTCACACGGAGCATGAACCCACAACCTCAGGGTGCTAAGGCTGTAGCTCTAACCACTGCGTCACACAGTCCCACTTTGATTTGACTTATTAAATTTGATATACCGCTTGCACATAAGTATTAAGCAGTTTACAATACTAATACAATTGAAGAACATTACAGACTGTCCCAGCAGGTTCACAATCTAAGTTATATTAAATATAGAAGAAAATTCAGTTACTAAGAGATAAGAAGAAAAAAAAGTGTACTGTAGATACAAAAAGGCGTACAAAATGGCTGAATAAAGAATCTACGAAGTGCAGTATCGAGGCATAATAAAGAAGTAAAAAGCAAAAGAGAGGGCAAAATTAGGCAATCCTACAAGAGAAAGTAAAATAAGTCCCAATCAGTCTCAAACAGACACCAAGAACAGCTCATCTGCCACTAATCCTCGTCACCCGGCTTGGTAGATGCATGCTGAATTGACTGCCTGATGCTGGTAAGCCTCCACAGGCAGTTCTCACCTGGGCTCCCAACCACCATCTATACACCGGAGAGCCCAGCCGATCTCTGAAGCTGAACAGAAGTTGAGCAGAGCAGGATAACGATGGCTGGATCAAAACAAACAGAAGCCACAACTCCAGCAACAGACCTCGAGGTGGAGAAGCAGAGAGCCAAACCGACCTCTCACAGAGCTCCAGCATAACCCCTGGAGGCTGGGCAAAGCTGGAAGCCGGGGAAAAGGTACTCCTTGCCACCACAGCGCCAGCGGGACGTTGACAGCGAGATGCAGCCTCTGCCGACAGAGCCAGAAACACCTCCAGCTCCGGCCAGATGAAAGGCAGGGATTGCCAAAGGCATAGAGAAGGAGCCTCTGCGCCGAAGACTGGTGATAAGCTGAATCGGACACACCGGTTCTCCACTTGTCCTTACCCCAGCAATAATCTCCCATCAGCGACAGCAGCCCAGCGGGATGAGAGGGGAGCTAGGGAGGAACAGCAAAAACAACGGAAGGTGGGTAGCCATTAAACGATCTAACGGTCAGTCACAGGGAAACGGAGAAATGAGTAGAAAATAATGGAAAATACTGCCTTAACCCGTGTAAAATTAGAAATAAATGAGGTAAAGTATAAAACAAATTAAATGAGGTAAAAAACCAAAACAAATAAAAAGCAAGATGGAGCAAATTAAACCAAAAAAAACAAACAAAACAAAGTCAGAACGGAGGCAGTAAAGCCAAAGTCTTTGTCGGACGTCATCTTGTATCCTGAGCCGTTGTATGCAGTACTTCCGTTGAATGCAGATTTATCTCACACAAATTCATTGGAGATAGCCTGAAAACCTGACTGGCTGGATGTGTCCCAAGAACCCTTGGTTTAAGCTGTCCTTGATGGAGGAGAGTTGGTTGGGTAGTATGCCAGGGACACACTGTACCCAAGTTAAAGGGTAAGGGTAATATATTTGATATACTACCTTTCTGTAAATTAACACATTTCATATTTAGTTACTTTCTCTATCCCTAGTTGGCTCACAATCAAAGTTTTTATATCTGGAGAAATGGAGGGTTGTGACTTGCCAAGGGTCACAAGGAGCCACAGTGGAAATTGAACCTTCTTCACCTGGTCCTTAGCCCACTACAACCAGTAGGCTACTCCTCTAGTCCTCTGTCTTAAGGGTGAAAATCAGGGCCAGCTCCTGGGTTGTAGTGTCCTGAGCCATAGCTGCCAGTTCTGTGGATGCTGTCAGGGCCTGCGTTAGGGGAGGGCAAACAGGACAACTGCCCTAGGTCCCACAGCCCTAACCCCCTTTGGGCAGACATGCCTTCTCCCTTCTTTTGGCACCAGTCCATCGCCCTCGCCCTCTCCTTCTCTCTGACAAACTGACTGCGGCAGCTATTGTGAAGCACTGCCTGCATTCTCCTCCATGTTCTCCTTCTCCTGCTACAGTCTGCCCTCAATTACACAACTTCCTGTTTCCTCTTGTTAGGTCTGGGGGTGAAAGGGAGAATGAGATGCATCATCTCTTTTTTTTCTCCTCCATCCAGCATCAAGGGCGGTGGGGAGAGAAGAAGAACAGAAAAGAGAAGGAGAAATGTTGGACCATGGAGGGGAGAGAAGAGAAAGACCCATGGGAGGGCAGGAGGGAAGAGAGATGGGATATGAAGATGCTAGGGGATGGGGAGAAAGGGACAGGGAGATATAGTCTGATGAGAGTAAAGAGAGGGAGGGGAATTCTGGAAATAGTGGAGCCACGTGGAAGAGGTGAAAAGGGTGATGACAAGAAGATGAGTGAGAGAGCAACGATTACAGTGGTAAAAATGTGGTAATGGGGAGTAGATAGAAGGAAACAGGAGGCTGGGAAAGGAGTGAGATGGGAAATGGGAGAGATGGAGCATGAGAAAGAGAGATGGAAAGTTGGTAGGTAGCTGAAAAGTAAAAAGAAGGGTGAAATTTGAGTGGATGGAGAGGCAGAAAAGAAAAAAAAAAGAGTGGGAAGAATCTAAAAAGGAAAGGTCAGTATATCAAAGAAAGGCGTAGGCAGGGAATGAAACAGGACAAGGGAGGAGAAACGACATTTGGAAGCAGCCATTAGAAAGAATTATCAGACGACACAGAAAAACAGAAGTGACAAAATGGACCAACATGATGGAAAAATAAAATGTCCAGACAATAAAGGTAGAAATGTTTTATTTTAAATTTATTATCCAGAATATGTTAGCTTTGGGATATGTTTATCACAGATTTTTGTTTTGTGTTCAGTCCTTTAGCAGACAGCCAATGGAAAGGGGAGGGCAGTGTTTCTGAGCCCAAAATGGGGGAGCACCAAATTTTCTCCCTGCCCTCCCCTATGCCCCTTGCCCAAATGCAAAATATAAATCCCTAAGCTGATGGAGAATCCCAAAGCCCTGTCAACTGAAGACCTCTTTCTCCAGTCCATTAGCCAGAACTCTCCAAGCTCTGCAGCTGGTGGCAGCTCGGGGGACACTGAAGATTTCTGGCTACCAGACCAGAGGAGGTGGTCTTCAACTGGCAGGGCTGTGGGATCCCCACCAGCAAGAGAGGTGGCTAATTTTAGGGGATCCTGGGCCCAGGACCCCTATGTGTTCAGTACAAAATGTGCATATCTGGTTTTATTTCTCTTGCTGAGTTTAATTTCTTGGGGTTCTGTATTTGTTAAAGGTCTGTCTGCATTTTGTGTATGAAGAGCTCATTTAAAATTCTTTTTATGTGTGGTAGTAAATGGCAGGTGGGGAGATTAGGGGGAGGGGCAGGGAGGAGAAGAGATCAGGGGCCCCCTCCTTAATTTTTGCCCTGGGCCCCAGCATGTCTAAAACCAGTCCTGGGTGCTCTGTGCCTAAACATTCACATTAAACAGGAATAATTGATAGCTTGATGCAATAGACTACATCCGGTCTTGTATGCAACTCTTACTTGTACTACCAAAACTTATGCCAAAGAAATTTGTATATACAGTAAAACCTTGGTTTGTGAGCATAATTCCTTACGAAAACATGCTTGTAATCCAAAATACTCGTATATCAAAGTGAATTCCCCCATAAGAAATAATGGAAACTCCACAACCCAAAATCTTTTATACAAAATACTGTATGTACTTGTATTGCAAGACCTTGCTTGTATATCAAGGACACGGTACTACTCGAAAGGGTCCAGAGAAGAGCGACTAAAATGGTTAAGGGATTGGAGGAGTTGCCGTACAGTGAGAGATTAGAGAAGCTGGGCCTATTCTTCCTTGAAAAGAGGAGACTGAGAGAGGACATGATCGAAACATTCAAGGTACTGAAGGGAACAGACTTAGTAGATAAGGACAGGTTGTTCACCCTCTCCAAGGTAGAGAGAACGAGAGGGCACTCTCTGAAGTTAAAAGGGGATAGATTCCGTACAAACGTAAGGAAGTTCTTCTTCACCCAGAAAGTGGTAGAAAACTGGAACGCTCTTCCAGAGTCTGTTATAAGGGAAAACACCCTCCAGGGATTCAAGACAAGGTTGGACAAGTTCCTGTTGAACCAGAACGAACGCAGGTAGGGCTGGTCTTGGTTAGGGCACTGGTCTTTGACCTGGGGGCTGCCGCGTGAGCAAACTGCTGGGTGCGATGGATCACTGGTCTGACCCAGCAGTGGCAATTCTTATGTTCTTAAAATGTTTTGCTTGTCTTGCAAAACACTTGCTTGCCAAGTTACTTGCAATCCAAGGTTTTACTGTATATGCTCAGAGACCCGGAGACCACATGAAGATAAAATCCCCCAAATAAGTCTCACCTCCCAATCATTGCATATATTTGACTTTTAGAAAAATTGCTGGAGAATAATTTCAAAAACTTCCATACTCTCAAAACAGATATTAAAAGGAAAGTTCGCTTAATTTGAGAGTCCCGACATGGACCATGTTTCGTTTCTGAGAAGAGCAATGCTTGTACCAGTTATGGGTCTCTGTTAGTCTTTCAGCGTTCTTTCTCTCCATGTGATTCCAAGCAGTAACTGTCGGGACCCTCAAATTTAAGATCCATTTTGAGAATATGGGAGTTTTTGAAGTTTTTCTCCAGCAATTTTTCTAAAAGTCAAATACATGCAATGATTGGGGGATTTTATCCTCACGTGGTCTCCGGGTCTCTGAGCATATACAGTATATACAAATTTCTTTGGCATAAGTTTTGGTAGTACAAGTAAGAGTTGCATACAGGATCGGATGCAGTCTATTGCATCCCCAATAGTGACCAGGAAGTATTCACACGTGTAGCGTTTAGCACCCCCAAGTCATTTTTAAAAGTTGGCTCCTATGCCCTGAGCCAACTTTTATGAGAGAACAGGAACACTCTGTCACTGCTGTGAAAGCTGAGGCAGGTTTATGGCACCCTGAGCCAGTCTCTCCCCTGACTCATACCTTAAACAGACCCTGGTGAGAATGTTAATGTTTCATAACACTTCAGAAGATATGAGCCTCTGTATGATTGGTGTGGGATTGGCAATACGTGGCCTGATTTTGTAAGAAGTCATAGGACAAAGCTGCACAGACTCCAGAATAAGGTGAGACTGCATCTTTTCAGAAACAGGGTGGTGCACACTAGTGCTGACCGATTCGCGATTTGAATTGATTCTCCGATTCACTTTGGATGAATCGATTCAAATCGGTTTGCTATTGAAGAAAATCGGACTTATCGATTCGTTGGCCCCCTTGCTACCGCCGCTTTTGCCTGGCCAGGAGGAGAGGAGAGAGCCTTGCTTCCGGGAAGGAGAGAGCCTTGTTTGCAAAACCGGAAGTTACATTGAAGCAAGGACTCCGGTGGCAGAGAGAAAGCCTGAACGGGTCTCTGGTGCAGATCGGCAGCAGCAAGGCTCTCTTCTCTCCTCCCTGGCCAGGCAAAAGCGGCAATTCACAACCCTGCCGCTACTCTGGGCGTCTTCTCTCCATTTGGCCGCCCAAGCGAAAACAGGAAGTTTTCACTGAGGGCAGGCTGCAGTGGAGAGAAGACGCAAGGAGTAGTCACATGTAGTGGTAGGAGTGGATTGCTACCGCCACCGGCAGACCTCTTCCAGACTCTCTTTGGGAAAGATGTGGGGATGTT
Organism: Geotrypetes seraphini; assembly: GCF_902459505.1. Taxonomy (NCBI): domain Eukaryota; kingdom Metazoa; phylum Chordata; class Amphibia; order Gymnophiona; family Dermophiidae; genus Geotrypetes; species Geotrypetes seraphini. The sequence continues at coordinate 214,302,366 of NC_047086.1, forward strand.
GTGGTGGTGGGGATTTAGGAGTGCCATAAAAAAAATAAAAAAGGTAGATGGAGGGAGAGGGGAGCGGGGAGCTGGTGGACTGGAGGAGAGATGGGAAGAAGACAGATGGGAGAAATGAACTTGTTGGAGGGGGGAGATAGACTTGGGGGAGATCATGGAGAAGAGAGATGGGGGGAAGGATAGAATAAATAAGGATCTAAAAACAGGAGTGGGAGAGAGATGGTGGACAATGGGATTTAGGGAGGAAAGGAACAGAAAGGGATAGAAGTTGGATACAAAGGATGGTGGGGAGGGGGGATAGAGATACTGGATAGGAGGGTAGTTGGGAAGAGAAAGGGAGACATGGTGGACCCTTGGGTGGTGGGGAAGGAGAGAGAGATGAAGGATGAAAGGGTAATTCAGAAAAGGTGGATCTGTGGATGGAGACGAAAAAAAGGAAAGATACCAGACCTCTGGGGGAGGGAAGGGAACCAGAAGGGGAGGACAGAGAGGGCAGATGGATGATTAGCATGGAGAAAGAAGGAGACCCTGGCAAGCAAGTTATCAGAAGACAACTGGAGCCGGAGACTGAAAAGATCTGAATAATGATCAGACAACAAAAGGAAGAAAAAATAATTTTATTTTCTATTTTGTGGTGTTAAACCACAAACATGAACTAGGATTTAAGAGAGAGAGGAAAAGTATTTTTTGTTTGTTTATTTTCTTTACACCACAGCGCCAGTGTGGGTAGGAGAGGGCAAAGTGGGTGAAGAGGCTATAAAATAGACCCACCAGAATATTTGAAAAAAACATCCACTTGGGCAAGAAAATCGAATCGAAAAATCGATTCAATAGGCTGAATCGAATCAAATTTTTTTTCCCTGAATCGGGCAGCACTAGTGCACACAAGCAACAGCTTCCCAGTGGGAGGGGTGGGGACAAAACTCAGGCAGTGATTTAAGATTTTGGTGCTCACAGCAAGACTTGGCATCAGATCCCAGAAAATAGGGCAAGGGAGGGATCAGAGATTCCAAAGACTGGGGGAGCCAGAAGAGGAGCAGAGGGAGGCCGAAATGCCACAGTTGTGCCCCAGATGTCTGGGAAAACCCGGACATGTCCTCTTTTTAGAGGACTGTCCAGGTGCCCAGAGGGATTTCCAAAACCCAGCAGTTTGTCCGGGTTTTGGAAGTCCCCAACCTCAAGGCCGAGTCAGTGCACACAGTCTAAAGCTGGGTGAGGTTTGTGTGGGGGCGGGGCTGGGGCAGAATGAGGTGGGTACAGGTGTTCTCTTTTTGTATACATGACATCTGGCAATCCTATCCTTTTAAGCAGCACTGAAGTAAGCAGAAACAGAATCATGGGCCTGGGTATTTTGCACCTATAAAATTTGGCACCATAGGCTGTTGCCTATGCTGCATCAGCCTACATCTGGGCCTGGCCATAAAAACAGGCTTGGGATAAGCACAGGAGATCATCAGTAATAAGGAAGTGAGACTAAAACCGGAGCTACAGCTGGGTCTGCAGAAGGGAAAATGAGCAGGGCAAAGGAGGCAGGAGCTCTTTATTTGCCCTCAGATTCCCTAGTTCTATACAGAACCATAAATATTTTTTATTATAAGCAAACACTTTTTTAAACAGTAAGAAGTGTGGGCATAAGAATTGATTTTCACAGGGAAGAAAACAAGTAGAAACAGAAGCTATTTCAAATGGCTGCAAGAGAACAAAAAAAAGAAAGAAAATAGATGGATTTTTGGCTTTGTCCACGAAATCTTTCACTGTTTTACAATGCGGCAATGATTACACAACACACCCACCCACATTTTACTCAGTGAAAGTGGAACGTTTGAAAGGATGTACAAGCCTGTTAAAAACCCATGCGGAGCAGTCCTTTAACCAGAAAATATAGATGTTTTCAAATTCTTAATTGTTTCTTTCTTTTATTTTTATTATTATTCCTAGTGCAAACGTGCATAATAGTAATTAGGGATGTGCATTCACTTGAAGCGACATATGAAATGTCATCATTTTCCCATGTTGTTTCGTGTTGTAGGCAAACAAAGATGAGGAGGAAACATAAAATAAATTGTTTTGTGCACCACGCTGCTCCTTTTGACCTTGGGCAAGTCACTTAATCCCCCATTGCCCCAGATACATTAGGTAGACATGAGCCCACCAGGATAGATAGGGAAAAATGCTTGAGTACCTGAATGTAAACCACTTAGGGCTAGATTCACTAAAGCTTCCGATCCTGTCCAGCCGATCGTTCCCCGACCCTGACCTGATTCACTAAACTCCTACCCGATCCGATCCACCCTTGCAAATGAGGGGAAATGGCATACATAAGTAGGAAGCCCTCGATTCACTAAGCAGAAGAAACACCCACTGGGTTTGCCAATCCGAAATGAAGCAACTGTAGAGGACCAGTCTTGCCGACTCTCTTGCTCTCTGCCGCCCTAAATCCCAGTATCGAGGTTAAAACCCCATATAAAACAACCATCAAAATAAAAAATAAAACTGTAAAATATCTATACATATGCATAAGACTCCCCTTTTTATATATTCTGCAAAAAAGCGCAGAGCAAGCCCGCGGTTTTAATCCACGGGTTTAAAACGTGTTCTGTTCCATAATCTGGCTGCACAAAAATTGAAATCATTCCTTTTAAAATGTCCACTCGCAGGGCCAGAGTATAAACCGCAGCCACCCCCTCCTCCTTTATTTTGAGCTCGCTTGTGCGAAGAGCAAGCGTATGCGCAAACTGCATCTACAACCAACAAAGATAATCTGCGCATGCGTCTCGATTGCTGTACAGCGATCCGTGGGACCGCTGTAGGGCACGCGTCCGATCAGATCATTTGCATGCAGAATCTGTTGTGAATCGGTCACTCGGCAAAACTCGGCCAAGAATCGCCCAACAGCGATCCAGCTCGGTGAGTTTAGTGAATTTAGGCCTTAGGCCATAAGTGGTATATAAATACTAAAAATAAATAAAATAAAAATTGGTGTGTGCTCTTTGGAAGGAGTGCAAACACTTTCTACACGTGCACACTGTTTGCACATAAAGCGTACTCTTCAAGAACAGTGTGCACTCTGGACACCAAAAATTACCGTAGGTGCAAAAAAAATAGACTGCAACTGGTGAATTCTATAAATGGTATCTAACATTTGTGGCCAACATTAGCGTGCCTAGCCAGTGATGTAGTAACAGTGGGTGAGGAGGCGGTCTGCCATATACCTCATGTTGGTTGGGGCGCCAACACCCCTCCACTCTGCCCCACCCCCACCTCTTCCCATTCCTCCCCTCCTTGCGCACGCCCCCTTCCCTTACCCCATACCTCTAGTTGAAGAAATTGTTTGCGGAGGTTAACAACGTGCTCCTCGCAACTCCGTCAGCTCTTACGCTGATGTCACTTTCAGGTGCTGCGCATAGGAAGTGGTGTCAGACGGAGAGCCAACGGGGTCGTGAGCAACAACTTCAAGTAGAGGTACGGGGAAGGGAAGAGGGGTGCGTCGGGTGGGATCGGGGAAGGAGCAGGGGGAACGCATGCAGCAGGCGGAATCAGGGAAGGATCAGAGGTGGAGAAGAGGGTGGGGAAGGGGTGCCACCGCCCCGGGTGCCTCTCACCCTCGCTACACCACTGTGCCTAGCCAATTTAGGCGCTTAACTTGGGCCCCCTTCTATCAAGTTTTGGCCAATCAAGGACTTCCCTAGACTCCTCCCTAAGGAAGTCCCTGATTGGCTGAGGTGTCCCAGGCCCCTCCAAAGGGTGGAGCCTGAGGCGCCTCAGCCAATTAGGGCCTTTAGCCTCTCCCCATGCATCAGATGATGCGCCAGAGCGGGGCCTAAGGCCGCTACTGGGCGGCGAGCAGCTTGAGAGTAGGAGAAGGAGGACTTTACTCCTGCTTCCGAAGATTTTGGAGTGGCGTAGGAGCAGAAGGAGGGTCCGGGCACCCCTCCTGCTCCCGAAGATGTTCAGAGCCTCCAAGGAGCAGGAGGGACTGGGCACCCCTCCTGCTCCCAACTATTTTAAAGGTACCGGGGTGGGTGGGCCGGGCCTGACCGCCTGGGTCGATCAGGGGTGGGCCGAGTGGTGGAAGGCCTAGGAGCAGGATGGACTGAGCACCCATCCTGCTCCCAAATTTTTGGTGTCGCAGGTGGGCCGTGCCGGTCGGGGGGAGGGGGGCAAGGGATGCGCCATGAGGGGGGCGAGGGCCATGCAGAGAGGGAGGAAGGTAGGGCGAGTGCCATGCCAGTCGGGGGTGGGGAGCGGTCGTGCTTGGGGGGGGGGGCACGTTTTTGTGAGGGGGTACATTTTTTGGACAGGCCTGCCTGTCTTTTTTATTCATTTTTTTATGGGGCACATATTTTGCGTGTGTAACACACGCAAAATATCTGTGCCATGGAAAAAAAATGAATAAAAAAAGACAGGCAGGCCTGTCAAAATACCTGCAAACCTGGCGGTAACTCAGTTACCGTCGGGTTTGCCAATAGTAAAACCCGATTCAAAATAGCCAAGCAATTGTTAGTGAATCAATCACTTGGCTATTTTGCATGGGTTTTACTAATTTGCATGGGACGATCGGGGTCGGATCACTACAGGCGTTAGTGAATAGTGCAGGAGGGAAATCTGGTCGTAAAGGGCTCGCAAACCAATCGGTACACAATCGGTTTGCTTAGTGAATCTAGCCCTTACATGCCCAAATTTGGACACTAGTCAGTAATTTGGGCACGGAACTTCACAGGATTCAGCCCTTTGTGAACAGTGTGCACACTTTCAAACGAGCACGTACTCTTAATGACACTGCACCCATAACACCACAAGAAAACAACCTCCCCCTCCCAAAAACTTTGAACATTCCCCAAAAACGATACAACACAAACATATTCTGGATGTATACCCCTAGAAGTCATAGATGGGAGGAAGGCACATATTCAACTTCTTGCAGATTTATGAAGTCAGATAAAACATTTTCTATCTTCAATTAAACCAAACCTATTAGTCTATCAGACTTTAATATTTTCCCTGCATCTCTCTAAATTCTCATTTGTCTGGTCTGCCTGTCTACCTGCCCTATGGAGCTTATGGTCTCTTATATGCACTGTTTCTTCTAAGCCAGTGGTCTCAAAGTTACGGCCCGCCAGGTACTATTTTGAAGCACTCGGTATGTTTATCATAATCACAAAAGTAAAATAAAACAGTTTCTTACAATATTATTGTTAAGACTTGGCCATAAGGAATGATTTATAAACTATAAAGAGTTTTACCTCATGCAAAATTGTCATTTCTTTAACAAGACATTACCTATTTTTTGTGAGGCCCTCCAAGTACCTACAAATCCAAAATGTGGCCCTGCAAAGGGTTTGAGTTTGAGACTAGCTGCTGGTAGCTGTGAGTAATCCATCAAAACGGTGGAGGGGGGGTGAAGTGCTCACTGCTGATACGGGGACAAGGCCAAGGAGTGGTGAATGGTCTTGTCCCCGCAGTTAAGGGTGGGAATGCGCGTGGTAACCCTCCCTCCTTCCTACCTATCTGAATCTATCTCCCCCCCCCCCCTTACCTTCACGGCACGTTTTAAGTTTGAGTAACTTGTTGAAAGCCGCCGGAGCCTATGTGCAGTCACGTGCGTCTGTGGGCGGAAGCTTCTCCTCTGACGCAACTTCCGGTTGTGTCAAGAGGAGAAGCTTCCACCCACAGACGGTAAGGGGGAAGGAGGGAGATACTCGAACCGCACGAGGGGTGCCGAAGGGCGGTGAGGTGGTGAGAGGGAAGGGTGGTGGTGGAAAGGAAAAGACACTGAAGGAGGGTGAAGAGGAACAGACACCAAAAGGAAATGGGGAACAGAGAGTGGGGAGAAGACGCTGAAGGGAAATGGGGATCAGAGAGTGGGGAGAAGATGCTGGAAGGCAAGAAGACTATGGGGGGAGCAGAGGGAAGAATATGGATGCCAGACCAATTGGGGGGGGTGAAGGGAGAGGCACAGTAACAGAGCAAATGGAAGATGCAGAGAGAAGACAGACAGTGGATGGAAGGAATTGAATGATTAGTTGTGTTGATAAAAATTTATAAACAAAGCCCTGCCAGCTGAACATCTCTTTCTCTAGTTCAGCAGCCAGAACTTTGATTTATAAAGAAGGAATAAGCTAAATATTGCAGTACTGAGGCTTGTATGGATGGTGTAGGGATAGTAATCGCGGGGACGGGGACGGGGCTGGGACAGTGGTCACGGGAACAGGGCAGTGACGGGGACAAATTTTTTCCCCGTGTCATTCTCTATTTGAGACCACTGTTCTGAGTGTGTGTCCTCCAACTGCATTGCTGCCACTAGGGGGTGATGCTTCAATATTGTCTTTTTAATCACTAGTTTAGTCTTTAATTTTGTTATTTATTATTTAAAATTCACTTATTATTTACTATCTAATCTAAGTAACATCTACCTTGTCTGAAACTTTTTTGTTAACCAAGTCGAGCTCCTTTTTAGAGAAGATATGGTATTTAAATCTAAGTCTCAAATTAGATTAGATTAAGGGGTGGTATTCAACTCAGACCTCAGGGACCACCTGGCCAGTCAGGTTTTCAGTCTCTGTCATCCATATTCATTGTGGATATCCTGAAAACCCGACTGGCCAGGTGGACCCTGAGGACTGGGTTGAATACCACTGGATTAGACTAGAGAAATGTAGGTTCCAGGGAGTCCTTGCATGCCCCTCTCTGTTGAAAACGTGATAATAAAACAGCACCATCCACACTAGCAGGACTATAAGTGGAAGGCTCCTGCTCAGCTTAGAGCAGGGGTCTCAAAGTCCCTCCTTGAGGGCCGCAATCCAGTCAAGTTTTCAGGATTTCCCCAATGAATATGCATGAGATCTATGTGCATGCACTGCTTTCAATGCATATTCATTGGGGAAATCCTGAAAACCCGACTGGATTGCGGCCCTCAAGGAGGGGCTTTGAGATCCCTGGCTTAGAGCAGTGTCTCGTAAACTTTGCGAAGACTCAGCACACTAAACTGGTGGCCGCAGCTCGAGGGCATCTAGAAGTGTGTGGACATTGACCTAACAAAGTTATGTGCATGTGTGACATCGTCATGTCAATATCTGCACATGCGCAAATAGAGATACAAGACATCCGGATTTCGCCAGACATATCCTCCTTTTCGAGGGCATGTCTGGGGGTCTAGACGGCTTTTCAAAGCCCGGCATTTTTTCCGCGTTTTGAAAAGCTTTCGCATCAGGAGGGGGCGACCGTGCATGTGCGGATGCAACGCGGTGATATCATCGCATCCGCACAGGCACGGATGCTGTCTGGGGCGGGGAGGAACGGGGCATGGTGCAAGCAGAATAGGGTGGGTCTGTGGGCGTGACCATGGGTCCAGATTTTAGGCGCAAAGGCCCTCCAGACAGGGCCCTGGGCCACCAATGGGAGGTGCTGGGAGGAAAGAAGTGCGGAGAAGTGCCCAGGAGAAGAGGTGCTGGTGCCGGTTGACTGACTACAAGATTGTGCTTCTTGCCACGAGAGGCACTTCCTGTAGGCAGTCAGCTGGCACCGGAGCCTCTCCTCCTCCCCAGCGTCTTGCGACACAACTGAAATCTCGGGCGGCACACAGTTTGCAATATACTGGTTTGGAGGGATCAGTGCAATATGTAACTGCACAGTGCAATATACACCCTGTTTAGAAGCAAAAGTAGTAAAGGCAGAGAAAAGTGTTGATTTTGTCATTCAGTGATTTGCTCCAGAATTGGTCTAAGGTAAATTATGTGACTTCATATTACAAGTGCACCAGAACTCCTTGAAAGTGAGGGATGAGGGAGGCTAGGACATTCCAGTCTTCTGTAAAAATGGATTTCTGATGATCTAAGCAAATGCACGGGGAATACTAACCTAATTCTCTAGATGAAAAAATGCAGGCAACATTGAGAGGAAGGGTGGGGCCTCACTATCTTAGAAAAAAGAAAGAAAGGCAACTAGAAAAGCCTTCTCAGAGTAGCCCGGTAGTACTTGGTAGTCAAGAAACCAAAGCAAAATTTGCATTTTGTAATGACTATTATATATCAGTGAGCTAATGACAAGAAGCAGGGACTGATTAATAACGACATTTATCAGACATAAATGAGGAAGGCTCCACTCTGGCCCATGTGTTCCAAACCAGAAAGGAAGGGACAGTATTAACCTTCTATGCCTTAGGCATTGCAGTAATGAAAATATGTCAATCAGAGCATCTGTTTGCTCACCAAACCCACTCTGACCATGACAACATACTTTGGCCATCACACGGCAAATGCGCTGCACAAACCTATGCCCACAGACACTGAGCTCATCACTCAGCTGCAATAACAATAACCCTCCTTAAATTGCTTATCTCACCAGAAGCCAGATGGTCCCCATTTCCTCGCTTCCCTACCTACTTGAATGCCAGCTTTACCCTGGTTTCCCTGTGGCTGGGGAGGGGTCCTCTGTGCCTTTCTCAGGCTGTACTGAACTCTGGTACCATTTCTGTGGCTCCTGCTGCTTCCGTGATGAAGCTGCCGCAGTCAAGAGTTCACAACGGCACTCTTAAGTCCTAAGCACTAATAATTCCTGCCAATGAGATCTTCTCTCAAGGCATCCTAAATTTTTCTCAGTTCTTAAAAATAACAGAGCCAAAATTAAACGGCTCCAGCTCTGTTTTGCCAAAGTTTCTATTTCCAGAGCTTAAAGTCTCCTCTTATCTCAGGAAATCCAGACTACCCAACTGGCATTAAGATTATTGTTCATAGCTCTAATATAGAAATGTCACTGCTTTGCCCTGACTTTTCAGTAGACAAGCATATCCGGGAGGAATGAAGGTGTTCAATGTCCCGTGATTTCCACTCATTGTTTTATTTACAAGGGGTGTCTGTTGTACATTTGATTTTAGGTCTGTATTGCTATGCCCAACTATGTTTGTCTTATGTGTTATTTTGATCATATGCTATATTTCAATATGGACTTCTTTTTGGATCAGTGGGTGATAAATGCTTTTAAATAAATAAACCAATCAGGGGTAATCTCTTCAAAAGTTTCAAAAATCACAATGTGACAATTCAAAAAGGTCTCTTCACGCTATCTTTCCCTATTCTTCATCCACCAAGCTGGTTCCCACCTGTTTTCTATTATGGTAACAGTGTGCTAGTAGTCTTTGCTAGGGAGAAGTGAAACCAGCAATTTACTGATTTTGAACTGGGGGTAGAGACACATTTATACTGTATATTGGCACTTGCCAGAGACAAGAGGCAGAGAGTCATGACTGGAAGCAAAGGGTTCAGAGAGCATGAAGACAAGAATTCATGTGGAGCCTGTGTGAATCCAAAGAAGGGAGTTAATCCGGAAACCTGGTCAAGAAATGTATTAACCTATTAGTCCAATGAAAAGGTTATCATCTTACTTTTTTTGTTGGTCTTTATTTCTGAGGCTCAGAGGAGGAACGGGGCACTGAACTTGGAAAAAAATTAATACCTACTTATTGCATTTTAAGACAAGAATAATTTAATATAATTTCAAGTTTGTTTTCCTTTGCATGATTTCAATTTATTTTTAGCAAATTTCTGATCAACCAGTGGTCAGCACTTTCCACCCCAAAACAGGCCTAAATTAATGACCACAAGTTTTGTCTCCTTTTTGTAATCTGTCATGCACAAGGACCTGTATTATGTGATGTTTTCCCTTCTCACTGATTTATTTTCAGTTTCCAAAAATTCTATGAATTCCCAGGAAACTCAGCAGATAATTAAACAACAATGTTGATCTGCGCCATTTAATGCATAATACATTACTCTCTGAATTTCCCCATGAATGCCTGGATGTGCTGGGGTAGGATTTCTATGGTAAAGCATCCTCTGTCATTTCAGCTCCAGGTACAAAAGTAGCTGAATGGATTAGAAGTGTTCCTCTTCATTAAATGAATCCACTGAAACATTTGGAAAACCAATTTGCCCCTGGTTGTGTGTATAGTGCTTCCAAATGCTATAATCCTGACAAGATATCATGAAGGGCCACTACTGGGATATCAACTCTCAGGCCACTGACCTGATGACACCATGTATAGGATGGGTGCCATAATTTGCTATATATTTTCACGAGTGTCCAGTCAGACCCAATGCTTCACAATTCAAAGATCAAATTAAGGGTTTGGGGGATGAGGGTTTTAATGCAAAGAAAACGCTGAGGAAAGCAAGTCATACTTCTGACATGAGATGTTTTATAGTTTATTCTGGGAAAAAAAACAAACAACCAAATCTTGGAGGAAAACCATAGTCTGAGAAGTCCAAGATGAACCTTTATCTCCGATAGGATAATCCTCTGTTTTGTGGGTGCTTATGAAGCAGAAATCGCAGATATCATCAATTTATTTTCATTCTTTTCTTTTTAATTCATTATGGTACAGTTTACATTTATGATTTGATCACGAGCTTCTGATCAGAGTGCTGAAACCACAGAATCCCCAAATCGTGTTCAGACACAGAGGATAATTCAGTGCGTTCAAGAAAAGGTTCCGTTTTGGCGCAGCTGGTGTCATCAAACTGAATGGGAGCTCAGACAAGAATTATTAACACATACATCTTATGTAAATTTTTAAAAATATTCTACATAAATTTAATATGTTTCAGGCAACTGCATAGAAAAAGAGCCTTTTTTTTTGCCACCACAGACTGATGTTCACCTGTAAGCTCTGATTGGGGGTGTCAAGAATGAAACCCACAGTGCAGAAACCTTATTTACACACCATGTTATAATAAAAGAGCCTTCCAGAATATACTGCTGTCCACTTCATGTCAGATCAGGCAGGTGTGAGATAAAAGGAGCAATCACACCTAGCCTGCTGGCCATAATTTCTTCAGACTCAGTCCCAGACCCAGCTCTAAAACATTTTGCCTGCAATATTCTCTGTTTAACATCCCCCCCCCCAAAGAAAAAACACAACAACTCAACAGAACTAGAGATCCCCCTCCCTTCATGCAAAAATTAACTCAAAGGAATATTTCAAGATGAGTATTCTATTGGGGCTTGTACACTTGTTGCTCTTAAAGATCACCCTAATCATTTTTCCAAAACGACTGAATTTAAAATTATCATCTTCATACCAGTAGGCAGAACAAGGAGAAACAATTGGTGATTGTTTGGGCACTGCAGAGCCCTAGACACTGGCATCTAGAATTCTCCATGCTAAGATAGTCTCAAAATATAGCGTGGTTTGGGGGTTTTGTTTGGGGGGGGGGGGGGGTTAAGCAAGAAGTCTGCCCTGCGGTTTGTTAGATTTTACTGATCTGGTAAACGATACCAAAAAACCATCAGCATAATAGAAATCAATGTGTATAACGGTACCTTATCAGACAGAAGACCTCGGGTCCTTCTATCCCAAGGTTTCAAAATCTATCAAAGTGCAGCCTCTTCTCCTCCCCCACTCTCACGAGCGACCAACCTATCAGTCACGGGCTAGCCTCCCCCCCCCCAACCACACACCCTTTCGCCCCCCCCCCCCCCGAGCCACCACATTCCTCAAAGGATCAGAGCAATTCAAGACATGGAGATAGGTGGGCACCGATGCCAATACCAAACTGTCATCGGTCTGCCAAGTCCCTTCCTCTTATTTTCAGGATTTGATTTCTTTCAATAGAATCTCATTAGTTAATCTGTAGGTTCCATAAGAAGGGAAAGGAGGGTAAAGGTAACTACTTAGGACAAGGGTCTTTTCAGAAGCCAAAATAAAAAGAGAGAATGTGGAAGTGTTGCTATTCCTGGTAGCCTCGAAAGGAGCATCTGTCGTTAGTCCTACGTTTGCAGCCAAACCGACTTCACAGGTTTTCGCTATAAAAATTCCTTCTTCCCCCCCCCCCCCACCCCCCAGTCTTCCAAAGAACCGACTTTGCCTTATTTCCAGCAGCGCTAACCCATCCAAGTAAAAACCATCTCAACCCTCCCCCCCCCCCCCCCCCGCCTGCCAAAGGTTTGCTTTGCGCATCTTATTTCAAAAAGCAAACTTTAAATAAATAAAAAAAGATAAAACAACAGTTTAAAATACTGCGATTAACAGTTCCTCCGTTATATAGTGTATGAACGGGGCTCAACTTCCATCGGATCTCTCTGCTCTGGTGGGGAAAAAAAACTAGTTTAATAATCAAAGCAATTACCTGCACTCATACCTGATTCCAACTTTTCGGACTAACAACCTTTTTTGCCTAAGTACACGTTTATGTTAACTTTCCCCATATTTACACGTATCAGCACTTGAGCCCGAAACGAGAATTCCGGCTTTATTCTATGTGCATTGTATTCTTATCACTTGTATCATTAAAAAAAAAAAAAAAAAAAAGTTGTCCAGCTAAGAACATCGCTACATATAACGATGATGGAACATTTAACCTCAGCGCATGTGGATCCCATAAGGGTAACTCCCCACGCGAGAAGCCAAGTCAACTCGTTTCTGCCAATGCAGTAAGGACTAAGCCCTGGTTTTTGCAAATTCATTTCTCACTTTCCGTCTCATTTCATCCTTATGGCAATACATCAGATGGAATCACTTTGGCCTCGGGGTTTGCACGTTTTGCCCCCCACCCCTCCGGTCACTCCCTTACCTTATGCAGAACCCACTGACTGACGATTAGAGACATCCAGCAGAACCGCTGCATCCTCCGAGACAAATCCCGAAACACGTTGGGAATCAGGAAGTCAACTTAAGCGCGCGCACACACACAAAAAAATCAATCAGCGTCTTTTCTTTTGCACGGAGCACTCGAGCCCACAGACGGCAAAAGGAGGCAGGTAAAGAAAAGCGAGGAGAAAGTAAAGTCCGGCAGCACGAGGGGAATTCAGCGGGGATCGGAGCATGGATCCGTGGAGGAGACGAATGATGTCAGACGGGAGGGGGGCGGGGGAGGGAAAAAAAAAAAGTTCGGTCTCCCACTCGCCGAGGGAGCTGTGCAAGTGTGACGGGCAAGGCGGAAAAAGTCTCGGCAGCCCCGCGCCACGCTCCATTGGCAAAGCTCCCTCGCCCGAGAGGGGCGGGAGGGGCCCGCCTAGCCCTCCAATCCTACGCGGCAGAGGCCAGGACGCCATGAGTGGGCCCCGCCCCTTCTCTCCCTCCCTCGGCGTCGGAGGGAAAAGCGCGAGGCAGCAGGCGCTGAGGCGACGTCTGCGCGAGGCGACTTTAAACGGCTGGTTCCCCCCTCCCCCCTCCCAAGCCATTCGATTGATTCTCTTCCAGGATCGCCTCGGTTCCTTTGGCGCCGGCGGATGGGAGCGCGAGCACGCTCTGCCCAGGGACTGTGTGGTCGAGAATCCGGGACACTGTATAAGGTTACACTGACCTGAAAAGCTGTTTGTGCACGTGAGAGAGGGAAAAGTCATCTACCGACCCCCCCCCCCCCCCGCCAGCTTTTCTTCTTGAACGGGACGCCCGGTAACGCTTGCACGGATTCTCGACTACGTAGGATTCTCTGCGGGCACGCAAACGCGCACCGCTGCAGTTATTAGGAAGCGGACTGTGTGATCCTCACAACTCATGCCTGAATAAATTGGTTAATCTGTAAGGTGGTCTTTTTTTGTTGTTGTTGTTCAACAGGCTAACGCGGCTACTCCTCCTAAGGCAGTTATCGCCGTCAATTGTCCATTCTCATGAGGGGAATTGTGAGCTGGGGGCTGGAGCATAAGGTGAGAGAATAGAGAGCACGTTGCACAAGATTAAAAAGGGACTTGAAATCCCATTTAGGTGGAAATGCGGCTCTTCACCTGTGTTTAATGTTCAAATTGAAATTTGCATTTGAAAAGCACAAAAGATTAAAGTACTGTATTATAAAAACAATGAACAGCTGATTCTTAAGAACAGGTAGGAGGATAATCCAGCAGCAAGGATCAGAATTGAGTTAAGGTGTGGGGATTTGTTCCAGATATTCACAGCCTCTGGCCCCACTCTAGAAAGCATTGTAAAACAGAGGATACTCCCTTCCCCACACCAAGTGAACTGAAGCCACTTGTTAAAAAGGACAATATACTGTATATGGAAGGAGAAGTTTTCCCACATAAGGCTTTTATTAACTAGTGTAGCCCGTTACATTAACGGGTTCTAGAATATATGTCTGGCTGTCTTTCTGTCTCCCTGCCCCTGTCTCTTTCTTCTTCTTTCTGTCTCTCTCCCTCCTGCTGTCTATCTTTCTTTCTCTCTCTACCTCCCACTGTCCGTTTTTCTTTCTGTCTTTCTCTCTCCCTGGCCCCCTTTGTCTGAATTTCTTTCTGTCTGTCTCTCTGGACTCCTTTGTCTGTCTTTCTTTCTGTCTGTCTCTCTCTCTCTGGCCTCCTTTGTCTGGCTGTCTTTCTGTCTGTCTCTCTCTCTCTCTAGCCTCCTTTGTCTGGCTGTCTTTCTGTCTGTTTCTCTCTCTAGCCTCCTTTGTCTGGCTGTCTGTCTTTCTTTCTATCTCTCTCCCCGACCGCTGTCTTTAGTTCTCGTGCGCTGCCTGCCTGTCTTTCTGTCTCTCTCCGTGGTCCCCTGCCTTTCTTTGTCTTTCTCCATGGCCCCCTTCTGTCAATCCCCCAAAGCAAACCAAGATTGCTCCCTGCCCCCCCTGCACGCCCCTTCCCCCAAAACAAGTTTGCTCCCTGGCCCCCTTTCCCTCTCCCCCCCCCCCACCATGTGCAGCAGCAGCGTTTCCCTCCCACCCTTCCCTGTGCAGCAGCAGCATTTCCCTCTCCCCACTTCCCTGTGCAGCAGCAGCATTTCCCTCCCCACCCCACTTCTCTGTGCAGCAGCAGCATTCCCTCCCCCTCCATTTCCCTGTGCAGCAGCAGCAGCATTTCCTTCTCCCCACTTCCCTGTGCAGCAGCAGCATACCCTCCCCCTCCATTTTCCTGTGCAGCAGCAGCATTTCCCTCCCCCACCCCACTTCTCTGTGCAGCAGCAGCATTCCCTCCCCCTCCATTTCCCTGTGCAGCAGCAGCAGCATTTCCCTCTCCCCACTTCCCTGTGCTGCAGCAGCATTTCCTTCCCCCTTCCCTGTGCAGCAGCAGCAGCATTTCCCTCCCCCCATTTCCCTGTGCAGCAGCAGCATTCCCTCCCCCTCCATTTCCCTGTGCAGCAGCATTTCCCTCTCCCCACCCCACTTCCCTGTGCAGCAGCGTTTCTGGCCAGCTTCCTTACCCTTGCCAAAGTTATTTTTGAGTTTAAAGCTGCCACCGCGCCTCCTCTCACAATCCGCGCTTGCGTGGGAAGCCTTTTCTCTGACGTGACGTCAGAGAGGCTTCTGACACAGATGCGGCAACTGAGAGGATTCGCCGCTTTGAACTTAAAAATAACTTCAGCAAGGGTAAGGGAACTGGCCGGGCCGCAGAACAGTTCCTGGGGGGCCATGAATTTGACACCGCTGTTAGATGGAGTGAGGGGGGAGTCGTCGGCGTTTTCCCTACCTCCATGTTCGAAAATGGAATTCGGCACAGACCCAGGGAACACGCTGTCCTAAGTGCGCATGCGCCCTTAGGGTTTTATTATAGAGGATAATACGTATATCCTTCTCTATCTTTACATCCAACCCATACCTCCCTTTCCAGGTATAAAGAGGGGCATAATCAAAACATACATCTAAGTTTGTTTTGGGCATATGGCGATAGACACCCAAAGTCGGCAGTGGGAAAGTGCCCATTTTCGAAAAATATGCCTAGTGGAACCTTGGTTTGCGAGCATAATTCGTTCCAGAAGCATGCTTGTAAACCAAAGTGCTCGTATATCAAAGCTATATTCCCCATAGAAAGTAAGGGAAACTCGCATGATTCCTTCCACATCCTAAAAAGACCCCCCCCCCCCCCAAGGCCACTGGTGCGCTTCTACCCCCCACCCCACCCCAAAAATACCCCCACCCCCGAGGCCACCGGTGTGTTTCCACCCTACCCCTGGGAACCGGTTTCGCCCACCCCACCCCTGAGAACTGGCATCGCCTCCGTAAACCGGCATCGTCCGCCCACCCACCCAAACTCTTACCGGGATCGGGCACCGGCACGCATCAACCCACAGGACATGCCGGTGCCAAAAGAGCCTGCCGCTTGCCACTGATTCTGCTGGGCCTTGAGCATCTGCACATGCTCAAGGCCTTCTGGCTCCCACTCGCTACGAGGTTTGACTGTATATATATATATATATATATTTTTTTTTTTTTTTTTTTTTTTTTTTAATCGTCTATCTGAATGTCCAGGCTATTGTTTCTCCAGACTGCCAGGACCAAAATTTAATTCAAGTCCCAAACACCCAGAACAAGACTATTTGGACGCGGGAGGGGCCAATCTTGTAATGGACTAGCGATCCAGACATGGCAACAGAGCAGTGGAGCACCTTACAGGGCACTGTTGTGAACTTCACAAAAAGGATGCCAGATAAACATCTCATCAGAACTCCCTTATAGATTATGGTGAGGTGCCCACCTGTCTACAACCCCAATAACCCTTATGGTTGCAGGTGGCACTTATATGGCAATAGAGTAGGTTTTGGGGGTGCGGTGTGTGCATTTGTTCCACCATAAATGTAGTGGTTAGAGTGGCTTATGGGCCTGGGTCCTCCTCTCTAGGGTTCACTACCCCACCCCCCAGGCTATTTAAGACACTTGTATACAGCTTTCCTATACCAGGTGCTCTGGAGACAGGTATGTACTTTGTTATTCTGATCTTTGTCGGGGTGTGAAGGGGTCTGCGAATACTGGGGGAGTGTGTGGGGGTCTTTACTTTGTCTCTGCAATGGTTATTTAGTCACTTTGGATGCCTTTTTGGCACTTACAACCTATTTTTACATCATCTAACTCATAACATTTAAGTTTCATCCAGGATGTCTAGTAAAACATTCAGTTATCCCTGCAGGATAACTAAGTCTAGGTCGGCCCCCATCCCGCCCACATACTGGCTTAGCCACTCCTCAAGATACGTCCCTTTCAGCTCTGGGTGCACAGAGGCATAAAAAAGTCCCGTGGCACATCCAGAAACTTGGTTGATCGGCACTTGGACAACCTGTTTTTTAGGTCATCCACGTGCCGACTTGGGCGGGTTTTTAGACATGTTGTCCCATAGTCAAATTGTGTGGTTCTTGCATGGCAAGCATATTAAAGCTTAGATAGAATATGACAGTTATGAAGAATTAATTATTGCTTTCACATCTGAAAATAAAGTGGGTTTTTTTGTTGCTTTTGTCTGCAATTACAAAGATTTTGACTTCCATTAAATTTCGCTGTCTGCGCTCAGGCTTTGATTAAAAAAAGGAGGGGGGATTTCTTCCATGATGATACCAACATCATCTGTAACCGAATCCACCCTATATTTTATTTTTTCTATTCTGCAGTAAGCATCCTGTGTACTTCAGAGAGAAATTGCTAGCTGCCATCCTTTTCTGTCTTACCCCTACGAATCTAAGATACTTCATTTCGCAAACAACCAGTGGCATAGTAATGGGGGAGGGGCCGTTCGCCCCAGGCACAGTCCCTAAGGGCGTGGCATCCCTCTTCTTCTCTACCCTCCCCCCCCCGCTCCTTTCTTTACCGTGCACACATGCGCCCCTTGCCTTCCTTTGTACCCTTTTTACTTTGCTGGTGTGTGGTTGCTACCCGCATCTGCATTGGCGCTCTCTCTGACATTACTTCCGGGACCCGCGCATAAGAAGCTCCAGCTCATGCTGGAGAAGTTAAAAAGGTACAGGGAAGGGGAGTGCATGCACTGCAGGGGGGGTGGGGAAGAGGGCGGGGAAGGGGCACCACCGCCCCGTGCGCCACTCATCCTTACTACGCCCCTGCAAACAACTACCAGTTGATATCCTGCACAGAAAAAAAGTAAGCGAGTGATACATTTCTCAAAAAAGCAAAGCTGGATTTCAGAGAAGAGGGCGGGGAAGGGGCGCCACCGCCCTGGGTGCCTCTCACCCGCGCTACGCCACTGCGCACATGCAACCATTTAAGTTTGTTTTATTTCTTTAATACCATCCATTTTCTAAATTAGAATGCCAGTAGAATTCCAAACAGTACCGTTAACCAGTTAATATAATGTGAAATCCTTTTCTCCACCTGTTGACACCGTGTGCATACATTAAGAATTGAAAGAAAGCATACTCATTAGCCTTGGCTAGTAGTAATCAGAGGGAGGCTGCCAGAGTTCATTTTACCCTGATAGCCAATATTCTATACGGTAGCAGCTCCTTCTGAGATTCAAAGAACCAGGCCCACGATGGCCATGCTTTGGAGTGATATTTCAGCGATGGATGATTCCAGTGATCAGTGCTGCCCCCTCAGGGATATTTAACTGAAGCTCAATTGTTATCACACAGATCTAATGAACATTATAGTTCAATCATATAACATGTTGCAGTCAATAATCACATTTTACTGGCCTGTCCCTTCCCCACACACATTTTTATTGTAAATCGCATAGATTTTAAACTTTGTTCTTATATTTGTGGTATATCAAATAAACTGAAGTGAACATTAAAAGCATGCCTGATGTTTCAGCACTCCTACATGCTTGGGGGGGACAAATATTTTACATATGATTTGCACTTCATGTGGATAATGACTTACTGACAGAAAAGGGAACCATCACATGAACCATGGAAGAGGAAGCATAATCAAAATACTGTACAACAAAAATTTAAATAGAGAACTAAACTACAATCTGTACTGTGGCCTTCACTAATTTTTAAGTTGGGGCTGATTCAAGTACAAAAATGCTGAAGGAAAGCTGACAAATATCTTCCTACTTGGGGCTATGCCACCAACAAAGTTTCTTGCCTTCCATCCCTACCAGAATATTTGGCCTCAGTCACACATGCAGAAAACAGAAAAAAATAGCCCTTTTCAAATACAGACCCACAATCTAAAAGTACTAATGTACACAAATGAAACCCTAAGATGCTAGACTGCACACAGTACAAACCAAGAGAAATAGAAAGAAATACATTTCTTCCTGAACAGTTCAAAATATAAAGACAACAGATGGAAATTTTCAAAACTAACATATTTCAATCACTAAATTGAAAATAAAAACATTTTAATCCTACCCTTGTCTGGTGATTTTATTTTTCTGATAATCTTGTTCCCTCTATTTATGTTCTTAACTGATTCATTTTCTGTTTCTTTCCTTTCCTTCTTTACTCTTTGCACTACATCCATCTTTGGCACTGATTTTTCATATTCAGCTTTCTTCCATTTTTCTGCCTCCATCTCAAATCTATCTACCTTTCTCTCTCTTCCCTTCCCCTCCATCCATGTGCACCATTTCTGCCCTATCTTGGCTTTTCCTCTCCTCCATCCATGTACACCACATCCTCCCTTTCTCTTGCCTTCCCCTCCATGTGCACCATTTCCTTCCCCTTCCCTCCATTCATAAGTCCCCCCAATTCCTCTCCTCCCATCCTTTTTCCCTGATTTTCCTACCCACCAAATGCCCTCCCATCCAGCATTTCTCTCTTCTTCCTCCTTCCCTCCCTCCCCACTACCTCCAGGTCCACCCCTCACCTCCTCCCCCTTTGGTACACCACTGCCCGAAGAAAGGAGATTTTGGTCTCCAAAAGTTAGTAAAAAAATGTATTAAAATTAGTCCAATAAAAAGATTACCTTATTTCAATTTTCTATTTATAAATATTTAACAATACAGCCTACAGTACTACTTTTTTCTAAAGCAACAGAAAAAATCTTTTTTCAACCTTTTGTCGTCATCTCTGGTTTCTGCTTTCCTCATTTTCTCTTCACTCTCCATTCTATCCAGCATCCACCCTCTTTCTCTGTCCCTTCCATTTTTCTCTTTCTACTTCCACTCCTTCCCCCTTGATCTTGCATCTCTCCCTTCTCCTTTCCACCCCAACTCACCCCATGGTCTGGCATATGCTTCCTTTCCCCCATGCCTTGGAATCTCTTTCCTCTCCTCCTTCCATCTCTCTCCCTCCATGCTCTGGTAACTCCCCTATTTCCTTTCACTCCCTCTTTTCTCCCTGGTCTGGCATCTCTGTCCCCTTCCCTCCCCCCCCCCAATGGCCTGGCATCTCTTCCTCTCCCTCCATGGTCTGACATCTCCTTTCCTTCCTTTATTTTCCTCCCTCCCTCCCTCCCTGCCCTATGGTCTGGCATCTCCCTTTTATCTCCTCTCCTCTGGTCTTTCTTCCCACTCCCTCCCCCAATTGAATACAACATTTCTCTCCCTCTCTTTGTCACCCTCCAGTCAGCAGCGCAACGTTCACAATTCACTGCTCTTGCCAGCATCAGGCCTTCCTTTTTGCCAGGTCCTGTCATTGCGGAAACAGGAAGTAGGTGGGACCCGGCAGAGAGGAAGGCCCGACGCTGGCAAGAGCAGCAAATTGTGAATGCTGCTGCCGGAAAAAGTTATTGACACCAGCGCCGGCTCTCGGAGAAGTCATCGGAGCACCCCCTTATGGGCTGCACCTGGGATAGACCCCACATCCCCCCTTGGTATGCCACTGTCCCTCCCTTCATGTTAAAAATCAGCTGCTCCAGGGGTCCCCCATGGACCAGAATGTTCTTTCCTTCTCCCCACCTAGTTCCAAAGACCCCTCACCTGTAAAAAATGCAAGGAGGTCACTGGCATGTCAGTGATTCTCTAACACTGTCTACAGCTTCCTCAGTGCTGTTCCTCTGCCACAGTGTGCTCAAGTGGAAACAGGAAGTTGCATCAGAGGGGGGCGGCTACCAATAACCTTTAAGATCCAACACAAAATCTTTACTCTGGTTCACAAAATAAGGATTTCACTCAGGGATTCCATCCTGTCTCTCTTCCCTTTATTGTCCCTTATATCACTCCCCGTGTTCCTTGCTCTGTGTTTAGCCACCAATTATTTATTTGTTTTCATAATGCAGATCACAATAGAACATGCATAAAACTATAAAATAAACAATACAACATGAATTAATTCATTCTGTAATTGCAATTGAAATATATATATATATATAAAACCTAATTTTTGAAAAGTTCACTATGAAGAAACAAGAAAATGTGCTTTTTCTTTAGCAGACCCCATAGAATGGAATGCATTGCCAATTTATATTAAATTACAAACTGAGCTAGAGAATTTAAAAAATCTTTGAAAGGAAATCTATTTGTTCAAGTTTTCGGAAACTGAATCTGTTAGAGTGACTGAGTGTGTTTTAAGTCTATTTGCTCTGAACAAATAGATTTCCTTTCAAAGATTTTTAAAATTCTCTAGCTCAGTTTGTAATTTAATATAAATTGGCAATGCATTCCATTCTATGGGGTCTGCTAAAGAAAAAGCACATTTTCTTGTTTCTTCATTGTGAACCTTTCAAAAATTAGGTAATTCCAACAAGCCTAATCCCTCTGCTTTCAGGAGACCTTACTGAATGATAAGTCTTCTAAACGGATGCCAAATAAAAAAAGACTAACAAAAATTGGATCAGTTCCTAAGTTATCCAACCCACAAAAATGTCGTCAATCAAAGAGAAAAAGATGGTATAAAGGATAATTTATACAAAATCTACTTCAATAAATTTTCTACACATTAGTGTCTAACTTCTTTATTGTAGTTAATATATTATTTCTAATAACCCACTTTTTATCATACAAGTAAAACAAACTTACCCCAGCACATAAACTAAGAGGTTGGGGTAAGTTTGTTGAAGTAGGTTTTGTATAAATTATCCTTTATACCCCCTTTTTCTCTTTGATAAATAAAAAAAGACTGCCAACTTCTAAATCGTATTTGAAAAACAATAAGTGACCAGTGCAGACTCTGTAATATAGGAGTTATGGGGCTCATAATCAAAACGGAAATACGTCTAAAATCCCGCCTAAATCGGCACTTGGACGATCAAAAAGACAAGTTGTCCAAGTGCCGATAATAGAAACGGGTTTTAGACGTATCTAAAAACAGCTTAGGCCATTTCAGTGCTGCTGCATGACCAGAGTCGAAAGGGAGGTTTTAGGAGGAGTTGTGAGGGTGAGATGTGGGCTGACTTAGATTTAGTCGTACTGTAAGTATAACTGAAAGTTTAACGTGACTGCCTAGATAGAACTTACACGTTGTGACTTAGACGATGTAAAAACAGGTCTAAGTGCCCAGAAGGTATCCAAATAACCACTGCAGACACAAAGTACAGATCCACATACACTGCCCCAGTGATCACTGACTCCTCCACAACACTATAAAAATCAGAATAAAAACATACATACTTGCCTCCAGCACATCAGCACCTGGCATAGCAAAGCACAGGCTTAAGGAGTCTGGAGCTATTGGGTTTGTAGACAGGTGGGTCTAGTAGGCTTTGGGGGTGTTTTGAGGGGCTCAACATGACCTGTAAGCAGTGGCGTACCTAGGGTATGTGGCACCCGGGGCCCATCATTTTTTGACACCCTCCCCCCATGTAAAAAAATATTTTTTGTAATGACCATGAAACGGAATAAATGGTCAGAATAGAAACAGGCAGTGAGAATTTTCTTATATTCCAAACATAACATAACATAACATAAATTATGTCTGAATTGTCATGACATCAGAAGTACATATGGAGTAGTTGCAGGTGATGCTTGGGACAGTTCTGATTGTGTTAGTTCGGTTTTATGTGTTTTGAATAGAAGGGTTTTTATTTCTTTTTGAAGGTTTTGCAGTCTGTGGTCGATGTCAATTGGTTGTAGAGTTGGGGGTCGAGTGTTGCAGCTCGAATGGCTAGGAGGTTGTCGAACAGTTTTTTTCCTTTTAACGTTTTTGGTTGGAGGGTGTGTGAATGGTGCGTGAGTTCTCCTATGTCTGTTTGAAGTGGATTGAATTATTTAGCTGAAGAAATTAGTTACCCCCTCATCCCACACACATTAATTCTCTTCCAATTTTGTTCCCATTATAAAAAACACTGATAAGTTCCCAGAAAAAAAATACATTAAAATAAGAAGTGAAAACAAAGGCCCCTACAGATGAGAACATAACATAAGAATAGCCTAACTGGGTCAGACCAATGGTCCATCATGCCCAGTAGCCCATTCTCATGGTAGCCAATCCAGGATACTAATACCTGGTCAAAACCCAAAGAGTAGCAACATTCCATGCTACCGATCCAGGGCAAGCAGACACTTCCCCCATGTCTTAATAACAGATTATGGACTTTTCCTCCAGGAATTTGTCCAAATCTTTCTTAAAACCAGCTACACTATCTGCTTTTACCATAACTTCTGGCCACTTCATTTTTAAGTTTAGATCTTTCCTTTCAAACAGAGACCTTGCTAGATGTCAAATACAGTACAAGGTAACTTCACATGGACTTAGCTGTGCAGGAAATGTGAATCTCCTCATACACCCACCATATAGTGCAAAAATGTGCAAAGGTCTGTTTTTTTCTTTCGATCACTACATAGCCTAATGCCACACAAGCAGCGCTGTTACAAACATATTCTGTAGGTCAATGCTAAGGATAACAAAGTTTTCTTCCTTGGACCAGAAGGAGATACTGATAAACCACTGGAAGAGATCCCAACACAACACCCAATGACCCACTCAGTGTGTGAACCAGTTGAGTGGAGTGGACTAACTGGGGGGTGGAAATGGGCCCGGAGTTTGCTCAGCAGAATTTCCCAGACCACCTCTTCCTCTCAACACATTGACACGCTGCCACCACCACCACTAGAAACACCTTACTGGGTAGGCCAGCTATGCTATAAACTTTATAAAACACATTATTATATTTTCTTATAAAGCACATATTTTTAACTGAACTCTCTGACATCCTCAGCCTTTCCATTCACAAAAATAGAAGGAAGAAAAGTTCCCATTTCCTGCTGTTTCATGTCCCCGGCCTATACAATATTTTTTTTCTGCAGACCCTTCAAAAGTCTGACCAAATCCTCGTTTCACTTGCATTATAAAGTACTGAGGATGCCATCTCTCCCCAATCCCAGGTCCTAAAGTCTAAGACAGTAGCGCAAACTAATGCTGCCAGATTCAAGAAAAAAAATTTCGATTCGATTCAGCCTATTGAATTGGTTTTTCAATTCGATTTTCCTGCCCAGTTGGGTGATTTTTTTCAAAACTCCTGGTGGGTTTTATAGCTTTTTCACCCCCTTTGGCTTCTCCTAACCACACTGGCGCTGTGGTGTAAATAAAATAAAGAAACAAAAAGGACTTTTCCTCTCTCTGTTAAATCCTAGCTCACGTTTGCAGTCCAACACCAGCTCTGTCAGGATATACACTTCAAATCTGACATATTATAATCACAAAACAGAAAATAAAATTAATTTTTCTACCTTTTGTTGTCTGGTTATATTTCAAATCTTGTTGGTCCAAGGCTCTGGTTTTCTTCTGATAACTTGCTTGCCAGGGTCTCCTTCTTTCTTCTTTCTGCGTGCTAACCATCCATCTGCCAACTCTGTCCTCCCTTTCCATTTCCCTTCCCTCCCCAGGAAGTCTCGTATCTTTCCTTTTTTTCATCTCCCTCCACAGATCCACCTTTTCTTAACTACCCTTTCATCCGGCATCTCTCCCTCCTTCCCCACCACCCCAGAGTCCACCATCTCTCCCTTTCTTTTCCCAATTACCCTCCTATCCAGTATCTCTATCCCTCCTCCACACCATCCCTTGTGTCCAATTTCTCTCCCTTTCAGTTCCTTCCCTCCCTAAATCCCATGGTCCATCATTTCTCTCCCTCTCCTCTGTGTGTGGAGGGAATGTCAAGGGCTGTAATTTCTCACACAGATTTTTTTTCTAATCTTATCTAATCTAATCTGTCATTTTTAACCCACTTAATCCCTATGAAGGTCCAAAGCATTTTTCTATGTAAAATATCATTAAACAATCTACAGCTGATAAAATATCAACATTCTAGTCTACAGTTAATTCAGAACAATATCATTTTTTAAATTTATAATTTAAATTTAACATACAAAGCAGAATCTTTGACAAGCAATAACAAATAGTTACAGCCAATTACCATTAGAAATTGGAAGAGAAATAATATAACAAAAATTATTTATCCTTATGTAGTCCTCAAATCACAGAGGGCATGAAATAGAAAACTCTTAGGAAAAAGGAGGTTACATATGTAAAAGAAACAAAGAAATACAGCAGGTTAACTTCAGTGAAATTAAATATGGACTTAAATTACATCTCTTAAGTAGTCATTGAGATTCCTTTACCTTCAAGAAAAAAACGTAATTGAACAGGTTCAAAAAAATTATCTATTATCCTGATAGGAAACAAAATATTTACATCAGGAGTGTCCAACCTTTTGGCTTCGCTGGGCCGTATTGGCCGAAAAAAATGTTTCTGGGGCCACACAAACATGCAAATGCTGCAGCAAGACAGAGGAAGGAGCCGGCAAGACGATAAACACCCGGAGGCAGCAAAGGAAAACACTGCATCGCTCTCGATCAGGGCCGCACAAAATACTTCATTGGGCCACAGGTTGGACATCCCTGATTTACATGAAAACGTAATTGAAAGAGTGCACCTAAAGAAATAACTTGATTACGGTAAGCCAAAAAACTCCTTTCTTCTAGTTTGTGTCTACTTAGAGACATCTGGGAATATATATATTCTCTCTGCAATAAAGGAGATTTGCTTTAAATTATAGTAAAACTTTAGAACCATCTCTTTGTCCTGATGAATCACAAAGGACACCAATAACGTAGCACGGCCTGAGAGTTCTATATCTGATGATTCTAGCAAAGCCGAAACTTCCATTTCTTCTCCACCATCTTTCTGTTCCTTTGGTAATCTTTTCAAGAAATATGTCTTTTGTATCGGAGGAACATTAGTTTCTGGAATCTTCAAAATGGTGGTCAAAAAGTTTTTAAAGAGCTCTCGAGGCATAATAAACTTGGGAATAGGAAAATTCAATATTCTTAAATTTAGACTCCTGGTTTTCCAAATTCTCAATTTTTCATGTAAGTAATGCTTTATCAGACATTTGCGACTTATAAAGATTTTTAATTTCAGTAGATGATTTCTCCAGTTCAGCATTGTCCACAGTATTTTGGTGAACCTCTGTCTCAAGTTTAGTAATTTTTTGAGAAAGGTTTAGTGTTAAAGTCATAAAGTTTGCACATACCAGGTGTAGATTCTCAATTGCCACCCAGAGAGATTTGAGTGTAACTACCGGTAGTTTCATGAGTGGCTTGAGCGTGGATAACGGGAGCTGATCTTGCTCAGGCTTCTCGGTATCAACTGGGCCCAGACTCCCTACCTCTCTGTACTAGTACTCCTCCTCCATTGAGTTGCAACGCGCAAAGCATCAAAACCTCCACTTCCGGGTTTGTTACAGGTTCCTCTGCCCTCTTACTCGGTGATCCCTGAGGACTCTCCATAGAAGGCCAGCTTCCCCTTGCCTCTCCGGGAGCAGGAGGTGGGTTAGGTCTAACTGGGCTCAACGATAAAGCACAGTTACTTACCGTAACAGGTGTTATCCAGGGACAGCAGGCAGATATTCTCTACATGTGGGTGACGTCATCCATGGAGCCCCGTCGCGGACAGCTTTTCAAGCAAACTTGATTGAAGATCTTAAAGTT
Source organism: Geotrypetes seraphini (assembly GCF_902459505.1). Lineage (NCBI taxonomy): Eukaryota > Metazoa > Chordata > Amphibia > Gymnophiona > Dermophiidae > Geotrypetes > Geotrypetes seraphini. Next base: position 214,328,823 of record NC_047086.1, read on the forward strand.
TGCTAGTGCTGCACCGCGCATGCGTGTGCCTTCCCGCTCAGCTAGAGGGCGCATCTCCTCAACGTGGCCCTCAGTTCAAATAGCTAGCAAAGAAGCCAACCCGGGGAGGTGGGAGGGTTGCGCGAATATCTGCCTACTGTCCCTGGATAACACCTGTTACGGTAAGTAACTGTGCTTTATCCCAGGACAAGCAGGCAGCATATTCTCTACATGTGGGTGACCTCCAAGCTAACTAGGATGGGAAGGTGGGAGAGTTGGTAATATAGGAGAACAGATTACGTAAAACCAACTGGCTGAACTGGCCGTCGCGCCTGGAGAAAGTATCCAGACAGTAGTGAGAGGTGAATGTATGAACCGAGGACCAAGTGGCGGCCTTGCGGATCTCCTCAATAGGCATGGACCTGAGGAAAGCGGCAGACGCCGCCATTGCTCGGACTTTATGCCCTGTGACCCAACCCTGCAGCGGGAGACTAGCCTGAGCGTAGCAGAAGGAAATACAAGCAGCCAACCAGTTGGACAAGGTACGCTTGGAAACAGGACGCCCCAACTGTTTAGGATCAAAAGTTGGGGATGAAAAGTTGGGGAGCTGTCCGATGAGACTGGGTGCGTTGGAGGTAAAAAGCCAACGCCCTTTTACAGTCAAGAGTGTGAAGCGCCACCTCTCCAAGATGAGAATGAGGCTTAGGGAAAAACACCAGAAGAACAATGGACTGGTTGAGGTGGAAATCCGAAACCACCTTAGGCAAGAACTTAGGATGAGTACGAAGGACCATCTTATCATGATGAAAAACAGTAAAAGGTTGGTCTGCAACCAGAGCTTGCAGTTCACTGACTCTGCGAGCAGACGTGAGGGCAATCAGAAACACCACCTTCCAAGTGAGATACTTCAGATGAGTCTTATCAATGGGTTCAAACGGAGGTTTCATCAATTGACCCAGAACCACATTAAGATCCCAAACCACAGGGGGGGAGCTTGAGTGGAGGATGAACATTGAAAAGGCCCTTCATAAATCGGGAAACCACCGGATGGACCGAGAGCAAGTTCCCATCAATCGGCCTGTGAAAGGCAGCAATCGCACTGAGGTGGACTTGAACAGAAGTCGATTTGAGACCAGACCTAGACAAGTTAGCAGATAGTCCAGCACGGAGGATAAGGAGGCAGACAGCGGCTCCACGCGATGCATAGCACACCCCGCAGCAAACCTAATCCATTTTTGAGAGTAGCATTGTCTAGTGGAACTCTTCCGAGAGGCCAAGAGGACATCCCGCACCGACTGAGAAAAAACGAAGGAGGGAGTTAGGTGGAAAGGAACCACGCTGTTAAGTGTAGAGACAGCAGATTGGGATGCAGCAGCGAACCCCGGCTCTGAGACAGCAGAGAAGGAAATACAGGCAGAAGCAGAGGCTCCCTGGCACTGAGTCGGAGGAGAAGGGAGAACCACGGCTGTCTGGGCCACTGATGAGCTATCAAAATCATGGTGGCATGGATCAACTTGAGTTGAACGAGAATCTTCAGAATCAGAGGAAATGGTGGGAACGCGTAGAGGAACCATCCCGTCCAATCTAGAAAGAAAGCATACACCTCGAGACGATCCAGGGAGTAAATCCGGGAGCAGAAGCAAGGCAACTTGTGATTGAGGGGCTAGGCGAATAGATCTATCCATCGAGCAAACACCTGACGCAGAGTCGAGAAATGGAGCGACAACCATTCGTGCGGCTGGAGAAGGCAACTCAACCTGTCCGCCAGGCAGTTTTGCTCGCCTTGGATGTAGACCGCTCGAAGAAAGATGTTGTGGCATTTCGCCCACTCCCAGAGTCAAAGAGTCTCCCGACAAAGAGACAGGGAACCTGTACCCCCCTGCTTGTTCACATAATACTTCACCACCTGGTTGTCCTTGCGCACCAGGACCACGCGATCCTGAAGCAAATGCCAAAAGGCAGCCAAAGCATTGTAAATGGCCCAAAGCTCTAGCAGGTTGATGTGGCAGCGACGGTCTGCGCTCGACCAAAGTCCCTGAGTCCGGAGGCCGTCGAGGTGAGCCCCCCAGGCATATGCGGAGGAGTCCGTTGTTAGGACCTTCTGCGGCGGGGGCACGAGAAAGAGAAAACCTCTGGAAAGATTGGAAGAGAGCGTCCACCAGCGGAACGAACGCTTCAAGGAGGGAGTCACCGCAATGTGCTGAGATGCGGGATCCCGATCCTGTCTCCACTGGGACGCCAGGGTCCACTGAGGCACTCGGAGGTGAAGTCTGGCAAAAGGAGTCGCATAAACGGTGGGGACCATGTGTCCCAACAGGATCATCATCTGTTTGGCCGAGGCCGTGGACTGAAAGGAGACCTGCTGGCACAGGTGAATGAGGGCGGCCTGCCGAGGCTGAGGCAGAAACGAGCGGAGGCGAACCGTGTCCAGCATCGCCCCTATGAACTGCAGAGACTGAGAGGGGCACAACTGGGACATGGGGAAGTTGACCCTTAGTCACAACTTATGTTTCCTGAGGAGCAAATCTGTATCACAGCCTGACAGCATCCTTCCTTCCCCTTTTTCCCGTTCGTTCCTTTTCCTTCCCCATATTCTCATGTTCACCCATACTTTCTATCAGCTTTTATTTGACTCTTATAAACTGCCCAGGTGCCTTTACAATGGATGGTATATCAAATAACTAATAAACTTGGAAGGAATTATTTTCTTGTATTCCATATTCTTTCTCTTTTGAGATGCTTATTTTGAAACTGAAATTAAAAAAAATAGCCCTATAATCCCCGCCCATCATGCCTCACTCTTCCTCCCTGTAGCCAATCACCTCCCAGCTGTTGGGCGAGAAGCAAAGTTCTCTTCGTGCCTCCTGCCGCCCCCACCCCCCTCGACCCCAGCTACTCCCCGCCCAATTCCTGGGCTGTCACCCATAGGGCGACTGACTCAGACCATCCAGCCATACTCCTTTGCCTTCCAACCCAGCCAGCTGATTAACCGTTCCTCTTAACTGTATCCATGACATCCTGTTTGTCTGTCTTGCCTGTTTAGATTGTAAGCTCTTTCGAGCAGGGACTGTTTTCTTACTCTTTGTGACTCTGTACAGTGCTTCTGGTAGCATTATAGAAATAAGTAATAATATTAGTAGTAATCTGTATGAGAAGATTGCTTTTTCTATTTTTGCTTGATCTTTCTGGTAGTGTGCAACGATGGTATTATTTATTGGAGTGGCCTGCCTTTGTTGGTGAGCACTGGCACCTTTATCTGAGCACATTTGCCACATTTATAAAAGATTACAAAGATATTTATTTTAAAATTTATCTCCCGCCTGATACCTAGCTGAGTTACAAATAACACAGATAAAATCCATTTACATCATAAAAATATCGACAATAAAAACAACATATTCGATTATCGGCAATTTGAAATATCATTAAAGAACCTGCATTTCTTAATCATAGAAAGCTTACACAAAAAGATGTGTGTTAAGCAATTTACGAAACTGGTCACTACCTTTACATAATCTCAAAGTTCCTGGTAGCTTATTCCACATTCTCGCTACAGCCACTGAAAAAGCTGACTGACCTGTTACCACATATCATACAATATCAATCCTCAAACTCACAGCAGTTTCTGATCTCAGTTTCCTATTAGGTAAATACATAATGCTTGTTGTAAAAATGCTTGTTGTAAAAATGCTTGTTGTAAAAATGGCAGTGCTTGAACATAGAAAACTTGATGAACCACTAACATTGCTTTATATTGAACCCTCCAACCTATCAGTAGCCAATTGAGCAGTTTCAAAATTGGAGTCATCAAAACATGCTTTTCCACTCCCACCAAAACCCTTGCCACTACATTTTGTATTATTTGTAATGCTTTGTGTTTAATCTATATTTTATAATTACTAAATAGAAAGCATTACAATAATCATTTTTACAGAGTACCGTATATACTCGAATATAAGTCGATCCGAATATAAGCCGAGACCCCCCAAAAGGAGGATAAAAAAAAAAATAAAAAAAAATGGTTGACTCGAATATAAGTCGGGTGGCTTAATATTCAACTGTCCTGCTCTGTCAAGCTCTGCACCCAGCACCCTCCCTGCCAAGCTCTGCACCCAGCCCTCTTCCTTCCTCCCCTCCCCTGTCAGGCACTGCACCCAGCACCCTTCCTTCCTTCCCTCCACTGTCAGGTTCTGCACCCATCACCTTTCCTTCCTTCCCCTGTCAGGCTCTGCACCCGTAAGAATTCACGGGAGCCAGTAAGGAAGCCACTCAGCACCGAGAAACAGCACCAAATTATGCTGCTGCTCATGCCGCTGAGATGAACAAAGTGGATCTGCGCAGCCGGTTAGCAGTGGGGCAGGAGTTCAGAAAGCTTGCTCCTGCCCACTTCACCTCCACCAAAGATTAGCAGAAGACCCGCTGCACCTCCACCAGGGATCGGCAGAGGTATGATAGGGCAGGGAGGAGGAAGGAGGGCAGAGCCTTGCGGCGGCCTTAAAAATTCTGGGAGGGAGCATTGACCCAAATATAAAGGTGGACTCCCATTTTTGGGCCAATATTTTGGCCCCAAAATCACGTGTTATATTAGAGTATATACTGTACTAAGCTCTGTAAGACACTGAAAAACACTCATAGCTATTAAAGGGTTTAATTTTCTCAACACATGCAATTGAAAGAATGCTGAATTCACAGCTTGTGTTATTTGACTCTGCATTGTCAGTTGGCAATCCAGAGAAACTCCCAACAACCATATTTCCTTTTTTTAAAAAAATTCTTTATTAATTTTATAATTTTGACATTCTCAGTCAAAACACAGGGAAAAAATACAGTGTAAAGAAAAATCTATCCATACAATAGGTTCTGAATCATAGTACATCGATAAATATCACATTACACAGTATATTTAGTCCACAGTTATGAAGACGGAGCTGAAAGTTAGCTTAGATTAACCATCAAAGAAATAACAAGGAAAACTTAAAGATGAGGCTTGACTGCCCTCAAACTTTTCCTCTCTGAGCGGATTTGCAAGAAGATAAGGTCATAACTTGGTTACATATTGTCCTTAGAAGAAATGAATTTAGATAACTGCTGTGGCTCATAGAAAACATACCTGTTCTCTTTATATACCAAAATACACTTACAGGGGTATCTCAGAACAAAAGTCGCCCCTAACTGCACAGCCTGGGGGTCTCAAAATAAGAAACTGTTTCCTTCTCTTCTGGGTAGGATGCAAGACATCTGAATACATTCTTATTGTATTTGACAAAAAGGGAATATCTTTATACTTTGATAAATATATGTCATGCTATATATCAGGTTAAGATTGTGGTCCTCAAACATTTTTGGTTTGCGGCACACTGTAAAACATATGAAAAATTTTCCAGAGCACTTGTGCGCAAAATGAAAAAGATATTAACTAAACTATGAATAAAAGTAGCAAACTTCAGAAAACTATTAATAACCTTGTTTTAATAAATTAAGCATGCATGTATGAAACATGAGCTTGATGTTTCTGGGTGACTTTTTCAATGTTAGAATATATATGAGACAAACATGCTCTCATTTCATCGTCAATGCATTGAAGTGTTTCTCTTTTTTTTTTTTGCATTTAATGTTAGTGAAGAAAACCCTAATTCACATAGATATGTAGAAAACCGAGGTGCTAGACAGCATAAAAATAATAAAAGAAAAGCTGAGTTAAGTCATCACAGTAAAACACTCATAGAAAGGGGGAAATCCCCCTCCCCCCTCCACAGGTGTGTTCCATCAGGGAGGACTAAGAAGAAAACTGTGACTGGGAGAAATGCAAAGTCATGAAACAGACAAAGAGTACATCCGAGAGTGACCGTCCCAGAGAGGCACACCATCCCAGAGAGAATGGGGAAAACGGGCCATGCTCCCTGCTCCAGGGTACAACTGCCGTGCATTGCACTGTCCTTTCTCTGGCCCTAGATGGCGACCCGGAGCTGGCTGGTGACTCTTGGGTGTGTGCCGTCCGAAACTCCTGCCCGCCAGTTTGCCTTTTGCCTTTCGCATGTTCCTTCCCCTCGCTAATCTCACCTCTCTTCCTCCTTCGCACATGCTCCCCAGCCTGGCCATGCTTCGCCACTCTTTCACTCATGCATTCCTGAGCCTTGCCACACCTCTCTCACATCTTCCCCAAGCTCACCTCTAAAATACTTACCCACAACAATTCTCAGCGCACCTAGCCACCTCTTGCAACACACTAATGTGCTGTGGCACACCATTTGAGAACCACTGGGTTAAGATATTCATGTGGCTCGAATACACTGATTTCTGATCCTGTGACTCACTGTTGGAAAAACCAGAATGCCCCTGCTTTAGAAGCTATGGACAAATATTATTGGCACTGTAAAAGGGTGATCTATGCTTATCAATGATTAAAAAATGAAGGAAAACAAGTTGATCTCTTTCCCTCGTCAGTGACAGTGGTGTGACACTCCAGTCTGCCTTGTCCATTACATTACATTAGGGATTTCTATTCCACCATTACCTTGCAGTTCAAGGCAGATTACAAAAGAATTATCAAGGAAGTATTACAACAAGAACTTACAAAATAAAAAAAAGAATTTTGGACATTTTCAAAGAGAGTAAGAAATGAGTATGGTTACTTGTTTGGGGTAGTTAGCTTTAGTGAGAGGTGGTGTTTGAAACTTGCGGTGTTATTTCTTTTTTCAGGGCTTTCTTGAAGAGCATGGTCTTTATTTCTTTTCTAAAAGTCTTGTAGTCAAGGGATGCCATCAGTAGATTGGCGATTTGGTTGTCCAGTTTGGCTGCTTGTGTGGCTAGAAGGCCATCATATAGTTTTTTTCAGTTTGATTTCCTTAATTGGGGGGTATGAGAATGGGGTGTGAGTTTTCCTATGTCTGGTTGAGGTGTTGTGGATGAGGCGGTTGTTCAGGTAGTTTGGACTGTCTCCGTATAAAATCTTAAATAGTAGACAGTAGAATTTGAATTGTATTCTTGCAGGGATTGGAAGCCAGTGCGATATGAGATATGCTTCTGTAATGTGGTCATGTTTCTTCAATGAGCAGATACGTCTTATTGCTGTGTTTTGGATTGTTTGTAGTTGTTTTGTTATTGTTGCAGGGCAGGGGAGATAGAGGATATTACAGTAGTCTAGTAGGCCTAGTATTAGGGATTGTACTATAAGCTGGAATTGTGATTTTTCAAAGAATTTCCGCACTTGTCTTAAGTTTCTCATGATTGAGAATGATTTTTGTATTGTTTTATTGATTTGTGGTTCAACCTAATGGCCTTAAAATCTATGATATTGTCCTAAAAAACAAGTAGGTACGCAGTCTGCAAAATCTAGACCAAAGGAAATGGTGAGCAAACCACAAAAAGACCGCAGAAGTCCAAAATAATATAAAAATATATTTATTTTACAAAAGGAATGGAGGGCTTTGAACACAGAATCTGACTTGGCCACATTTTGCCAGATGGTTGCTTCAGGTGCAAAAAATGACCAAATCATCCAGCATCTGCCCTCTTTCTCTGCCCTTCCATCCAGTGTTTGCCTTCTTTTGAAGGTTGAAATTGGAGAGTTATTGCAAAAACTTGCAAACCTGACAATCAGAACTGGACAGATACCGGACGACTGGAGGATAGCGAACGTCACCCCAATTTTCAAAAAAGGATCGAGAGGGGAACCGGGCAACTATAGACCTGTGAGTCTTACGTCTGTCCCCGGCAAGATGGTTGAAGCACTGATCAAGGATAGCATAGTCCGGCACTTGGACACTGTTTTTGGGCCTAGCACTCTGATGTTTAAGTAGGCGCATTTGAGTATGGTTATCTCTGTGTGATAGTTATGAGTTGTATTTGGGAATATAAGTGATTTAGGGTGCTGGCATGGTTTAGTCTTAGTGTGTGTTGGTCTTCTTCCCCATGCTGTGGTAATGGAATGTTGAGTATTAGATTGTAGGTTAGAATTTATGTCAATTGAAGTTCTCCTATTTGGGAGGAGGGTTTTGTTTATGTCTGTAGCGGGTGTTGGGAGGAGGTTATTTTCTGTTGCCTTCCAGCTGGTTAAAAGTAGAATTATCAGTAGGAAGTGCTGGGCACGTGATGTTAGCTTCATTTTTGGTGATTGGAGGTAGGTAATAGATGGTGGGGGGTCTTTGGTGATTTGTCTGTTGTTTTACAGTTGGTTTTATTTTTGGTAGTGTTGTGGGGATGGGTCGCTTCTTGGTCGCTTCGCTAAGGCGCCTTTGACACGCGCCTTCGACAGCGCGCCGAACAGCTGCGCATCGTTTTGCGCTGAGCCTTTTATTGGCTCAACAAAGTCATGTCGGGTTGGGGGAGGGGCGGAGTGCGCTCCCATGCCGGCAAGCCTCCCTGTCTGCGGCAGGGCCAACGAAAACAAAATTAAATTAAATTTAAAAAAGGTGCTGGGAGACTCGCTGACTCCATGGTATGCTGGAAGCTGTTACAGGTTCCAAGGTGCAGGGAAACCTTTACCCAGGGAGTCAAAGCCCTAAGTTGGCAATCTATGAAAAAAATATAACATAAGAATAGCCTTACTGGGTCAGAGCTATGGCCCATCTAGCCCAGTATCCCGTCTTCGCGGAGGCCAATCCAAGTCACAAGTACCTAGCAAAAACCCAAATAGTAGCAGCACTCCATGCTACCATCCTATGTCCTGTCCCAACAGCAGATTATGGACTTTTCCTCCAGGAACTTGTCCAAACCTTTTTTAAAACCAGCTACATTAACTGCTCTTACCACATCCTCTGGCAAAGCGTTCCAAAAAAAATATTTCCTCCTATTGGTTTTAAAATCATTACTCTGTAACTGTATCGAGTATCCCCTAGTCTTCGTAAATCCTGATGCAGTAAAAAAATCGATCCACTTGTACCCGTTTTATATCACTCAGGATTTTGTAGACTTCAATCATATCTTCCCTCAGCCGTCTTTTTTCCAAGCTGAAGAGCCCTAACCTCTTTAGTCTTTCCTCATACAAGAGGAGTTCCCTTTATCATTTTGTCATTCTTCTTTGAACTTTTTCTAGTGCCGCTATATCTTTTTTGAGATAAGGAGACCAGAACTGAATGCAATTCTCAAGGTGAGGTAGCACTATTGAGTGATACAGAGGCATTATAACATTCTTAGTCTTGTTTACCATCCCTTTCTAATAATTCCTAGCATCCTGTTTGCCTTCTTGGTCGCCACTGCACATTGGGTGGAAGGCTTCAGTGTGTTGTCTACGAAGACACCCAGATCCTTTTCTTGAGCACTGTCCCCCAAGGTTGACCCTAGCATCTGATAACTATGATTTGGATTATTCTTCCGAATGTGCAAAACTTTGCATTTGTCCACATTAAATTTCATCTGTCATTTGGACAACCAGTCTTCCAATTTCCTAAGGTCTTCCTGCAGTTTTTCACAGTCTGCATGCATTTTAACAACTTTGAACAGTTTAGTTTCATCTGCAAATTGAATCACCTCACTCATCATTCCAATTTCCAGTTTCCAGATCATTTATAAATAAGTTAAATAGCACCGGTTTTAGTACAGATCCCTGTGGCACACCACTATTTACCCTCCTCCACTGAGAAAAATGGCCATTGAACCCTACCCTCTGTTTTCTGTCCAATAACCAATTAATAATATTGACTCTTTAATTTTCTCAGGAGCCTCTCATGAGGAACTTTGTCAAAAGCTTTCTGAAAATCTAGATACACTACATCAACTGGCTCGCCTTTATCCACATGTTTATTCACACCTTCAAAGAAGTCAAGAAAACTGGTGAGGCAAGACCTCCCTCGGCTGAGCCCATGCTGACTCTGTCTCATTATATCATGCTCTGCAGCATTTCTTCCTCTTGCCACTATGATTTTTAACATTATTGGAACCACCTATAAAGCAGCACAATATTAGCTCATTTTGATCTGTCACACTGAACTGTTTAAAAACTTTAGGGCAATTCCATTTGCATGCATTTCAGGTGTATATATATTTAGATTTCTATGCAAGCATTTTTAATATGCCAGTTTTCTACTGCAGTGAGTTTTAGTTTGGCTATTTGCACAAAATCAGATGAATAATGGGTCTGTAATGTCTAATTAATCCTTTGTAACAGCTGTTAAGTTGAAATAAATCCCCCTCCCACCTCTGGATAAGCGCTGCTCATAAAAGTTTCAGAATTAATTTTTTTATCATAAACTCCATCCCATAATCTAATCAGGTGCTAAGTACATTTTGAGATATTCCTTTGTTATCTTTGTGGGTGTCCGTGAGGCCCAAAACAAACCCACTGTTGTTTTTTTTAAATGCTTATTTGTCTGACCATTACTAACTCTTTGGGCAGCTTCACATTTGTAGTTTTGCCCTTGGGCATATATAAAATTATTCTGCCACTTCAAAAGTCTAAACATACTGATTGATTTGCAATAGCAATACTGGCATCGGTGTCCTCATGAAGATAAGTGACAGCAGTCAAAGGTTCATTCAGCACATCTATACACTTTTCCCTACCTGGGGCATTTTGTGCCCAGCACAGGGAGTTTGACGCCACAAGCTGCACAATGATTCATATGCAATCAAACACACATTTCTTGATGAAAGAAACAATGTTGAGAGTCTGAGATAGGGATGGGAAATGCCCAGAACACAGGGTCAGAGCCAGCACTAGGCAGCGAACCATGGAGAAGTGCAGTATCCTTGGTCGCAAGACTGACCTCAACCTGATCCAACACAACTCCCTATTTCCCATTGTGCCTGCAAGTCGAAACTGTTTGAGACCTTCACCATCTGCCACCTTTCCCCACACTCCCCACACATGCAGCAAGTGAAAGGAGGAAGTAAAAATGATGCTGGACACAAAAGGAGTGGAGGAAGAGAAGGGAAAGAGACATGCTAGATACAGATGAGTCAAAGAGAAGAGGAAAGTCTTGAGAGGGGGATGGAAGGGAAGGAAAAGAGAGATGTTGGATACCTAAGATAAAACATTGAAGGAAAAATGCTGGATATATGTGGGAGAGAAGGAAAGGAGAAATGGACACAAATGCAGGGAAGATAAGGGAACATGCTGGGGAAGGATGTAGGGAAAAAGATGCTGGACACCTGGTAAGGAGGAGCTAAGGAAGGGAAGACACTTACCACCATGTGTGGGGTATAGGGAGGAGAAAGGGAGATGCTGGCAATCTGAAGGAGGATAGGGAAGGAGTTATGCTGGTCATCTGGAGGTAGGAAAGGGGAGATTGTGGACTAAAAAGAAGATGCTGGTTTGGGGTGGGGCAGGGGGGAAGGAGGGCCTTGAACCTCTCTGGGAGAGGGAGGGAGGTGCATAGTCAAAGGTTACTTTAGAATATCAAATATCCTTGAACCAGCCCTTCCAGAACAGGTCAGTTCTGAATGTTGATATACCTTTTACTCTGACATATTAAACTGGGTGTTGTATTATTTAATTCCCCCCTGAGTAAAACTTGAGTAAAGAGTCCAGATTTAAAGATGGTCTTTGTCTTGGTCAGAACCCACATATTAATGTTTGTTACCTGGATAATGACCAATTGAAGGTTTTCTCCCATGTTAGTTCAAAGGGGAAATTGCTGAACATTGAGGAAAAAAGCGAGAATAACCAACAATATGTACATGATAAAGAGACATGGTCGATGATAAGAACATAAAAATTGCCATTTTGGGACAGACCAAAGGTCCATCAAGCTCAGTATTCTGTTTCCAACACTGGCCAATCCAGGTCACAAGTACCTAGCAAAATCCCAAGGGCTAAAACAGGAACAAGCAGTGGATTTCTCCAAGCCATATAAATAATGGCTTATGGCCTTCTCTTGTAGGAAATTATCTAAACCTTTTTTCAAGTCTGCTAAGCTAACTGATTTCCCCACATTCTCTGGCAACAAATTCCAGAGTTTAATTACATGTTGATTGAAATATTTTCTCCAGTTTCTGTTTTAAATTTACTACTTAGTAGCTTCATCGCATGTCCCCTAGTCCTAGTATTTTTGGAAACATTAAAAAGCGATTCACATCTAACCTTTCCACTCCACTCAATATTTTAAGGACCTCTATCATATCACCACTGAGCCATCTTTTCTCTAAGCTGAAGAGCTCTAGCTGCTTTAACCTTTCCTCATATGGAAGTTATCCCATCTCTTTTATCATTTGTGTCACCCTTCTCTGACCTTTTCTAATTCTGCTATATCTGTTTTGAGATATGATGACCAGAAATGCATACAGTACTTGAGTTGCGGCCATACCATAGAGCAGGAGTACCCAAATGGTCGATTGTGATCGACCAGTAGATCGCAAAGGCAACGTGAGTCAATCGCGTTGCCTTTGCAATCTTTTTCTCCCTGCTACTTCCCCAAGTGAAGTCTTGTGGGCTCGGCGCTTGTACTCGCCAGGCCTGGCTTGGGGAAGCAGCAGGGAGAAATCTCGTTAGTGGCTTAGGGGTAGGGAAAGAATCGGGGAAGTGGAGAAATCGGCACGATGGCTTAGGGGGCAGGGGGAGAGAGAAAGAAAGGCAGAAATAAAGAGGAGGCCAGGAGGAGAGAGAAAGAAAGGGGGGCCAGGGGGGAGAGAGAAAGAAAGGCAGAAAGAAAGAGGGGAGCAGGGGGAGAGAGAAAGAAAGGCAGAAAGAAAGAGGGGGGCAGGGGGGAGAGAGAAAGAAAGGCAGAAAGAAAGAAATATTGGCTTTACAGAAGAAGGAAGTGCAACCAGAGACTCATGAAATCACCAGACAAAAAGGTAGGAAAAATGATTTTTTTCAATTTAGTGGTCAAAATGTGTCTGTTTTGAAAATTTATATCTGCTGTCTATATTTTGCACTATGGCCCCCTTTTACTAAACCGTGATAGTGGTTTTTAGCACAGGGAGCCTATGAGCATCAAGAGCAGTGCAGAGCATTCAGCACAGCTTCCTGCGCTAAAAACCGCTATTGCGGTTTAGTAAAAAGGGAGGGGGTATATTTGTTTATTTTTGTATAGTTGTTACTGAGGTAGCATTGCATATTTTAAAATCATCGGCCTTGATCTCTGATAAAAACCCCAAAAATAAATGATAATTAACATTTTCTCTGCGTACAGTGTGCTGTGTGTTTTTAAAAATTTTATTGTTGGTAGGTCATTTTGACTTGGTCATTTTAAAAGTAGCTCGCAAGCCAAAAAAGTGTGGGCACCCCTGCCATAGAGCAATACAAAGGCATTAAAACATTTAAATCTTTGTTTTCCATTTCTTTCTTAATAGTTCCTATGATAATTCTTAATATTCTGTTTGCTTTCTTAGGCACTGCCGCTCACTGAGCTGAGAGTTTCAACGTATCCTCAGTGATGACACCTAGATCCTTTTCCTGGGCCACTCCTAACATGAAACCCTGCATCACCTAGCTATAGTTCAGGTTTCTCTTTCCCACATGCGTCACTTTGCACTTGCTCACATTAAATGTCATCTGCCATTTTGATGCTCAATCTCCCAGTCTTGCAAAGTCCTTTTGCAATTTTTCACAATACTCTTGCAACTTAACTTTGTGTCATCAGCATATTTAATTATCTCACTAGTTATTCCCATCTCTAAATCATTGATAAATATGTTAAAAAAACAGCGTTCCCAACAAAAAACCCCTGGGGAACCCCACTATTTACTCTTCTCTATTGAGAATATTGACCATTTAAACCTCCTCTCTGTTTTCTCTTTCAACCAGTTCTTAATCCATAATAAGACATTATCTCCTATCCCATGATTTTCTACTTTCCTCAGAAGTCTTTCATGAGGTATTTGTCAAAGGCCTTTTGAAAATCCAAGTACACAATATTGACTAGTTCACCTTTATCTACATGTTCAAAGGCATGTAGTAGATTAGTGAGGAAAAATTTACCTTGACTAAATCCATGTTTGCTTTGTCTCATTAATCCATGCTTATGCATATATTCTATCTTTTTGTTCTTTATAATAGTCTCTACAATTTTGTCTGGCACTGGTGTCAGATTCACTGATGTATAATATCCCAGATCACCTCTAGAACACTTTTTAAAAATCGGCGTTACATTCGCCACCCTCCAGTTATCCGGTATCATGCTGGATATTAAAGATAAATTAGAAATTACTAACAATAGCTCTGCAAGTCCATTTTTCAATTCTGTCAGCACTCTGAAATGTATACCATCCAGTCCAGATGATTTGCTACTGTTTAATTTATCAAATCGACCCATTACATCTTCCAGTGTTGCAGAGATTTGTTTCAGTTTCTATGGTTCATCAGCATTGAATACCATATTTGGCATCGGTATTTCCCCCCACATCTTCCTCGATGGAGAGCAAAGCAAATAATTCATTTAATCTCTCCACTATGGCATTGTCTTCCCAGAGCACCCTTTTACCCTCTGTTGTCTCTGATGAGCATAGCACTGTGAAACAAAGAGGAACACCAGCCTTGAGGATGATAACAGGTTTTGAGACCAAAATTGGTTTAAAAATGGCAGTTCTCTAGCAGTGGAGGCACACACTTGCTGCAGCTAGAGAGGATACCCAGGCGTCGCCAACTAAAAACCTCTTTGGAGGTGCCCAGAACTCCATTCAGTGCAGCTCAGCAGTTGGCTGCATCTTTCTTGTACCATCCAACACCAGCACTCTGAGCATGCTCAGTTTTTGTGCATGCATTAGGTGCTGGCATTGGACAGTTCAGAAAAGCTGTTGCTAACTGCTGACTTGTGCTGGAGAGAGTTCTGGCGCCTTCAATGAGATCTTCAAATGACAGGGTTTAGGGATCCCCACCAACTCAGGTATTTCATATTTTGAGTAGGGGTGGAGGGTGCTGGGAGAGGGGAAGACTACAGAGAGGATATTGTGCCCATGCCTACCCATTTTGTCCATAGGCCTACTCACAATTTGAGGTCTGGCTATTCCACTCTTCTCAAGGGGCATAAGTAGTCAGGCTTTCAGGATATCTCTATGTAGGAGGATAACATAAAGTGTTTTCCTATTAAATAAAAGAATGTACATTCTTGGATTCCTGTTCTGTAGTAGTGCCAGCCAAGCTAATGGATTTTTTTAATGAAAAAATTACAGTAGCACCAGATCCTCAAGAACTAGAGGGAAGTATAAAATAGAGCAATTAGTAAGGAAAAAATATATAGAATACCGATTGGTGGGTATCCCACCCTGAGGTCCATCAAGACTTTGATTTTCCATCCAAGAGGCTGAGGATGAAAAGTGAGAGAAGAGAAAGCCCAGGAATGGAGCCTGTTCCTATAAGTAAAGAAGAGGAGAAAGGTTGGAAGCCCGGAATCTAACTGAACCCTGGGATACAAGGAGGGATCATCAGGGAGATCTTATTCTGTTCTCAAGAGAGAGAAGCTGCAACCGGTTCCACATTCATCAGAAAAAGTATTGGAACTCAGAAGCAGTGTGAATACATGCTGGAAGCCTGAGTGATAGGAGGTGGGACCCAAGGCCTGGTGCATCCCACTTACCTAGTCCAGTGAGGCTAAGCATGGGTAGTGTGTGAGAAGGAGACTGCACAGTCTGTGAGGAGCATGAGAAAGGAGTGACAGACTGAAGACCAAGATCTATCCTATGCCCTACAAACACTAATAATGTTATAATGCCTCTGTATCGCTCAATGGTGCGACCTCACCTCAAGTATTGCATTCAGTTCTGGTCTCTTTATCTCAAAAAAGATTTAGCGGCACTAGAAAAGGTTCAAAGAAGAGCGACCAATATGATAAAAGGGATGGAACTCCTCTCGCATAAGGAAAGACTAAAAAGGTCAGGGCGCTTCAGCTTGGAAAAGAGACAGCTGAGGGAGATATGATCAAAGTCTACAAAATGGTGTTTAATGGGTACAAGTGGATCGATTTTTTTACTGCATCAAGATTTACAAAGACTAGGGGACACTTGTTGAAGTTACAGAGTAATACTTTTAAAACCAATAGGAAGAAATATTTTTTCACTCAGAGAATAGGTAAGCTCTGGAATTCATTTCCAGAGAATGTGGTTAAGGTAGCTGGTTTAAAAAAAGGTTTGGACAAGTTCCTGGAGGAAAAGTCCATAGTCTGCTGTGAGGGGATGACCCTTGTATCCAGGACTTGCAGAATGAGGTTCAGGTTACTGCATGGCAGTTCACTAGTTCTAAAGTCTCATTTGCTATCTCTTGATTTCTGTTGGTAGTAAGGTTCCATTCAAAAGTGGACAGATTGAGAAGAAAGATAGATTGAGACATACATAGTAGATGACAGCAGATAAAGTTCCGAATGTAATGTAATGTAATTTATTTCTTATATACCGCTACATCCGTTAGGTTCTAAGCGGTTTACAGAAAATATACATTAAGATTAGAAATAAGAAAGGTACTTGAAAAATTCCCTTACTGTCCCGAAGGCTCACAATCTAACTAAAGTACCTGGAGGGTAATAGAGAAGTGAAAAGTAGAGTTAGAGGAAAAATAAAAATAAAATAAACATTTTAACAAGACAGCATTGATCTAAATACTTTGGAAGGTAGAAGAGAGGAGAGAAAGGAATAGAAGCAGAAGGGGGAGCCGTTGAACAGTAGAATTCTGGAGAAATTTAAATGATAGAAATAGAACAAAACAAAGACAAAAGGCAAAACAATAGATAAGATTAAAGATAAATCATAAGCTGGAAAGAAAAATAAAATAAAACTTTGTCTTCAATCCACGGTTTCAGCGTCAGTGATGAAGTGGAGCAAGTAAGTTTAGGAGGAGCGATTGACGTTTCCAGAAAGGGCTTCTTCAGGGAAGAGACTTGGCAGACAGTCCCAGGATGCCTATGTCTCCTCCCCTGCGATGTTCTCCCATCCATGCATTCCCTCCCAGACACACTGCCCGTGCCCCAGCTGCTCCAAGGAGGCTGCCCCAGATGAGGCCCACGGTGAATGCAGGATTCTCTCCTCTGTGGGAAAGCCGCCCGGAGCCGACAGTCGATCTTCTTAGCGGATTGCATGGGGGGAAGAGTTCACACTCTTGGTAGGATCGGGTCTGTGTGCTCTCGGTGGTTGTGGCTGGTCTCGTTGCTGCTTAGGTGTAAAAGCAGTTGATCTCCACTGCTGCTGATATTTAAAAGCAGGCAGATTGATCTCTCCAATGGACTGCAGGGGGAGGAGTTCACACTCCTGGCAGGATCGGGTCTGTGGGCTCTTGGTGGTTGCGGTAGGTCTCGCTGCTGCTTGTATGTAAAAGCAGTTGTTTTTCTACTGCTGCTGATATTTAAAGCAGGTAGATTGATCTCTTAAACGGGATATAGGGGGAGGAGCTCACATGCCTGGTTGGATCGGGGCAAGGGCTCCTATTATAGGCTGCTTAGGTGTAAAAGCAGTTGATCTCCTACTTCTGATAGTATTTAAAAGCAAGCATATTGATTTTTCCAACGGAATGCTGGGGGAAGAGCTTACTTGTCTGGCTGGATCAGGGCAAAGGGCTCTCGGTAGTGGTGGCTGGTCCTGTTGCTGCTTAGGTGTAAAAAACAGTTGATCTTCCTAGTGGACTGCAGGGGGAGGTGGAGCTCACACTCTTGGTTGGATCGGGTCTGTGTGCTCTTGGTAGTTGCGGATAGTTCCGCTGCTGCTGAGGTGTAAAAGCAGTTGATTTCCCACTGTTGCTGATATTTAAAAGCAGGTAGATTGATCTCTCCAATGGACTGCAGAGGGAGGAGCTCACATGCCTGGCTGGATCGGGGCAAAGGGCTCTTGGTAGTGGTGGCTGGTCCTGCTGCTGCTTAGGTGTAAAAGCAGTTGATTTTCCTAGCGAACTGCAGGGAGGGTGGAGCTCATATTTTTGCAGGACCGGGACTGTGGGTTTTTGGTGGGTTGGTCCCGTTGCTGCTTAGGTGTAAAAGCAATTGATCTCCCACTGCTGCTGATATTTAAAAGCAGGCAGATTGTCCAGGGAGAGGAGCTCTGCACTCAAACTGCCATCCTCCTCGCCTCCAAGTTCCAGAATGGTCCAACTAGTCTGCCCAACCTGATTCAATTTAAATTTGTTCTTCTTAGCTATCTCTGGGCAAGAATCCAAAGCTCTGCCCGATACTGTGCTTAGGTTCAGACTACTGAAGTCTCCATCAAAGCTCACTTCAGCCCATCTATACCATCCCAGCCATTGAAGCCCTCCCCAGCCCATCCTCAACCAAGCAGCCATATACAGACACAGACTGTGCAAGTCTGGCCAGTACTGGCCTTAGTTCTTCAATATTTACTATTATGTTCTGATTCTAGATCCTCTGTGTTCATCCCACACTTTTTTTTTTAATTCCGTCACCATATTCCTCTCCACCACCTCTCTCAGGAACGCATTCCAGGCATTGACCACCTTCTCCGTTAAGAAGAATTTCCTTACATTGCTCAAGTCTACCACCCCTCAGCCCTCTGCTTTTACCTTTTTCCTTTGTCTGGAAAAGATTTTGTTCTATGTTAATAGTTTTCATTTAAAATTTCTTAGAATTCTATTGTTTAACTGTTTCTCTTTCCATTCTATTCATATGCCTTCCTCTACCTTTTCTTTTTTCCTCATTTCTAATGTTTATTTTTCTTTTTACATTTCTATATTTGATTTAATTCTTAAAATTATTTTCTATTTAATTATTTTCTTTCCATTACATTATTATTTTGGAATGTACGTTTTGTTTAACAGTATGGTATTGAGAGTTCAATGTATTCTTGTTAGGATGCTTCATATCTCATTTTTTCCTCTATCTTTATTTTCCTCTCTATTATTTTGCTAATTTGTTTGTTCTTTGGTACTTTAGTTAGATTGTGAGCCTTCGGGACAGTAAGGGAATTTCAAAGTACCTATTCTTTATTTATTTATCTTATTTTTATTGTCTATTTTCTGTAAACCGCTTAGAATCCTAACGGAATTTAGCGGTATATAAGAAATAAATTACATTACATTACGTTAATACCTTTCAAATACTTGAACGTCTGAATCATATCTCCTCTGTCCCTCCTTGCATATTCAGGGCTTCCAGTCTCTCCTCATACATCCTTGGCGCAAACCTGCTATGTCCTTCGCCAGATATGGTCTCCAAAATTGAACAAAATACTCCAAGTAGGGCCTCACCAACGACCTGTACAGGGGCATCAACACCTTCTTTCTTCTACTGGTTACGCCTCTCTTTATACAGCCCAAAATCCTTCTGGCAGCAGCCACTGTCTTGTCACACTGGGTTTTACGTCCATTGAAAGCAATGGAAGTAAAACCCGGAGGTCTCAATCCGTCCTCTTTTTTCTGAAGCCCTATGGTAACCCTAATTAGGAGAGAATTTCCTAAATGTTGCTACCTAATATCACTAGCCACTTAGTTTTAGGCATGTAATAAGAATTGCCAGACCAAAGGTCCATCAAGCCCAGTATCCTCTTTCCAACAGTGGTCAACCTAGATCCCAAGTACCTAGCTAGATTTCAAGTAATAAAACAAATTTAATGCTGCTTATTTTTTATTTATTTAAAAATTTATAGCCCGCTGCATCCAGAGTTTTGCATAAAAAAACACAAATAATAAAGTTATAATAAACAAAACATGTAATAGACTAAAACGCCTATAAAATTTACACTCAACAATTACCCCCATTCTTTTAGCATAAATACAGTAAATTGACAAAAAAAAAAACCTGCCTGCAATAAATAGAAGAGCTTATAAATAATAAACTGTGATAGCGGTTATTAACGCAGGGAGCTGTTCTGAATGCTCCGCGCTGCTCCCGACGCTCAAAGGAACTCTATGAGTGTTGGGAGCTGCACAGAGCATTCAGCGTGGCTCCCTGCGCTAATAACCACTATCACAGTTTAGTTAAAGGAGGGGATAGTTTTCATACTTTTTCTAAATTGCATCACATTAGGAGACCACCTGATTTCAATTGGCAACAAATTCCATAAAATTACACCCTGTACTGACCGAAGCAGTGGATTTCCCCAACCCATCTCAATAATGGCCTATGGACTTCTCTTTTAGGAATTTATCCAAACCTTTTTTAAACCCCGCTAAGCAAACTGATTTCACCACATTCTCCAGCAATGAATTCCAGAGTTTAATTGCATGTTGTATGAAGAAATATTTTCTCAGATTTTTTAAAAATCTACTTAGTAGCTTCATCGCATGTCCCCTAGTCGTAGTATTTTTGGAAAGAGTGAACAAGCGATTCACATCTACCCTTTCCACTCCATTCAGTATTTTATAGACCTCTATCATTTCACCCCTGAGCCGTCTCTTCTCCAAGTTGAAGAACCCTAGCCGCTTTAGCCTTTCCTCGCAGAGAAGTCGTCCCATTCCTTTTATCATTTTCGTTGCCTTTCTCTGTACCTTTTCTAATTCCGCTATATCTTTTTTGAGATATGGTGACCAGAATTGCACCCAGTGTTCGAGATGCAACCGTACAAGGGCAATATAACATTTTCAATTGTAACATTACCTCCCGTCCCATGACTTTCTAATTTCCTTAGAAGTCTTTAATGAGGCACTGTGTCAAATGCCTTTTGAAAATCCAAATGAACAATATCAACCGGCTCACCTTTATCCACGTGTTCATTCACCCCTTCAAAGAAATGCAATGGATTGGTGAGGCAAGATTTCCCTTGACTAAATCCATGCTGGCCATTTTCTGGCTAGGCATGTTCTGTAAGTATGCACCAAGATTCAATGATGTATATTTTAATAGTAGGCATTCACATGGGTGGAGTTTGAGTGAAGCATGACATGCAGATTTATAAGAGTTGGAACTTGTTTGCCAAATTGCTTATTATGAATTTTGTGTCTCTGTTGTTTGTGCCAGAATGGATGCTCGACTTTTCTGAGTGCACTGTGTTATTGACAAAGCCTAATAAAAACCCTTGACACAGAAGTGCAGGATTTGGCGAACATGAGCTATTTTTATAGAACATTCATGCTGTTATTTACATGAGGTTGCCATGGTTTCACCCAGGTCAGTTAGTCCTTGTTTTGCCCTGCTGCATATATAGAAAAGTAGTCTGACTAGGGGCAGATAGGGACACTAGTAGGCTTCCAGCTCATACAGAACAGGTCTACCATGAGCTTTCATTTACAACCAGCTACAGACTTTTCTCAATTTTTTTAAATCCTCCCTCTTCTCTGCCTTGCTCATTTGTCATAAAAACCAGGATGACGGCACTTTCTGAACTTAAGTAGTAGGTACTGCTTTCAGAAATGGCTGGGTCTCTCTCTTCACGGGGAGGGGGGGGGGGGGGGCGAGCACTGACTCTGCACTATCCACAGCCCAGTCGAGCCCAAGAAGCAGAAACCCAGCCTGAGAACTGAACCTATGCTTCTCACATTGTAATGCCTGATTGACTTCTCTGATTGATATTTCCTACTGTCTTCATCACCTCAGACAGAGATATAGTTCAACCAGCTTTAACAGCGCAAACCCTGAAAATACACTTTGCTTATGAAGTGGCATATCATACAATTCTGGTGCTGCAAAAGAACCATTCAAGGAAGACAACCATGAGCTGAAGCAAACTTAGTCTGAACTAGAGAATGATACGGTGCCTGTTTCCCGCAGTCAACCCACGGCAACCGCAGGAACGGGCAAAAATTTGATATATTTACTGTTGGTGCGGGAACAAAACCTTTTACTGCTCTGCAGGAGCAGTAAAAGACTTTGATCCCACAGTGAACCCCCCCCCCCCCCACGAACACAGCTCCCCAGCTCACAGCTCCATCCCTCCCTCCTCGTGGGTCTGGTGGCTCCAGCCCCCCTCCCCTTGCCCACAGGTCTGGTGGCTCCAGCCCACCCCTCACCCCCCCTTATGGATCCAGCGAGTCCAGCCACCTTCCCTCCCTTCCTGCTGCTGGCCTATATCTTGAAGAAGAGCGAGCCAATCGACAGTGCTCGTGGTCGCAGCCTTCCCTCTACTGGGCTCCTCCTTATGAACAACTTCCTATCTTTGCGAAAACAGGAAATTTTGGCATAAGGAGATACCTGGCAGAGAGAAGGCCACGATTGCAAGCACCATTGATCGGCTTGTTCTTCTTCATGGTATATGCCAGCAGCAGGGAAGAAGGGAAGCCAGCTAGACCTGACAGACCCTTGAGTGGGGAAGCTGGAGCTGTCAGCAAAGCAGATGCTGAGGCAGGAGGAAAGGGCACAGGTGAAGGGCTAGGGCCGAAGACAAGGGCACAGGAGAGTGAGCTGGGACTTGATGAAAGGGCATAGGAGGGGAAGCTGGGGCTGGAGGGAAAAGCATAGGAGGGGGCTGGAGCTGAAGGTAAGGGAGAGAGATGTGCTTGACATATGGAGGGAAGGGCTGGAACTGAAGGGAAGGGAGAGAGCTACAGGACCTGAAGGAGGGGAAGCTGGAGGGGAGAAAGTTGCTGCACCTGTGGAAAGGGGGGGCTGCTGGAGGGAAGGTAGAAAGATGCTGGACCTGTTGGGGGAGGGGCTGAAGGAAAAAAGATGCCATACTAAGTGGGTGAAGGAAGAGGGAATGAAATACTGAACACAAAGCAGAGCGAGGGAGAGATAAAGGGAGTTATCAGAAACGGGAAAATAATGGCCATGGAGAGGAGAATAGGGACAGGGACACAAAGGGAGTTGCTGCATGGGACTAGTATATATTCAGAGAGGGGCAATGGGAGGGGTGTATGGTGGATACAAAAGGAAAGTGCTAGATGTGGGAGAGAATAGGGACACAGAAGGGAGATGAGTAATGTAGGACATAGATTAGTGATGATAAATATAGGGAGATGGGCACAGGGGAGATGCTGGATAGGAAAGTATAGGGGACACAGAGAAGGGAAAGATAAGTACACAAAGATGGAAGATGGATGGTGAGCACAGAGGAGAAGAAGAAACATCAAATGTGCAGGAGACCCTGGCGAATGAGTTAAGAGAAGACAGAAGGAAACAGAAACCAGAGCCTGGGACCAACATGACTTGGAAAATAAAATGGCCAGACAACAAGGTAGAGAAAATAATTTTATTTTTTATTTTGTGATTAGAAAATATGAGAACTGAAATGTTTATGCTTCTAGTTCTGGTGTTAGACATGGGTAGGGCCCATGGCAGAAACTTGGAAGGGGACCCCAAAGCCCACTACTAGCCCATGCCATCTTCATTTTCCAGCAGCATAGGGCTTTCTCTAGCCAGAGGTCAGTTGCCCTAATTGTACTCCTTTGCCTAACACCATCTCTGGCATATGTGATCGTTATATTTTGTACAGTATAGGAGGAAATGGATCTTTCTGTTTCTTTGGTGTTGTACTACATGGAAGGTGTGGCTTCTTGGGATTTTGGTTTATGTTTATCATTTTTTATCAGCTATTAAGTATTTGGCATTTATGTTCTGTGTGTGTGACCGAGGTATTCTAAGTAACATTCAGTTTTCCTGATAGTGGAGGAGATATTGTAAGTACTGAGACGGGTTTTGTTGATCCTTTTTCTATATTTGTGATTTATAAAATGACAGTTGTACAGAATATTGTTTCTTTTTATACTTTAATAAAATGATTTCAATATAAAATCATGACTATTCAATACCTGTGCAGATGGGATCAGACAGAATTTGCGGGGATGGGGACAGAATTTGTGGGGTCAGGGACAATTTTTTCCCCCGTGTCATTCTCTAGTCTGAACCATCTTTCAACTGATGGTATTTTTTTCTGGTGTTGCTCAAGGATTTTCCAACTCGTTCTACACCATGCACTAAGAAAGAGATGGCTAGACTTAGGTTAATTCAGAATATGGCAGTCAGATTGATTTACGGTTTGAAGAAATATGACCATGTGACACCCTTCTACCACAAGTTGCACTGGCTTCTGAAGGAAGCTCGCGTTTTGTTCAAGTTGGGTTGTCTTTGTTATAAAGTTGTGTATGGTATTGCCCCAATTTATATGATTGATAGATTCCATATAGAATCTTATAAATATAGTAGACGATCACACGCTCTGTTCATTTTTCCATCTGTTCAGGGTTGTAAAAGTAAGAAGTATTTGGATCATACATTAGCATTCCAGGCAGCTTCCTACGACAAAGAATTTCGACCGTTCTTGCGTAGAGCTTGCTCTTACAAACATTTTAGAGCCCAGTTGAAAACTTACCCTTTCTCAAAGTATCTGGCCAATTAGTTCTATGTGTCTTTTATGTTATTTTTATTATTAATCTTTTATTAACTGCATTGAACTTATGGTTACGCGGTCTATAAGCACAGTGTTATGTTATGTTATGATTCCTAACATGGAACCTTGCATCTTGTAGCTATAGTCTGGGTTCCTCTTTTCCACATGCATCACTTTGCATTTGCTCACATTAAATGTCATCTGCCATTTTGATGTCCAGTTTCACATTCTTGCAAGGTTTTCTTCGAACAATTTTGTATGATCAGCAAATTTAGGCTCTCTTTTACTAAGCTGCGGTAGCAGTTTCTACCGCAGCCCGGAGTGCTAAATGCTCCAACGCTCATAGGAGTGTCGAAGCATTTACTGCACTGGCTTGCGCTACAAACTTCTAGCACAGCTTGATAAAAGGAACCCTAAATTTGGATGAGCCAGGCTTGGGTCTCCTCAGCCACAGGCATCAGCGTACTGCTAGTTTTGACTAGTGCATGCGTTCATCTGTCTTTTCCTGTAGCATTTGCCAATGAATTCTTAAGCAAGAAGATACTTCGCTTCCAGGAGGTGTAAAATTATTTTCCCTTTCTGTTTTCTTTTCTTTTGTTTCTGGCAACAACCTGATTGCCTTTTTCAATTTCAGGGGAAATTAGATCTAGATAAAGCGTGATTGCATTCCCTTAGCTTTAAGCTGCACACCTAGGGCAGATAACAGGGTAGCAGAATTACAGAATATGGAGAACTTAAAAAAATTCTGGCTTTGCACAAACTATTTATGTACCCTCCGTACAGAAACCGTGATTTTTTAAGGCATATATTTCCCTAAGATACATTTGTATACAATCCAGTTTTATTCTTGCACTGCAATGACATAAAAGGAATCATTTCCATGCACTAAACCTACCTTAAGTGTGATTTAAGAGATTTGTATATTCATAGCTGACAAATTAAGATCATTTCACCATGCTATTACTGAAATGTGGAACATGTCACTAGAAAAGGCCTCTCTCATTGGCTTATTTTTCTTTCATTGACCCAATCTTCAGCATTAGCTTTAACTTCCCTATTGCCACAGATGAACTTACCAATAGGCAAAGTGATCAAGTGCCTATGGGCAGCCAACATGGGTGAGGGGGAAATATCCTGCTTGTGTAAATCACTTATTTTATATCAGGATGTGGGCAACCTGCAGCCTGTCATTGAATTTTATGAGGCCCTCAAGACCATGGGATCTATTCTATACACAGAGAACATCATTAACTAAAGTCTAGCAATTTTAAGTACTGTATTTTGCAAATATTTTCAGACTAGCCACACTAGTAGTTACCTTTTTTTTTTAGACTTATTTAGACGCCTATTTTGGAGGCGCCTGACTAGATACGCGCCTATCTAAATTGAATAACAAGCTTAATTAAGCTTTTTAATTTGCAAGAATTGAAACTTAGGTGCCTATCAAGAAATATCAATTCTACAAAACGGTGCCTCCAAAAATGTAAGCGGCCTTCAAAAAATTAGATGCTATGCATGTTAGGCATGGGCTTGGCTTCCTGTTAGGCGCTTTGTTACTGAATCGGTGCTTTATATATCACAGAAGGTCTAGGGGCTTCGATTCCGACATTATATAATTTGTGGCCCATTCTTGATTTCTATCATCAGCCACTATGGCTGCTCTTCCTTGTTGCTTTCTAACCTGTAAGGACCATGGTGAACTATAGCAGCATCTGGAAGCTGTTTTTCTTCAACTAGATTTGTCAAAAGGACTGTTACTTGCCTTTCACCAGGCTAAAATGCTGCATCAGGAGATGAGGTCAACCACTGTCCACCTGCCAAAGGACAGTCAGCCATATAAATACACTGCTACCTACTACTATAAATACTATGAGCTTGGCATTAATTGTTTTACCAATTTTTCCTCCACTTCCTGGCCCATGCATTTCCCATCCTTACCTTCCAAGTCAACCTCATTTTCCAGACATTCCTTTGTTAACTACCTGAGACGTAAGAACATAAGAATAGCCTTACTGGGTCAGACCAAAGGTCCATCAAGCCCAGTAGCCTGTTCTCACAATGGCCAATCCAGGTCCCTAGTACCTGGCTAAAACCCAAAGAGTAGCAACATTCCATTCATAATCCTAAATAATAACAAGATTCTGGAATCCCTGAGTAACAAAAGATTCCAGAACCCCAAGGAGTAGCAATATTCCATGTTACCGATCCAGGGCAAGCAGTGGCTTCCCCCATGCCTCTCTCAATTACAGACTATGGACTTTTCCTCCAGGAAATTTTCCAAACCCTTCTTAAAACTAGGTTTGCTATCCACACTTACTACAACCTCTGGCAATGCGTTCCAGAGTTTAACTATTCTCTGAGTGAAAAAATATTTCCTCCTATTGGTTTTAAAAGTACATAAGAACATAAGCCATGCCTCTGCTGGGTCAGACCTGAGGTACATCATGCCCAGCAGTCCGCTCACGCGGCAGCCCATCAGGTCCAGGACCTGTATACTAGCCCTCTATCTATACCCTTCTATCCCCCTTTCCTTCAGAAAATTGTCCAATCCCTTCTTGAACTCCAATACCGTACCCTGTCCTATCCCTCCCTCTGGAAGCGCGTTCCAGGTGTCCACCACCCGTTGGGTGAAGAAGAACTTCCTAGCATTGGTTCTGAATCTGTCCCCTTTTAATTTTTCCGAATACCCTCTCGTTCTTGTAGTTGTCGAAAGTTTGAAGAATCTGTCCCTCTCCACATTCTCTATGCCCTTCGTGATCTTGTAAGTCTCTATCATATCCCCTCTAAGTCTCCGCTTCTCCAGGGAAAAAAGCCCCAGTCTCTTTAATCTTTCAGCATATGAAAGGTTTTCCATACCTTTTATCAAATGTGTTGCTCTCTTCTGAACCCTCTCATGTATCGCCATATCCTTCTTTAGGTATGGCGACCAATATTGGACTTCATTGAGTGTCCCCGGTCTACTCCACTCAGGATTTTGTAGACTTTAATCTTATCCTGTCTTTGTTCAGAACGCTTCTTCAATGCTAGACATTAGAGAATGACACGGTGACAAAATTCATCACTGTTCCCGTCCCGCGGATAACCGCGGGAAACCATCTTCATGTCATTCTTTAAAGAGAGAGGGACGAATCAGAGTATGAATGGCCACAACCCACAAGCTTTGACTGAGGTTGAAATAGATACTAGAAAATGACATGGGATTATTTCCCACGGTTATCCGCGGGGACGGGAACGGTGATGAATTTTGTCACCGTGTCATTCTCTACTAGACATCACCTTACAAGAATAATATCATTGCCCTGTAACCATGCCGTATTCATTCTCTTATCTGTTATCTCTCAGGTAATGGACAACTGATCACTGTAAAGTCATTAACAGGTAAAACAGAGTCTGAGGTAAAAGAGGTAAAACAAACAAACAAACAAAAAAGCCCAAAATATCTCTCAGTGCACCAATTCAGCTAAGGCATGAACTTCAGAAAACATGAATAATACACAAAGCCAAAACAGTTCATTATCAAAAAGTGGCTTCCTGCAGCAAACCGACACTATTAAAGTCTTGGGCTAGGTTCTCTCTTTCAGGTCACCTTTAAAAAAAATTAAGTTGGTGCCCATAATACATATTAATACACAAAGCAGCTCTACCTTCAATGCGATCCATCAAGTATTGATTTAATAACAGTGCTTAAGGTCTACTGCAAAGAAGATAATTTACTTTTTTCTTGAATCAGGAAACGTGTGTTTTATGCAACAGTGATCTGGTGGCGAGAAAGTCTGGGCTATGATAAACTGCATCTTCATGCTGACATATTTCTCCTTGGGCTCCGAATTGTTCAATAATCAGTGTCATCCTCTTCCACACTGATCCCTTTACCTCATGACTTGGCGTTAGGGGTGTGCTGCCTGTGATGTCCACTGTAGGCATAGAGGGCGCTGTTCCTGCTGTTTGCAAAAGGAGCCATTGTTGCTAAAATACTAAAGAGGGAAATTCTATAATGGCACCCTGATGGCATGGTTTACCAGACATCCAGGAAAACCAGGACATGTCCTCTTTTTAGAGGACTGTCCAGGCTCTCGGATGGGCTTTTCAAAACTCAGCTCCAAGCCCTCCAGACTCGACCGGAGCTTGTTGCAGAAGAGAGGAGGCTTGTGGAGGGTGGGGCTGGAGGTGGAAAAGGGTGGGGTTTTCCTATGTAAAATATGGTAACCCTACCCAATTCTAAAAGGGTATCTGGGTGCTAAAATGCCATTATATAATAGAATACGAGCATAAACTCTCATTGACACATCTAAAATTAGGTACGACCATTTAAACCTGGTCAGTGGCAGGCATAAGCGGGTCTGCCTAAGTGCACAGTGTGATGTGCATAAATGACATGCATAAGTTGGTGCTGCATGACACGGGGACAAATTTGTCCCCATCCCCGCGGGATCTCAATATCCCTGTCTCGTCCTCACGAGTTCTTTCCCTGTCCCTGCCCCATTCCTGTAAGCTCTGCCTTAACTAATCAAGCTTCGGACCCTTATGATTTTAAAGTGTTTGAGGCTTGTGCAGATGAGGACAGAGCTTGCAGGAATGGGGCATGGGCAAGAAAGGGACAGAGTTCACAGGGACGGAGAGATCCTGCAGGGACGGGGAAAATTTGTCTCCGTGCCATTCTCTACTTGGCAACACGTTCAAGGCTTATTTAAATGCCCACCTCTCTTGCAGTTATACACATAGCACTTATTCATTACTTTATAAAATAGTACTTAGGTAAGTGGTGCATTTCAGTGAACTTATGCATGCAAGGCATGCATCCCGTTATAGAATTACCCTTAAAATGTCTCACTAGAGGTGAGTTAAATTCTGGATAGGAACTAGCTGCAATGTTCCACTGCATACCCACAGTCCCTGCATCAGCCCCGTCCCTGCTTCTCATGGGTTTCCTGTCTGGAAAAGTGCATCAAGGTGGGGTGAGGTGGACAGGGGAGGGGGCTGATGCAAGAATGTGAACCAGGGACAGCTCACAGCCAGTGGCATGGTGAGGGATGCCCCTCACCCACCCTTGTCTTTGCTTCCCCCCCCCCCCACTCCTTCCCTGATCCTGCCTGCTGTGCACGCCTCCCCCCCCCTTCCCTTTCCCTGTACCTCTAGTTGAAGTTGTTGCTCGCGGCAGTCAACAACGTGTTCCTTGCAACCCCTTCAGCTCCTCCTCTGACGTCACTTCCTTTGCATGGCACCCGGAAGTGACGTCAGCGAGAGAGCCGACAGGGTCACGAAGAACATGTTGACCGCCGCAAACAACTTCTTCAACTAGAAGTAAGGGGGGGTGGAGAGGAGGAGGGGTATTGGTACCCCCCTCAACATGGCACTTGGAGTAAACCGCCCCCCCCCCCCCCAATTTCTACACCACTGTTTACAGCCTTGCAGTGAAACATTTTAACCATTTCTGGGTCTGAGAGCAGCACTTACCTTTGCTAAGGAGTAAATGAGTAAGAGATGTATGGAATGTAGCCACCTTCTCTGTTGAGGAATACTATACATGTTCTGTGAGCTTGAACATGGCATCCTTAAGGGCTTTTTGTAAATGTTTATTTCATTTACTGATTTATAAAGTGCTTTCTTTGTCAAGTAATATGTTATAAACATCAAGCTATTCTGATTTACATCGAGCAGTAATCACCAATGACTGGAAACCATCATCATTAAATGTTTGTTAGCCAGTAGTCCATATTTATTTAGTTAGTTTCCTATTCTGTTCTCCCCGATGAGCTCAGAACGGGTTATGGGATAACATACATAAGAGACAGTAAAATGACTTACATTTTGCCATATATTTAATACAATGTGATGTGTCAGTAACATAAGTAGGAAGATTGATTATGGCATAATTATCCCAGTATTAACAATTCTGTATTGTAACACTGCTTTAGAAGCCCCTGTAACTCTGTATAGAGCCCATGTATGGTAACACCTCATAGAAGCTCTTTGTAACTCTGTATTGTAACACTTCTACAGAAGCTCATGTATTGTAACACCTATACAGAAGCTCATGCAAACTGCTCTGAATTGACTCCCCAGCCATTAGTAGCGGTATAGAAGCTTTCAGTAAACAATTGTCATACATTTTGCCATATTTACAATACAATGATTCCTAACTCATTTGTACAGAAAATCTTGTTTCAATAAGAGGGGGGATCAGGTGAAGAGGTAAGTTTTAATTGCTTTCCTAAAGTTCAGGAATCCTTCATGGGATCTGGTCTGCTTATGAAAGGAGCCGCTTAGTAGACAGGTGTCCACCTTACTTAAAAATGAACAGCATAACCGTTGCCTCTAATGAGCACCCTAGCTAATCTCAGCAGAGAGAGCAAAGACGGAACTAGAATGAAACACTCAAAATGATCCTCCCAGAGCACGCTTCATGCCTTGTGTTTGGGGAGGTTGAGAGTGTAATAGGAGAAATTGTGGGAGTGTGTGGTGCAGTGGTTAGAGTTACAACCTTGGCACAGAGTTATAACCTGAGGTTGTGGGTTCGAATCCTGCACTGCTCCTTGTGACCCTGGGCAAGTCATTTAATCCCCATTGACCCAGGTACATTAGATAGAGTGGGAGCCTGCCAGGACAGTTAGGGAATAATGCTTGAGTACCTGAATATTTTGTAATCCGCATAGAATTGTAGGATATGCAGAATATAAATTATATATAAAAAAAATCAGTGCCATGAACCACATTGATCTTGTTTTGTGGCGGATGGGTATGTAGGAGGAGAAACTTACACTGGCACTGTCTAGATTGCCTAGGCCAGAGGTGCCCACACTTTTTTGGTTTGCGAGCTACTTTTAAAATGACCAAGTCAAAATGATCTACCAACAATAAAATTATAAAAAGCACACTGTACGCAGAGAAAATGTTAATTATCGTCTGTATTCTTTTTTTTTTTTTCCCAGAGGTCAAGGCAGATGACTTTAAAGTATACAGTCACCTCAGTAACAAATATACAAAAATAGACAAATATACCCCCCTCCCCTTGTACTAAACCATGATAGAAGATTTTAGCGCAGGGAACTGCGCTGAATGCCCCTTGCAGCTCCCAACGCTCATAGTCTCCTTGCAGTTTATTAAAATGGGGACCATAGTGCAAAATAGAGACAGCAGATATAAATTCTCAAAACGGACACATTTGATTATTAAATTGAAAATAAAATCATTTCTCCTACCTTTTTGTCTGGTGACTTCATGAGTCTCTGGGTGCACTTCCTTCTTCTGTAAATCCAATATTTCTTTCTTTCTGCTCCCTCTTCTTTTCTTTCTGTCTCTCTTTCTCTCTCTCCTGCCCCTCTTTATTTCTGTCTTTCTCTCTCCCCCCCTGCCTGTCTGTCTTTCTTTCTCTCTGCCCTGCCCCCCCAGTCATCGCGCCAATTTCTCCACTTCCCCAATTCTTTCTCTCTCCCTGCACCCCTCCCCCCAAGCTGCCACATCGATTTCTCCCTGCTTCCCCGGCCTGGCGCTTACAAATGCCGGCCCCACAAGCCTTTCCCCACCCCCACCCCCCCGACATCAATTCTAACGTCGGAGAGGAAGTTTCAGGCCAGCCAGGCAGCGATTGGCTGGCCCAGAACTTCCTCTAACATTGGAGGTGAAGGCTTGTGGGTCCGGCTCTTGTATGCGCCTGGCCTGGTTCGGGGAGGCAGGAAGAACAAGATCGCAAAGGCAATGCGATCAACTCGCGTTGCCTTTGCGATCAACCATTTGGACACCCCTGGCCTAGGCAATGCCTGGGCATGTGAGAGGGCAGCCTGTCATTATCTCTGCTGCACTTCTTCCACGGAAGCAGTGAAGACTTCGGTTCCCTAGGCTGTCAATCCAACACCTTTCATGAGCACTTAATGCATTTTAAAGCAAGTGAAATTATACATCACATTAGCAAGATCAAAGACCGAGAGGATTAAAAAAAAAAGGGCACTCTGACCTGCTGAATTTTTCCTACTGATATTTTTACCACCCTGCTGAGAGCCATCACAATATAGACTTCCTTTCCTTAACCCTCCTGCCACCTTTGTTATGAGGCTTGGATAAAGTGCTCTGTTATGCGTTGCTCTGTTTTCTTCTATTTGTTATTTTAATAATTTAACAGCGTGCCCCTGATGTGACAGAAATTATCATCTTATGACAACTACCAAAGCTAAAACTTATTACAAGATTGGATTATATATAACAAGCAGGGAGGATCTGACAGTAATTTTCTGCTTTGCAGATCCTTGTATCTTTTTTTTTTTTCGTTTGCTTATGCCATTGGTTATATGCCAAACTATTAAGAACATAAGAGTTGCCTCCGCTGAGGCAGACCAGAGGTCCATCTTGCCCAGCGGTCCGCTCCCGCGGCGGCCCATCAGGCCTATTGCCTGAACAGTGGTCCCTGACTAATTTTATAACTTACCTCTAATCCTGTCCCTATAATCTACCTCTACTCTTATCTTTACCTCTCAATCCCTTTGTCCTCCAAGTACCTATCCAAAGCTTCTTTGAAGCCCTGTAGCGTGCTCCTGCTTATCACATCCTCCGGTAGCGCGTTCCATGTATCCACCACCCTCTGTGTGAAAAAGAACTTCCTGGCATTTGTTCTAAACCTCTCCCCTTTCAATTTCTCTGAGTGCCCCCTTGTGCTTGTGGTTCCTCATAATTTGAAAAATCTGTCCCTGTCTATTTTTTCTATACCCTTCATGATCTTGAAGGTTTCTATCATATCTCCTCTAAGTCTCCACTTTTCCAGGGAGAAAAGCCCCAGCTTTTTCAGTCTGTCAGTATATGAGAGGTCCTCCATGCCCTTTATTAGCTTAGTTGCTCTTCTCTGGACTTTCTCAAGTACCGCTATGTCCTTCTTGAAGTACGGCGACCAGTACTGAACACAGTACTCCAGGTCCGGGCACACCATTGCACGATACAGTGGCAGGATGATTTCCTTCTTCCTGGTCGTGATACCCTTCTTAATGATACCCAACATTTTGTTTGCTTTCCTTGAGGCTGTGGCGCACTGCGCCGACGCCTTTAATGTTGTGTCTACCATCACTCCCAGGTCTCTTTCAAGGTTGCTCACCCCTAGCGATGATCCCCCCATTTTGTAAGTGAACATCGGGTTCTTTTTCCCTATATGCATGACCTTGCATTTCCCTATGTTGAAGCTCATTTGCCACTTTTTGGCCCATTTTTCCAGTGTTGTCAGATCTTTTTGGAGATCTTCGCAGTCCTCCATGTTATTGACCTTGCTATATAGCTTGGTGTCATCCGCAAATTTAATAACCTCACATTTTGTTCCTGCCTCCAGGTCGTTAATAAATATATTGAACTGGAGCGGTCCCAGTACCGACCCCTGCGGAACTCCGCTCGTGACCCATTGCCAGTCTGAGTAATGGACCTTTACTCCAACCCTCTGTTTCCTGTCTGCCAGCCAGTTTTTGATCCTTCAGTGGACCTCCCCTTGTACCCCGTGGTTCCATAGCTTCCTTAGCAGTCTTTCGTGTGGCACCTTGTCGAAGGCTTTTTGGAAGTCAAGGTAAATGATGTCTATGGATTCCCCTTTATCCACCTGGCAGGTTACCCCCTAAAAGAAGTATAATAAGTTCGTGAGGCATGACCTGCCCCTGCAGAAGCCATGCTGGCTCGACTTTAGCTGCCCATTGTTTTCGATGTGTTCCCAGATGCTGTCTTTAATCAGCGCTTCCATCGACCGAGGTCAAGCTCACCAGCCTGTGGTTTCCTGGGTCTCCCCTTGAGTCTTTTTTGAAGATGGGCGTGACATTTGCTATTTTCCAGTCCTCCGGAATCTCTCCAGTTTTTAAGGATAGGTTGCATATTTGTCGAAGTGGCTCAGCTATTTCATTTCTTAGTTCCTTGGGTGAATGCTGTCCGGACCTGGCGATTTGTCGCTCTTTAGCCTGTCTATCTGCCTGAGGACATCCACCTTGCTCACCTCTAGTTGGACCAGATTTTCATCCTGCTCTCCTTTTATGATCTCCTCGGGTTCCGGAATGTTGGTTGTGTCCTCCCTCGTGAAAACTGACGTGAAGAACTCATTTAACCTGTCAGCTATCTCTTTTTCCTCTTTTACCACTCCCTTTCTGTCCCCATCATCCAAGGGTCCCACTTCCTCTCTTGCTGGTTGCTTCCCCTTAACGTACCTGAAGAATGATTTGAAGTTTGTTGCTCCCCCCGCCAGTCTCTCTTCATATTCTCTTTTTGCTTTCCTAACCACTCGGTGACACTCCTTTTGGTGTATTTTATGCTCTTTTTGGTTGTCCTCTGTTTTGTCCTTTTTCCATTTTTTGAATGATGCTTTCTTGTCACTTATCGCCTTTGTTACTGCATTTGTTATCCACACTGGGTTTTTTGTTCTATTTTTTTTGCACCCTTTCCTGAACTTGGGGACGCACAGGTTCTGTGCTTCGTGCACTTGAGTAGGGTCCAGGCTTTTTCTACGGACTCCATCTTCTTTGCGTTGTTGAGTTTATTTCCCACCATTTTCCTCATGGCATCATAATTCCCTTTTTTGAAGTTGAGTGTTGTCGTTGTAGTTCTTTTCACCTTTGTTGATCCAATTTCTAGCCTGTACTGGATTGTGTTGTGATCACTGTTTCCTAGTGGGGCTAGTACCGCCACCTCCTTAGCGGGTCCCCCTAGTCCATTGAGGATTAGGTCAAGAGTGGCATCACCCCGTGTTGGTTCCGTGACTAGCTGTTCCATGAAACAGTCCCTCGTGACCTCCAGGAATTTGGTCTCCCTCATGCAGTTTGAGTGCCCGATACTCCAGTCTATTGCTGGGTAGTTGAAGTCCCCCATAACCACCACCCTTCCGCTTTTGCATACCTGCCTCAGTTCAGCCTCCAGATCCTGGTCGATTTCTTCCGTTTGTCCAGGTGGGCGATAGTACAGACCCAATTTTATGTCTGCTCCAATTCCTCCTGGTAGCTTAACCCATAGTGATTCCAAGTCGTCCGCCCTTACAGTTGTTTCCATCCTGGTTGAAGGTATGGAATCTTTTATATATAGCGCTATTCCTCCACCCTTTTTGTGTGACCTATCTCTCCTGTAGAGTTTGAATCCTGGTAAAGCCACATCCCATTTGTTGTCATCAGTCCACCACGTTTCTGTGACTCCAATTATGTCTAGGCCCTTTTTGCTGGCTAAGACTTCCAGCTCTCCCATTTTAGCCTTTAGGCTCCTAGCATTTGTGTATAGGCAAAGTAAGTCCCGGTTGTTCACCTTTCTTGCTGTTTTTCCTCGTGGTTTGGCGCTCCTGGCGACCCCCTCGTGAGTTGCCAGTCCCCAAGCCTCGTCTCGGTCATCCTCCTCCTGTGGTGTGTCTGTTTCGTCCTCAGCTTGTTTCCCTGTTTTTGGTTGTCCCTCTGGATTCCGTTGTACTTTATTAGTCCTGCTTGCCGGTTTTATTCGTGCCCTAGACCCCTGCAATTCTCCCTTAGGTCCTTTTTCAAAAAGCTCCCACTCAGTCCCGAGCCCTCTTTTACAATGTCCCTGCTCAGTATCCTTACTTGATACTTTTGTCCGATGTGTCAGATCGACTGTCGGCTTTCCCCTCTTCCTCAGTTTAAAGCCAAATCTATGACGCTCTGGATGTTGCGTGCCAGCATCCTCGTCCCAGTCGTGCTCAGGTGCAGTCCGTCTCTCCTGTAGAGCTTATTCTTTCCCAAGAAAGTTGTCCAGTTCCGTGCAAAAAGGAAACCCTCCTCTTCGCACCATCTCCTGAGCCAATCGTTTATTGCTTGTAGTTCGCTCTGCCTCCTTCCGTCCGCTCTCGGTACTGGCAGGATCTCTGAGAAGGCTAACTTCCTTGCCCTCAGTTTCAGTTTCCTCCCCAGGATCCTGAACTGATCAGTTAGTGCAGTCCTGTTGTAGTCCCTCCTGCTGACGTCTTTGGTTCCAACATGGATTACTACAGCTGTCTCCTCTGTCTCGGCCCCTTCCAGGATCCTCTCAATTCTGTCATTGACGTCCTTCGTTCTTGCCCCCGGGAGACATGTCACTAGACGATCCTCTCTCCCTCCAGCTATGTGACTGTCCACTCCTCTCAGGATTGAGTCTCCCACTACGATAGCAGATCTCCCCTTCCTCAACTGTCTCTCTGGTCTGTGTCGGTGGTGCAGTCCTCTAGCCCTCCTCCGGGTTCTGTCGGGTCTCTTCCTCATCTGCCTGTCCAGATTCTCCGCAAGGTCCTACTCCCATGGTGTCTGGTGGATTTTGTCGTCCGACTGTTAGTTCCCTCCTGATGTGCTTGTGGTCCTGTGCCTCCACCATCCTGCAGGCCTCCTCGATGAACTTCTCGAGCTCTCTAACTTGTTCTGTGATGTGGTCCTCTCTGGCGGTGTCTTCCGTTGCCCAGCACTGCTCCTCTATGGTGCAGAGTCCTTCCAGTTCCTGTACTCGAACCTGCAGTCTCCCGACCTCCTTCTTCATGCTATCCAGTTCCTGGCATCGACTGCATATGTACGCCCGCCTCCCGGAGGGGAGGTAGTCATACATATGACATTCGATGCAGTATACTGGGTAGCTCTGCTGGGTTCCTACTGCCTCCATTTCTTATTTCCTGTTCCTATGTCCCACGGTGCGTATGGGTGGTGCCTGGTGCGCAGCTAGCTGAAAGAGTAGAGAGAGAAGAGAGAAATGAGTAGAGAAGAAGTACCTGTGGTTTATTTTCTAGAAGTTAGATAACGCTGCTGGGCTGCCTGGCCCCTTCTCAAGGCTCCTTCGCAAAGGCGCTCTCACTAAGGCGCCGCGCGCCTCTTCCCCTTGGCTCCACTTGGTCTACTACCGCCCCTTGGCTCTCCTCCCCTGCTTTCAGCTCTGCTGCCAGCCCTCAGTCTTCTCTCTCTGTCTGCTCCACTCTCCGGTCTCTGTCCGCTCCTCTCTCAGTCTCCTGTCTCCGTCCGCTCTGCTTTAACCCCCACACACTCTACGCTCCACTCGCCGGTCTCCTGTCTCTGCCTACTCGGTTTTTCAGCCCTCCAGTCTCCTCACTCTGCCTGCTTTCCGAGTTCCCAAAACCCGCAGCTTCCTCCACTGCCTGTCATTGGAGAAGGAACTCTATTTGTGTTGCTGGTCTCACAACCAAGCTAGCTACTGCTGTGTTTGTGTGTTGAACTTGATTAGACTCAATTACTGCTTCGCCTAGGCATATTATAACAAGTTAGGATTAAAAAAAACTGTACTGTGTTATTGTTAGATGACATCGACTCGTGCTCGAGTCCCAGCGACTTGATGAATTGCAGATCTAAAAAGAAATTGGTTTTGTGCTAGTCCGGAAAGGCCCTACAGCGTCATCCCCCATGGTTGTTTTTAACGAGTCCAGCCATCTGACTGCAGGTCACCCTCTTCGCCTGGTTCCTTTGATCTTCCCAAACATGAGGTCCTTCTCCAATGATCTCGCTCTTCTGATGGTGTGACCAAAATAAACCAGCTTTAAGCTCCCTGTTAAGAATCAACGCCAATGTAATAAAGAAAAATATAATATAAGCTATAAAGGAGCCTCAGTACGGGCTCAATCAACCCTTCATTTTTGTTTTAGCCCCGGGCACATGTCCATAGATGACCAGCACCAGACCTGCAAGGTCTAAATAAACACTGCCCCGTACATCATAATGTTCCTAATAAAATTTTTTAGGATTACCGTATTTTCGCGGATATAACGCGCACCATTGTAAAACGCGCACAGGGGTATAGCGCGCAGAAATCACGATGATATGTACAAAAACTTTTCTATACCGCGCTCAGGCATATAACGCGCATGCTGCCCGACTCTCCTCTGGCCACCCCGACTCTCCTTTCGCTCTCCCCGACTCTCCTCTGGCCACCCCGACTCTCCTTTCGCCCTCCCCGACTCTCATCTGGTTGCCCCGACTCACCCTGACTTTCGGTGCACTGCCCCGACTCTCCTCTGGTTGCCCCGACTCACCGTTCACCCGCCCTGACTTTCGGTGCACTGCCCCGCCTCTCCGTGCCTGTCCCCCTTGAAGTCCTGTCCCCCCTTGAAGGTCTGCCTGTCCCCCCTTGAAGGTCTGCCTGTCCCCCCTTGAAGTCCTGTCCCCCTTGAAGGTCTGCCTGTCCCCCCTTGAAGATCTGCCTGTCCCCCCTTGAAGTCCTGTCCCCATCCTGAAAGCCTGATGCCCCCCCTCGACGTCCGATTCTTCTCCCCCCTCGGCAGGACCACTCGCACCCCCACCCCGAAGGACCGCTGACTCCCCGACAATATTGGGCCAGGAGGGAGCCCAAATCCTTCTGGCCACGGCGACCCCCTAACCCCACCCCGCACTACATTACGGGCAGGAGGGATCCCAGGCCCTCCTGCCCTCGACGCAAACCCCCCTCCCTCCAACGACCGCCCCCCCCCCAAGAACCTCCGACCGACCCGCGACCCCCCTGGCCGACCCCCCACCCCCCTTCCCCGTACCTTTGGAAGTTGGCCGGACAGACGGGAGCCAAACCCGCCTGTCCGGCAGGCAGCCAACGAAGGAATGAGGCCGGATTTGCCCATCCGTCCTAAAGCTCCGCCTACTGGTGGGGCCTAAGGCGCGTGGGCCAATCAGAATAGGCCCTGGAGCCTTAGGTCCCACCTGGGGGCGCGGCCTGAGACACATGGTCGGGTTTGGCCCATGTGCCTCAGGCCGCGCCCCCAGGTGGGACCTAAGGCTCCAGGGCCTATTCTGATTGGCCCACGCGCCTTAGGCCCCACCAGTAGGCGGAGCTTTAGGACGGATGGGCCAATCCGGCCTCATTCCTTCGTTGGCTGCCTGCCGGACAGGCGGGTTTGGCTCCCGTCTGTCCGGCCAACTTCCAAAGGTACGGGGAAGGGGGGTGGGGGGGTCGGCCAGGGGGGTCGCGGGTCGGTCGGAGGTTCTTGGGGGGGGGCGGTCGTTGGAGGGAGGGGGGTTTTCGTCGAGGGCAGGAGGGCCTGGGATCCCTCCTGCCCGTAATGTAGTGCGGGGTGGGGTTAGGGGGTCGCCGTGGCCAGGAGGGTTTGGGCTCCCTTCTGGCCCAACTACACAAAGTACGGGGAAGGTGGGTGGGGGTGTCGTGGGGGTCGGCCAGGGGGGTCGCGGGTCGGCTGGGGGACGGGCGGAGGTTCTTGGGGGGGGCGGTCGTTGGGGGGAGGGGGTTTGCGTCGAGGGCAGGGGGGCCTGGGGTCCCTCCGGCCCGTAATGTAGTGCGGGGTGGGGTTAGGGGGTCGCCGTGGCCAGGAGGGTTTGGGCTCCCTCCTGGCCCGATATTGTTGGGGAGTCGGCGGTCCTTCGGGGTGAGGGTGCGAGTGGTCCTGCCGGGGGGGGGATGTATCGGACGTCGGGGAGTCGGCCGGGCAAGAGGGCTTGGGCTCCCTCTTGCTCCGATCGTGGATGCGGGTGCGGGTGGGAGCGCGTGCGAGCGGTCGTTCGGGGTGGGGGTGCGAGCGGTCCTGCTGGGGGGGTGAATCGGGCGTCGGGCGGGGTGGGAACTATGTTTAAAAACTTTTGTATACCGCGCTCAGGCATATAACGCGCGAGGGGTATGCGCGGTACGTAAAATCGCGTATAACGCGCGTGTTATATCCGTGAAAATACGGTAAATATAAGTGCTAATAAACACTATAATACTAAGGGCTATTTTTACAAAGGTGCGCTAGTGGTTTTAGTACGCGCTTAGCACGTGCTAAAATGCTGCACATGCTAGCTCCTTTTAAGCAGGTGGTAATTTTTCGGCTAGCGCATGCTATAGTGCGTGCTAATCTTGTGCATGTGCTAAAAACGCCAGCGCACCTTAGTAAAAGGAGCCCTAAGTGTGGATTCAAAACAGAAGCAAAAAGACTAAGGGCTCCTTTTATCAAGGCGCGCTACAGGGGTTAGCGCATCGGACATTTCATCACGCGCTAACCCCCGCGGCAGCCTAAAATCCTAACGCCTCGTCAATGGAGGTGTTAGGTACTAGTGCGGCAGGCGGTTTAACGCGCGGTATTCCGCACGTTAAACCGCTACCGCACCTTTGTAAAAGGACCCCTAAGAGGCGTTTTTAAACCCCCCCCCCAGAAAAAATTCCCAAAACAATCAAAATAATAATAAAGAGTGCAAAATTCCTAACAATGCTGAAAGCAAAGAAGCTAAGGTAAAAATTCAACTCAGCTGAGTCCCATCAAGTTCACATCGTCACTCTACCTCCACTGACAGAGCCCCGTTTTGGAATCTTTGTCAGGAGTAGGGATGAAATTCTGGAGAGACGAAAGAATGTAATGTAATGTAATTTATTTCTTATATACCGCTACATCCGTTAGGTTCTAAGCGGTTTACAGAAAATATACATTAAGATTAAAATAAGAAAGGTACTTGAAAAATTCCCTTACTGTCCCGAAGGCTCACAATCTAACTAAAGTACCTGGAGGGTAATAGAGAAGTGAAAAGTAGAGTTAGAGGAAAAATAAAAATAAAATAAACATTTTAACAAGACAGCATTGATCTAAATACTTTGGAAGGTAGAAGAGAGGAGAGAAAGGAATAGAAGCAGAAGGGGGAGCCGTTGAACAGTAGAATTCTGGAGAAATTTAAATGATAGAAATAGAACAAAACAAAGACAAAAGGCAAAACAATAGATAAGATTAAAGATAAATCATAAGCTGGAAAGAAAAATAAAATAAAACTTTGTCTTCAATCCACGGTTTCAGCGTCAGTGATGAAGTGGAGCAAGTAAGTTTAGGAGGAGCGATTGACGTTTCCAGAAAGGGCTTCTTCAGGGAAGAGACTTGGCAGACAGTCCCAGGATGCCTATGTCTCCTCCCCTGCGATGTTCTCCCATCCATGCATTCCCTCCCAGACACACTGCCCATGCCCCAGCCGCTCCAAGGAGGCTGCCCCAGATGAGGCCCACGGTGAATGCAGGATTCTCTCCTCTGCGGGAAAGCCGCCCGGAGCCGACAGTCGATCTTCTTAGCGGATTGCAGGGGGGGAAGAGTTCACACTCTTGGTAGGATCGGGTCTGTGTGCTCTCGGTGGTTGTGGCTGGTCTCATTGCTGCTTAGGTGTAAAAGCAGTTGATCTCCACTGCTGCTGATATTTAAAAGCAGGCAGATTGATCTCTCCAATGGACTGCAGGGGGAGGAGTTCACACTCCTGGCAGGATCGGGTCTGTGGGCTCTTGGTGGTTGCGGTAGGTCTCGTTGCTGCTTGTATGTAAAAGCAGTTGTTTTTCTACTGCTGCTGATATTTAAAGCAGGTAGATTGATCTCTTAAACGAATAGCCAGTCCACTGAATGAAGGCGGGGAATAGTAAGTCCTGCAAATAACAGCTTGGCACAATCACACTAGAGCAGTGCTCTCAAACTCAAACCCTTTTCAGGGCCACATTTTGGTTTTGTAGGTACTTGGAGGGCCTCAGAAAAAAAATAGTTAATGTCTTATTAAAGAAATGACAATTTTGCATGAGGTAAAACTCTTTATAGTTTATAAATCTTTCCTTTTGGCTAAGTCTTAATAATAGTATTGTAATTTATAGCTAAAGAGACATATGATCAAGAAACTGTTTTATTTACTGATTATGATAAATATACCGAGAGCCTCAAAATAGTACCCGGCGGGCTGCATGTGGACCCCGGGCTGCGAGTTTGAGACCACTGCACTAGAGCTTCAAGTGACATAGCCAGTTTGATCTCTTCCTTTAGGCTAGTCCAATTCTGGGCTGAGTTGAGTTACTGTGTGTCAGAGGAGTGATAAGAGTGTGGAATGTTCCTCCTCCCCCAAGTGGATACTGGTCCCACCCAGTGGCATAATAAGGGGGATAGGGAGGAGGGCAGTCCGCCCCAAGTGCCATGTTGGTGGGGGTGCCTCCTCTCCACCCCCTGCCTCTTCCCACACCTCCCCTCATCATGCATGCCCCCCCCCCTTTTCCCTTCCCCCACACCTCTGGTTGTTCACTACCTTGAGCAACAACTTCAACATGCTCTTCTAGACCACGTCATCTCTCCCGTTGACGTCACTTCCGATTGATACGCATAGGAAGTGATGTCAGAGGGAGAGCCGATTCCAATCAGCCTTCTGCACAGCCGATTCCTCCTCCTCTCCCACCTTGGTCAGCCAATCAGCCTTCTGCACAGCTGATTCCTCCTCTTCTTCCCCCCCCCCACCCGGTCAGTCAATCAGCCTTCTGCATAGCCGATTCCTCCTTCTCTCCCCCTCCCCCCGTCAGCCTTCTGCACAGCCAAACCGCCTGCCAGCCTAAATATTGTTTTTTTAGCATCCGCCGCTACTCCTGCAGCCCTCTCCCACCTCCGATCTGCTCCTAAACCGCATTCTTGTTTTTTTGAAATTTGCGGGTGCTCATGGAACGAAACCCCCGCGAATTTCAGGGGAGTACTGTACTGAGGAATTATGATTTACATCTCCCTTTCACTTTTATTTTTTACCTTTAACTGCGAGCATCAAAAATAACTAGATAAAAGTAGTAAAAATTGGAAAAAATTATTGCTTCAGTAAAAATAAATATTATTCTGTACTTCTTTACAAGTAAAAAGTATCAAAACTTTTGCTTAAGTACAGTAATTAGTTACATTTACTTACCCCCTCCCTCCTTCTTACAAAAGCGTAGTGCAGTTTTTAGCGCTGGCTGCAGAGGTAACAGTTCCAACGCTCAAAGGAATTCCATGAGCGTCAGAGCTGTTACCACCCCAGCTGGCGCTAAAAAAGCCTCACTACGCTTTTGTAAAGGGGAGGGCTAGTTACTATACAACACTGCAGATGACACAAAATTATTCAAAGCTGTGAAAACATAGGAGGGTTGTGAAAAATTGCAGGAAGATCTTAGGAAATTGGAAAACTGGGCATCCAAATGGCAGATGAAGTGTAACGTGGACAAATGCAAAGTGATGGGCATCGTGAAGAATAATCCAAATCATAGTTACCTCACGCTAGGGTCCACCTTTGGAGTCAGCACCCAAGAAAAAAAGATCCTAGGTGTCATTGTAAATCTTCTGTCAAAAAGCCTCCAGATCCTGAAAATTCTTTGGTTGTCTAACATGAACTGCATGTTTGAGCTCTCCCCAAAGTGGATCAGTGATGCTGAGGTCAGAAGACTGATGGCCACTCCAGAACTTTCACTTCTTTCTGCTGCAACCGCCGAAGGGTTGACTTGGCCCTTATGTTTCAGATCTTTCTCATCTTGGAAAGTCCAAGTAATGTAATGTAATGTAATGTAATTTATTTCTTATATACCGCTAATCCATTAGGTTCGAAGCGGTTTACATAAAATACATTAGGTCTAATAAAATTATAAATAAGATAGGTACTTAGAAATTCCCTTACTGTCCCGAAGGCTCACAATCTAACTAAAGTACCTTGGGAAAAAACAACAATTAGTAGAATGATAAAAAAGTAAAAATAGAGATGGAGGAAAAAATAAGATTATAAACATTCTAGCAAGGTTACATTAATCTAAGGGCTTTGAAAGGTTGAAAAGAGGAGAGATAGGAATAGAAGCAGAAGGGAGGAACCGTTATACAATAGAATTCTGATAAAATTTAAATGATAAAATGAAACAAAATAAGGGGCAAAACAATGAATGAAATTAAAATAATTTAAAAACTGGAAAGAAAGTGACAAATAAAATCAAAACAGTCTAAACAGAAGTCGCGCTCCATGTGCAGCTTCCTGGCTGATGATTGAAAATACTTTTCTAGTATTTTCTGAGAAGATGCTGCATTCATCCTACAATCAATTTTGACTAAATTCCCTGTGCTGCTGGAGCTCACAAGCCCCCCCCTCCCAAAGCAGCAGCAATTTACCACCATGCTTGACAGTAGGGATGGTGAGCTTCTCTTCATAGGCCTTGTTGACTCTTCCAAACATACCCCCTCCATTACTAACGTGCAGCGCGGGTTTTAGTGCCAGAAGCGGCGGAATTCTATGAGCGTCAGAGCAGTTACCGCCGCTGCCGGCGC
This sequence comes from Geotrypetes seraphini, assembly GCF_902459505.1. Taxonomy (NCBI): domain Eukaryota; kingdom Metazoa; phylum Chordata; class Amphibia; order Gymnophiona; family Dermophiidae; genus Geotrypetes; species Geotrypetes seraphini. The sequence goes on from NC_047086.1 coordinate 214,372,804, forward strand.
TAAAACCCGCGCTATACGTTAGTAAAAGGAGGGGGGGGATAGTGTTTGTGGTTGTGATCATAAAGTTCAATTTTGTTCTCATCACTCCAAATTATTTTGTTCCAAATGTTTTGAGGCTTCTCGAGTTGCTGTTTGGTATATTGTAAGCAGGCTGTTTTGTGGCATTGGTGCAGCAATGTTGTTGGGGTTTTTTTTCTAACAACTCTACCATGCCACCCATTTTTGTTCAAGTTTCTACTTTTTGTACATATTGAAACAGTCACACCACTTTGTTTCAGAAGTTGCTTGTGGGTAGGGTTGCCAGATTTTCCTTTTGGAAAATCCAGACCCCCCTAGCCCCGCCCCCAGGCACACCTAGTTATGCCCACCCTGCCCTAATCCCGCCCTCAAGCCCACCCTAGCCCCACTCTCCGCTGCCTGCTCTTGTCAGACAGGGAGGAAGTCCGCACATGCGTGGACGCTACGTGATGGCATCCGTGATGTCATCGAGTGACGGCCGCAATGCGCGGACTTCCTCCCTGTCCGACACAGCTTTTCAAAACCCGGACAAAGTGCCAGGTTTTGAAAAGCTGTCCGGACCCCCAGATATGTCCTCAAAAGGAGGACATGTCCGAGGAAATCCGGACATCCGGTAACCCTACTTGTGGGGTTTTCTTTGCATCCCTACAAAGTTTCCTAACGGTTGTGTCTGAAACCTGACCATGGCTTGGTATTAACAGAACCCGTAATTTTCCATTTCCTGATCAGAGTTTGAACAATATTGATTGGAATTTTCAAATCTTTAGATATCTTTTTATATCCTCCTTCTGATTTATAAAGTTGAACTATTTTTGCTCGCTGATCCTTTGCTAACTCTTTTGCTTTCCCCATACTTCAGTAACCAGCAAAGTCAGTGCAGCCCTGGATGAAATGTCCAAGGGTTTCTAAGAAACTCAGGCCCAGATTCTCTATAGGGCGCTAACATCAGCAGCCGCCGAATGCATCTCAGTCACATGACGGTGCCCTATAGAGAATTGCGCCTCCGCAAAAGATAGGTACTGGAAATGTAGGCCAGGATTTTCAGGGCCTACATTTCTGGTGCCTATCTGTGTTGTAAATCACGCCTATGTAGGGCTTTAGGCTACCTAGCGCCACTTCCAACGTTAGCCACACTTAAAGTGGCATTCAGAGGCCTAAAATGCCTGCATAGGCATGATTCCGGCATGTATTATTTTGGCACCAGTAGGTGCTTTAATGGTGACATTTTTGTCGTTTTAAACAGCGTTTGGTAATTAACTTAGGCATCAGAAAGACACCTACTGGGGGCCTATATTTAGGTGATGTTCCTAGAATTTCCCCCTTATTGACTATTTATACACAAACATTAATTGCAATCAAACAAGGCACAAGTGTGAATAGTTAACTCTTAATTTCCATTTCAACCTGAGTAGGTCAACTTAAGTGTATATTATCAGCCCAAACATTCAAGGGTATGTAATCTTATGATCATGACATCTGTGTGAGTTTAATTATTATTATGATTACTAAAGGATACACACGATACTATGATGATAAATAGCTTCATCTGACCAATATTCCTAAATTAAAGTTTCAAGTTTATTAAAAGTTTGTTGTATACGCAATATCAAATACTTCAATGCGTATGACAATTTAAAATTGGGAGACAAAATAAAACAATTTGCACATATAAACATACAATATATGTACACAAGTAATTGGCGATACAAAAGGGAAGAGGGGTGAACTACAGTCTTTAAGGAAAGTAAAAGTACATTTAAGGAATAACAACATCAGGAGGGTATTGATGAATGTTTTTAAAAATATGGCTAAGCTTAAGAGAATAGTGGAGGTTGTGACCTATACATAAGGTCTAGTTAAAATTAGGTATTTGAACCTGGGATTAATGATAGTTGAAATATCCTATCTATGACTCAAATGCGTCTTTGTACAGTAGCATTTTAATGTGTTTGAATTTTTCTAAAGAGGTTTCTCCACGTAGATAGATTGGTAAATTGTTCCAAAGCTGGGGTGCTATGACTGAAAAAATTGTAGCTCTTCTGGTACCTATTATTTTTAGAGAAGGGATAGTCAGAATGGTGTTTTGCAGGATCACTGATATTTATAACAAAATATAAATGTTATGTTATTCTGCCTTTACATATTGTCACACCTGCCCAGCTCCTGTTCACGGCAGCGAGCTGGAACACTGTGACTGTTCCTGTCCATACGTGTACCCTTTAACTAGGGTACCCTTCAGGCCTTCTTAGGCGTCTGCCTAAGGTATAATATCAGATTCCCTGACATTACCAAAAGAAAAACAGGCAAGGGAAAAGAAACACACACCTCAAAATCCAGTATAGTAGAATAATCAAACAAAGGTTTTATTATGTTCATTGGTTGCATTGAACAAAAGGAAAAATGCTTCAGCTTAGCAGACCTCAAAACAAGCACTCAAAACTATGAGGCAAAACACAAGCTGTTCAAACTAGAGAGCTGCACGGGAACGAGGACGACGGGAATCCCGCGGGACCCGCGGGCATCCCGCAGGTTCCCCCTTCGGGTCACGGGGATCCTGTGGGGACGCCCCCTAGGGTTGTGGAAATCCCATGGGGACGCCCCCTAGGGTCGCAGGGACGCCCCCTAGGGTCACGGGGTTCCTGCGGGGCTGGATGTACTAAGTCGCGCGGCTTTTCTCCCTACCTGCTCTGCTTGCAGCACAGAGCCGAACGGAAGTCTTCCCGACGTCAGCGCTGACGTCGGGAAGACTTCCGTTCGGCTCTGTGCTGCAGGTAGGGTAGGTAAGGAGGAGTAGCCTCGCGGCTCGAGTGGCTACCAAGGGAGGAGGGCGGTCCGCCCCGCCCCGGGTGTAGCACAGCCGGCCAGGTCCTCTTACTTTTATGGCGCTTCCCCGACCGACCGACAACAGCCCTGGTCCGACAAACCTCCCTGCCCTTAACCGCGAATATAAATTACCTTCTTACAGCAGCTGTAAGAAGGAAATTTAGATTCGCGGTTAAGGACACGGAGGTTTGTTTGTTTGTTTGTTAAGATCACAACTGTAGCATAACATAACATTGTACTTATAAACTGCATAACCATAAGTTCAACGCGGTGAACAAAAGACTAAAAATAACATAACCTAAGGATCATTTAACTTAATTCGCCAAGTATTTAGAAAAAAGATAGGTTTTCAATTGAGTTCTAAAGTTTTTATAAGAACTGTACATGCCAAACTCACTCTCGCTCCGCCTATCTTCGTCCCCAGTATTGCTTACACATATATCATATAAAATAGGTGCTATGATTTCTGTAGACCTATTTTCTATGCCCATGTACGAGGGGCTACTGAAAAGTTCACAGCCCAACCGGGAAGAGAATGATGTGGAGCCAAGCTCACTCAAAGCCAATTAAAAATTATCCTGAAATTGAACAACCGCCCCTTTCATTGACAGGCAATTGAATAGAAGCAAAAACTATACTACTCAAAACTAGATACAAGATAGGGAAGTACAGTATTTGTGTCGCAATCTAAGAATAGGTACCAAATCTTAGTGCACACTTAGGGCTTCTTTTACTAAGGTGCGCTAGCGTTTTTAGCGCATGCACAAAATTTCCACGTGCTAAACCGCAGCTCAATGCTGGCGTTAAGGTCTAGCGCGCGTGGCAATTTAGCGCATACTATTCCACGCGTTAAGGCCCTAATGCACCTTTGTAAAAGGAGCCCTTAGTTAAGAAACGAGGCAACAATGTCAGTTGGGTCTTATTTATAACCAAAATTTTTTTTTTTTATGCCTATCAGATATATATCTCTGGCAAATGAAATGATAGAAAGATGTGGTTTGTTGCATTTGAGTCAGTATCTTCGTGATTACTTAGCCAGCTGAATAATTCATCCCCTCCCCCCTTTTTACTAATCCGCTATAGTAGTTATTAGTGCAGGGATCCTATGAGCGTCAGGAGCAGCACAGCGCATTCAGCGCGGCTCACTGCACTAAAAACTGCTATTGCGGTTTAGTAAAAAGGGGGGAAGGGGTGAGTTTCTAAGTCTTGGTCCCTTTTTTTGGAATATGACACATTTGTTGAAATTACATTTCCCTTATTGGGGTTTTTTCCCTCCTTAAACAACAGGAAAACATTCATCTCATGTTTTATTCATGTGTTATTTTTAGTGTATGTTCTTTCGAAAGAGCACACACTCATAATAATACTGGTTCTGTAATGAAAAATAAAACCAAAACTCCCATAGCCATGAAACATGAAGCATAATGAACATTATCAAGCTGTACAGCTCTACTACCTGAGTGCATCAGATCATCAAGGGCAGATTGAACCAGACATCTTTTTAACCTATTGCATCTATGCACTTGTAACTTCAGGTTTTAATTTAAAGATGAATTAGAAGTATCAGTTCATACATTGTGACAAAATTTGGGCTGGCTCAACCCGTTCATTGAACATGGAAGGTCTATGCAACCATTACTCATCAAGGGCCACGAATAGCATTGATTTTCAGGGTAGAATATAAACAAATAATATATCTTATGAATATTTATTTTAGACCATCAGAAAACCCAAGATGGATGACAGGAAGTGAATGTTCCTGAGAAAAGCATGTGAGGGGATGCCTTCATACAGGGAGCCTTGCAGACTTAAAAAAGGTCAGAAGGCAGTTCTATTAAATCTCTCATATACAAATTTTCTACATTGGTAGCAATTTCATATCAAAAATATTCATGCAATAAAATGTGAGGAGAGAGCAAGGAGTGGTTTGAAGCAAAAGGAAAAATTACTATTGTTGTACCTCTGCTGTGATGGGGGAGGTGAGCAATGGAGATAAGTGGCACATGAGGAGTGAAAAGGGTATCTGTGCTGAGGAGCAGAACTGCTTCTATGTGCTGCTAATCACAAGACTAGAGGATTGCAAGGGGGGAACAGAGAGCATTTCTGGACAGCCTGCTCAGGTATTTGTGGGAGAAAAATGAGCTTTTAACACTTATGTCAATTAAACAAGCTGATCCAGTCCTGGATTTTATTGTGGCCAATTTAACATGGCCAAAATCATAGGGCCATGCCTTTAGGCCCAGATTCTGTAAACAGTGCCTCAATTGGCTGGCATCTAGAAAAACGGCGCAGGTTGCGTGTCAATCACACGTAGGCATTGTTAACAGAATTGCGGCTACCAGCATTTAAGAAAAAACTTAGGCATCTGTAATGTAGGCAAGAGTTTTAAAGGCCTAGATTACCGGCGCCTAAGGTTTTTTTTTTTGAGAATCAGGCCTAGCGGAACCTAAGGTCATAACCACTCCTACTTTTTTTTAATGAGCTACCCCAGTACACCCCCAACCGCCCACTCCGCCCCGAAACAGAGAGATGACTATGCATCGCCCCAGGAAGGTCCTTCCTGATTGAAACAGCTCATAAGTGCTCATACAGCCACTTTATCCGTCAACTATGGAACCAGTTGCCTGAACAGATAAGATCTAAGAACTCACTGACGGCATTCCGAAAAGAAGTAATGACCCTCCTCTTCAACTAAACAGACACCAGCAGACATACGCCTCATCATATCACTCCTCTTATGTACAATATGTCTTATGACCAGTCATATCCTTGACTTACTGTCGAATCTTTAATTTACTGTGAATGTTATTTTTTTGTAACCCGTTCTGAGCATTTTGAGCTCATACAACTTTATTATTAACTTTGACAATCACAATAGCTTTATTCATACAAAATTATAAATTTACTGAAATTTTTTTTAATATTAGTTATGGCACTTAATGAATTATTGCATTCATATAAAAAGGATGGAGGTGGACCAATGATTGAAACCATAGCATTGCATTTGTCAATAGCTTTTGGCTGTTATGAGACGCAGCAATATGGTCTGAGGTTTTGCCTTCTTCCATTTATGATCTATCAGTGCAATTGAATAGCCAAAGTTAATTTTGGTTTCATTCCACCTTTTTTTGTGTTATGGACTTTACCTCCAGGATTTTTTTTTCTTTCCATTTTACTCTGGCTGTCCACTATTTCTCTTTAACGTCTTGATTTCATATAAGCTAACCCATACCCTTCATTCCACTAATCAAAACTTTACAGTTGTTCCTTCACATTTACAGATTTGTTCTAATGACGCTGGACACAGTGGGCCTGATCTGCAGCTGGCAGTGATCACTGTTTTGCTGACTGCCACTCATGTTAAATCCAGAAATTCAGTTCTGGGCCATGTTTGGGCACCGGCATTGAATTTCCAGGTTTCTGAGCCGGCTAATGGTTAAGTGTGATATTCAGCACTTAACTGGCTGTGGGCTATCACATAAAGATAGAAATGAATTTTATGTGGTCCTATTTATGCAGTCAACCTCTTTAGTCTTTCCTCATATGAGAGTCCAAGGCTGGCTTAAGTAGGGTTACTAGACATCCGGATTTCCCCAGACATGTCCTCTTTTTAAGGATATGTCTAGAGGTCTGGACAGCTTTTCAAAACCCGGCACTTATGGGCTGGTGGCATCACGGCCTCAGGTATTTGACGCCCTTTAGCACCGACGCCCTTGGCCAGAGCCTCACGTGGTCCATAGGTTAAGTCGGCCCTGTGAGAGTCGTTCCATCCCCTTGATCATTTTGGTTGTCCTCCTTTGTTCTAATTCCACTTGTGGAGGGATGCAGATGATACGGGTCCCTGTACAGACACTTGTTATGGGGCTTCATTTGCATAAACCACTGGGAGATGAAAAGTGGAAGCGAACAGCAGAGCTATGTGCTGTGAACAGTTGCTCTGGCCCTACACTAACCTACTGAGAAGCTGTGGAAAGGGGTTGCCACAGTCACCTTTAGCTGTCTTAGAGTCCTGCATAGAAAGGTCTCTTGTCCAGGATATCCTCAACAAATATTCGTGAAATATTTGCATAGATGTTATCTATAATAATAAAACCTTAGCCGCGCATGCGGACTTGAAACGCCGTGTCTCCGCATGCACAGTAGAGGAAGCCGTCAAGCACGGAGGAACCGCCGACCAGGGAAGCGTCTCAGCGCAGTGGCAGCAGTCCTGAACCGCCAACCCCCCCATTCCTTACCCAAAGCAGCAGTGGCAGTGCTGCAAACAGGCTGCTCACAGCAAGCCCTTGTGGGCCTTTCCTCTGCTGCATCACTTCAGATGTAGACGAAAGGCTCTGTTGGGGCTGGCCGCAAACAGCCTGTTTACAGCGCTGCCGCTGCTGCTATGGGTAAGGAATGGGGGGTTGGCAGGTCAGGACTGCTGCTACTGATATTTGGGTGGGAGAGGAAAGAGATGCCTGATTGGGAGTTGTGGCCTGGGTTGGTGAGGAGAAGAGAGACACGGGATAGCTACTGGAAAGTGAAAACCACAGCTGGATTGAGGAAAGGGCAAGGGATCCCTTAGCTGGCACAGCTGAAAGGCGGCTTCAGTGAGGGTCTGGGTAGGGAGAGAGACAGAAAAAAAAGAAAGACAGACAAACATCTATTCTAGCACCCATTAATGTAACGGGCTTAAACACTAGTTTTGTATATTTTAGTTAGTTTGAAAACCAGTTCAGCTTATCCGTGTCTGTTTAGGAAAAGAGTTCTATACCCCCACAAGGGGTAAAATAATTTACAGGAGCCTGTACCGTGGTATGGGTGAATTACTTTATACATTATCACCATAATTCTGCAAACAATGTTCATAATTGCAGGCTTAACGAGCAAATCAATTATTGGCATTAATTTGCATTTATGCATGCATCGTTACCAAAGCTATTCTATAAAGATATGCATGTAAATCTTTCCACGCTGATCCAAAAAGGGAGCCTGGCCTTGGGAGGTGCATGAGTAGGTCGAGGGCATTTCTGGATTTGCATAAAGGAGGAGCGTGTGGCGCAGTGGTTGGATCTACAGCCTCAGCACCCTGGGGTTGTGGGTTCAAACCCCGCGCTGCTCCTTGTGACCCTGGGCAAATCACTCAGTCCTCCATAGCCCCAGGTACGTTAGATAGATTGTGAGCCCACCGGGACAGATAGGGAAAATGCTTGAGTACCTGATTGTAAAAACCGCTTAGATAACCTTGATAGGCGGTATATAAAATCCTAATAAACTTGAAACTTGATAAAGAGCAAATGAAAGTCAGGGGATCCGGCCTAATTTAGGCCCGGAGATTTAAACCAGAGTTTAGCTGGAGTAAATTCTCTCACCCAAAATTGGGCACAGATCCTGGCACTAGGAACTATTCTATAAAAGGCACCCAAATCGGAGCGCTGTTAATAGGATTGTGCTTAGTGCGCGTATTTGCAGAACTGAGTCCCTTTATGTCACTGCATCATGTTGATTGGGTGCAGTGTTAAAATTTGAGTGCAACACCAATACATCAGCTGAAGACTTTTAAGTGATAGAATAGTGCTTATTTAAACGAGTGCTCTATTTTTTATTTTTAAATTTTGCGGGATGGGACAATACAGACTGAAATTGTGGGCATGATCTGTTTACATACACTTTGCCTCAGGGGGATACGAGCAAGGCAGAAAATGAGGTCACAAAAGGTGGAACTCTGTTCCATTTAGTCACATTCACATGGAAAGTAATAAGCCTTCAGTGCATTGTGTTAATCTCCTCAGACTGGAAGTAACTGCTTTAGTTATTACTTTAAAAGGCCAAAAATTGTGAGGGAGCGATCTTGGCATGAACTCATACCTCTTACTGTGGTTTATGATCTTTCTGAAATAGGCTAGGGATATGTTTTTTAGGTTTTCTGTTGTGGGTTTTTTTTTTTTCAGGTTTCTTTTATTGTGTGTTGTATTGTGCTGAATTTATCTGCTGGGGGTCGGTGACATTATTGCTTTCCATTCCATTTGTGATCGTAGTCTTTTGAGCTTTTTTTCTGCACTTTTGATTTCTATTCATTTCAAGTGGCTTACAAGTCAGATTCATTTTAGCGAACCTCAGTTCTCCTGGTCTGATTCCTTGGGTAACTGAAGATTTATTTTTAGTTAGACCTTTGTTTTATTTACTTGGCATTTCAAAGTGCATTGGCGCCATCTTTTGGCTACATATAAAGCAGCAGCAAGCAATATAAAGTTTACTGCCAAGTTCAAAACTGCTTGTATCGAGCCAGCTTAGTGGATCTTATGCTGCCTGGGGATGGAGATAGCTCAACATTCACAGCCCTCTGGGAGGGCTCATGATTGCAGTTAGGGTTACCCTATGGTTCCATTAAAAAAAGAGGATGGATTGAGACATCCGGGTTTTACTTCTATTGAAAACAATGGAAGTAAAATCTGGATGACTCAATCTGTCCTCCTTTTTCTGGAGCCATAAGGTAACCCTAATTTCAGGACATTGGAAGTAGGATAATCATATGGCTCCAGAAAAAGGAGGACGGATTGAGACATCGCTTTCAATGAAAGTAAAACCCAGATACCTCAATTCGTCCTCCTTTTTCTGGAACCATATGGTAACCCTAACTGGAAGGAACCTTAGTGCATAGACCAGCTCAGGAGCTCATAATAACGATATCCTTCAAGTCCAGACTTGGATAATCTTCCATTCTTACTGCTCACAGTAGAATTTGAGCTCTCACTTCACCAAATAGCTTGAGGCAATTTACAATAAAACAATCAGGCTGCAGAACTTCTGTTATCAGACTAGCATGTTAATTACATCTTAATCTAGATTGCCCTTGCTTCCCTCCCTCCCCCCACCCAAAGAAACTCCCCCAATTTTTTTGATAAAGCCAAGTCTTTGATGATTTCATAATGTTAAGAAAAACGTTGCTTTTCTTAGATCATAAGGAATAAAGTTCCCTAATGTCAGACTAGTGACTCAAAAAAACTTGAAGAGATATCCCCTGCTATTTCACCTTGCCTGGTATGTCTAGCAATCCCAACTGAGAAAATCTTAAATTTCTAGTGGATTCATAACTTTTCAAAATTTCCACGATATACCAGGCCCTCGTCATGCAATGCATTAAAAATTAAAGAATTTTAAACATAATACACAGCTTCAAGTGAAGCCAGTGCCATTCTGGGCAGAGTAGTATAACATGATCCTGCACAACTTTTTTTTTTCTTTCAAAGAACAATCTAGTGGCAGTATTTTGACTTAATTGCATTAGGCACAATTGATATTTTAGCAGTCCTCTGTAGATCAAGTTACAATAGTCTGTTCTAATCTAGACAACAAAAATGCATTAAGCAAAACCGCTAAATCATCACATTCTTACAAAGGTATCAGTTGCCAAAGAAGATGCAGACTTGCAAAGACAGTGCATACTACAGAAGAGATTTTCTCATTAAGTAATAGATCTTTATCTAAAGATGGGGGATGAGGGAGGTCCAAGATGGCAGCACCACGCTGATAAGCTGTGTTCTGTTCTCCCTCTAAGCTCACTACCTTGATTTTCCACCGAGTTATTTTTTACCTCACCAGATGCCCCATACACAGAGGAAGGGGTTGTGTGAGTGATTCAGGGGTTTCCCCTCTCTAAGTGTCAGATTCTCAAAACTTCAGGTTGCCTTTAACACGGTCGCTAAACTGGTTCCAGCCAGTTTAGCATGCATGTATTTTAGTGGCGGATTATCAAAACAGCTTACCGTGGTCTTTTCCCAGCTTCCTAGCAGTCTCAGCCATGCAAATGGGCTCATCAATATTTACACGAACATTCTGGGGGATTCTTCAACATTGCCGAGTGATTCTCCAAGTGCGGTGTCGGCTTTTGGCAAACAAAAATCAGTAACTGGTCCGGGGGGCGCCGGTACTATTCAAGCACTGTGAAAAGCGCATCTCTGGAGTGTGTTTTGACTGTGGCTAATTAAACTAAATAAAAGTTACATGAGTCACATAAATTGTAGTCTTTTTTTTTTTTTGGGGGGGGGGAATGGACAAAAGCATGCTTTTTGAGCATGTATATTACAGCCATGTCTTATGTGTTTCTGACTGTGGTTCATGATAAAATTTGGGTCCTGCGCCACTAGGCCTAGGCAGACTAGGCCCTATAGGTGTCTATGTGGATTATTTTATTTTTATGTGGAATGTTTTATTGTGCATTTGGAACTTTGAGTCTTTCATTAAAGTCCATTTCAGGATCATCGTCGCTTCAGGATCATCGTCGCTTCATAGTGCTTTTTTTATTTCTCTTGGACTTTCTTCTCTGTGGATTCTCTGGGGTCAATTCTCTTTGACTTTCATGATAAAATTTGACATTAAAAAACAAATTACAAGATTTACATGAATTATAGTAGTTTTTGTGACATGAGCACCCAACTGAAGGAGTCTGGGTAATGACTACAGCCTGATGTGAGCATATATTATGCTCAAATAAGGCACGCATGCGATATGTGTGCTTACAGCATTGCTTTTCCTGGCACATGCGCACATTTAGGCCTCCTTCGTGGTGTATTCTGCACATGTGCCGACCACCATCACCAGTGACTCATCTCATGCAAATCTAGCAAACCTTCGCTACCCTCCGCCTACCTCATTTGCATGCATGTTTTTTTGAGAATGACTCGCCTTTTTGAAATTGCTACAATAACAGCTGCGATAGCAGTCCATTGGTTTCTACCATGAAGTCTTGAGAATCTAGCCCTAAGACTGCAGTTATCTTACTGGGCAGCAGGAAGTGTTAGGTAAATTAGGGAAAACTACATGTCCCAGAATGCCCATAGTTTGTAACTCAGGACTGAGTCAAAGGAGCAGGACTCAGGCAGGGAGATGTACTTCTGCCCTAGACTTGAATTATTCAGGAGCGGTCCCTGAGAGAGGAGCTCCCGAGGAAGAGACTTCTACTAGAGAATCCTTCACTAGCTGGGGTTTGGGAAGAACCCTGGGAAGCCAAGAAATCTGGCAAGGACTGTTTGAAGAGCTGACAGTGCATGACTTTTGATACGGGGCTGGCTAAAGTAAACCAACTTTAATATACTGAGGAATGTGGACTATGCATGGGTCTGCTGGGACCAACCCTTGAACTTTGCTCAAGGAAAATTGTTTATCCTGGAGCTGAGAAAAGGGTTTTGCCTTACCAGAGCCTGTGAGGTAACAGGCTTAGGTCTGTACTAGAGAATGATATGGGGGCAAATTTCTCCCATCCCCACGGGAACTCATTTTCCCGTCCTGTCCCCACGAGTTCTTTTCCTGTCTCTGTCCCATTACTGCAAGCTCCATCCTCATCTGCACAAGCCTCAAACACTTTAAAATCATAAATATTCGAGACTTGTGTAGTTATGGCAGAGCTTGTAGGAATGGAGCAAGGACAGGGATAGTAACAAAACTTGCGGGGATGGGACAGGGAAATTGAGTTCCTGCGGGGACGGGGAAAAATTTGTCCCCTTACCATTCTCTGGTCTGTACTTAATTTAAAAAAAAACAAAACTGTTATACCTGCAAGAGTGTCCAGGCTGTTTATATGAGTGGGCACAGGGTCCAGGAAAACCTGGACTGGATTTTGCTTCAGGTTAAGGCTGTTCCCTTGCCGGCCCTGTCATCCTCACTAGTGCAGCAGAGGTTTGAGCACCGTGCCTCTGGGATCTTGATGGCTAATTCCTTGAAGTGCCTGCCACTATGGGGCATGATGTTACCCTTTCCTCCCCAGATTCCAGTTCACTGCTGTGTCTGGCAGCTGCTATAGCTGAGACGTATGTGCCAGAGTCAGGGGCTTTGTAGGCCTCAGCTGATGGTCACTCGCCGACAGACAGCCTCTGTGAATTGGAGAACCATGGAGCACAGGAGAGTTCCGCTGCTCCCAAGGATTTGCAATATGGATGAAAGGCTTTGCAAGAGTTGATTTCCACACAAGAAATCAACTGAAGAAGCCTAACCATGAAAGACCAAGTGGACTCCTTGGTTAGAAAAGGATTTTTTTACTCTCTGGAAGGTTCGGTCCATTAGAGCATCTTTGATGCTTCATCATTCAGAATTCTGGTACAATCCCTTATACTGAGCCATCTTGATTACTGTAATATCACCCATCTGGCAATTTCCCAGAAGAATATGCAGAGATTACAACTGGTGCAAAATGCGCTGGTCAGGCTGATTTTTGGGTTGAAGAAGTCCGATCACATAACCCCTTCCTACCGACTCCTGCACTGGTTGCCGACGGAAGCACATGCAAAGTTTAAGTTTGCATGTTTTTGCTTTAAAGTACTATTCAGTTTAACCCCTAAATATATAACTGACCTCTTCTCTTTCTCAACCAATAGACATAAGAGAAGCTCACACCTGAAGTTTGTCTCTCCTCCGGTTAGAGGATGTAAATTTAAAAGACATCATCAACATCTTTTCTCTTATCAAGCAGCATTATGGAGCAAAGATCTGGAAAAATTACTTATGCATGCAAATAACTATGGGGAATTTAGGAAACACCTAAAAACATATCTGTTCTTGAAGTATTTAGGTAACTAATCTGCACAATTTCTCCCACAACAACTGATCTCTAAAACTGTTAGTCACTAATCTCTAACTTTGTTAGTTCTACTCAATTTGTAGCATTTTTTTAAACATTGTAAACCACATAGAACATCACGGCCCTGCGGTATATAAACTGTTGTTATTATTATTAATAAAAGTGGACAGTGTATCTAAGGCAGTGGAAGCAATTAAAATTAATTCCTCTAAACCAGGGGTGTCCAATGTCGGTCCTCGAGGGCCGCAATCCAGTCGGGTTTTCAGGATTTCCCCAATGAATATGCATGAGATCTATTAGCATACAATGAAAGCAGTGCATGCAAATAGACCTCATGTATATTCATTGGGGAAATCCTGAAAATCCGACTGGACTGCGGCCCTCGAGGACCGACATTGGACACCCCTGCTCTAAACAGTTCCAGCAGATACAAGAGGGTATTAAAAAAATATATATCTCCAGTTGTACTTTAAAAACTCAGTTGCTAAGGTAAAATGTTTCTTCATAAAAAAATTGAACAAGATTGAAAATTGCAATCAGCGGCTTAACCTTCAGATTTTGAATTTTCCTAGGATTCCTGGAATTTCATCTTTATAGATGTTTAAAAAAATCATAGAAATTCTAATGTTTTCTTCAGAAGCTGTTCCCCCCTTAAATAAGGGATTTTTTATACCAGTTTCTTCAAAGACATCCCAGGGTCAAGATATCCCAGAACAAGTTCAGAAAAAAAACAATTTTACTTTAATAATTTATCTGTGATAACTGAGCTGCATCAATAGCTACTTTGATAAACTCTTTTGAATTTGAACAGGACCTGAACACTGTCATGAAGTTTTACTTTCAAAATTCTCAGGCTTTATTTTATGGCCAAAGGATATAGATATACCCAGATATTACAAAAGCAACAAAGGCCCTTTTAGCCTTAAGACGATATATGTGGAGGGGCATTTTCAATAGGATGTCCAAGTCTGAATTTATTGACCAAACAGCACAATAGTTCAAGTTAAATTTTCTGTTGGAGTATAGCCCAAACTTCAGATTGGAAGGGTGTATATTCTTTTACCCCTCCTAACTCTCTTCACAGTAAATAGTACAACGTTTATAGATCCTCAGAAGTACCACCCAACACTCATACAAATTCATTGTGTCAGGATTTATGTACTACTTCCTCACCAGATCTTCCATACTTTCCTATTAAATTTATAAATACTTTTTCCCACCTTAGTGTATAAATAGTTTAAATACTTAGCTTAAAACTTGTGGTCATGCTTTCAGGGATTTATACCACCAACATGTTTCACCCGAAGGGTTTTATTAAGGCACCATATCCCTAATAGAATCAAGACAAACATTTTAATACTTACATACCTAAACTATGTTACTATCTTAGACTTAGGTAATTACCATATCCCAACACCTTGGGGAACACTTTTCACAGATGGTTCTTTAATTTAAAAAATGCACAAAGACATTCAAACCTTTCAGCTTACCTTTCTAAAGCTTAACACCGCTGTACCCGACCACTGAATAGTTAATTCAAAATGGCCGCAGCTTGTTCCTGTCTCACTTAAATACACTCACCCAGCCTGGACTGCTGCTGCTGATGATGTCATCATAGGGGAGGCACTAACATTTAGAACAGGGAAGGGAAAATTAACTGGAAAAACTTAGTTACAAAATGCTTTGTCATGCCCTCCATAAAAGCTTACCCCAGGATGTTAAAAACCCAAGTTATTGTAACCTGAGGCCCACCCGGCTGAAACCATTCATATCAATGTAGTCCATTTGAGTTCCAAATTTAACCCAGAAGGGATCACCATATTAAGTCGGTAGATCCATCTTTGTTCTATAAAGTTAAGTTTTTCTTACCAGTTACCACCCTCCCTCCCTTCTTGTAAATGCTCTATTATTCTCCATTGTAACTGTAATATAGTCTGCCTATTGACCACGGGGTCACACGCGCACTAGCTCTAGGTGTATAAAAAGTACATGGAAAATAACACATGATGCAAATTTTATTAAAATAATTATTTCCGTTTATTAATTGTCAGAATGGACCTCAAAAGGTTATTGTGTCATCTGGGAAATCTTTTACAGACGCCAAACGCTGGCCTTCCTGACAAAGATTTCAACCCGATAATTCGTTGCTCCCCAATATATATACCTTTTGTCCTGCATGACATCATTGGCTGTCAGCCAATCCACAAACAGAGGCTGTCCTTAGATTTGGACAAAGAACTTCTTTTTAACATGGAATAAGTTTCAGAAATTATATTTTTTGTTTACATTCATTTCTGAATATACATAAACATATTATTATAACATAGCCAAGGAAACTTTAAATCTAAACCTACTTATCTATTTCAAAAGAACCTACATTTAAAGCGCTGAAAATTAATGTCCCTATCAGTATCAGAGAAAGGAGGGGCTGTTCCCCCTTGCTCTGATCTTTACAAAACTGACAGTGTTAAGTTTCACTGATACTCACACAGAAGCCTTCCTATACTGGAGACTAGTACAACGTCTCAGATTCTAACTTAACTATTTCCAGATGTTGCCTTAGGATTTTTCCTTAGTGTTCCTTCAGGTTTAAAATATATAAAATATTAGAAATTAAGTACACACCATTCTTTCATATATAGCTTTCATACATCCATCATTCATTCGTTCGTTCGGGGCCCCTTTCATCCATCCAACACACTTAATACATGTTATGCTCCATTTTGGGATACGTAATCTAATATGCTCTTCCTAACCAGCCTTAAACACAATTAGAACCATGAGGTTTATGGCAGGAAGCTGAACAAAGAATCAGAGAGAGAGAGAGAGAGAGAGTGAGAGAGTCATGGAGGCAATTTCATACATCCATGTATTATATATATCCATTTCCTCAATGGCCTGGCTTAATAGCAAAGTACATAAGGAGAATATTATTATGCTTTTCCTTAATATTAATCTGTAGTATGTTTTTCTGGCCTTGGCTACATCCATATTCAGATTTTTATTCACCAACTTTTCGTACGCTTCTATTGGGCATGGCCTTAACTAACACATATGCTTGTATCTAACTAGAGTTACCCAAACCATACAAAAAGCAGGCATTTTTGTAGAAAACTCCACAAAATACTGCAACCTCATGTCCTGCACTGTCCATTCCATTAACGTACCATAGATATTGCCCCCTACAGGCCACGAGCCACTACTGCTCAGTTGAGAGTTTTTGGATTGTGTTTTGCTTGAAGACGAACTTGACAGTTCTCCTGCCCCAGCTCAGGAGCAGAGCTAAGGGCCTCCTGAACATTTTCTGTTACAATTGATGTTTTGGGAAAACAAGGCTGTGTACATTAATGCACTGTGATAAGTGGATTTAAAGTTCCTTTTTTGAGCATGGCCCGATTCTAGAGTCAGAGTAAAGCCTAGGCCCAGGCGAGGCCTAGCTTCAGAAAGTGGTTCTGAACTTGCTAAGGCACAGGGACTTTGGGATATTCTGATTTGCTATGCAGGATTTATGCTTTGAGGTTTTTTAAAATTGTTTGTTTCTTGTTAGCCATTCTGTTTTTTTGCACCAGTGAAGAATTCGCGGGAGCCAGTAAGGAAGCCAGCTCAGTGCTGAGAAGCAGCGCCAAATCACGCTGCTGCTCATGCACCTCATATGAAGGAATTGGATTGCGCAGCCGGTTAGCAGCAGGGCAGGAGTTTGGAAAGCTTGCTCCTGCCCGCTGTACCTCCACCAGATTGGCAGATGTATGATAGGGCAGGGAGGAGGAGGGGGCAGAGCCCGGCAGCAGCGGCCTTAAAAAATTCTGGGAGTGGGCATTGACCAAAAAATAAACCGGGACCCCCATTTTTTGGGCCAATTATTTGGCCCCAAAATCCCGGTTTATATTTGAGTATATATGGTACTTTAGTTTCACCATTGTTAAAATTACCATATGTAGGTTAAAGAACTTTAAATAAATAACTCTCTAATTTTTTGTTGGTTTTGCAGTTTTATAATTTCAATTATAATTTGCTGTGAAAAACATTTGCTCTAATATGCCGCAAAAAACATTTGCTCCATTTAAATTTAGGGTTCCTTTTACTAAGCTGCGATAGCATTTTTAGCACGTGCAGAATTTTAGCGTGCGCAAAACCCGCACTATGCAGCTAGAACTAACACCAACTCAATGCTAGCGTTAGTGTCCAGCGCATGCAGCAATTCTGCGCACACTAAGCGCGCACTAAAACCACTATCGCAGCTTAGTAAAAGGAGCCCTTAGTGTGCCGGAGCTAAAATCGTTTGAGAGATACTGCTATACACAAATGTCTCAATATATTTGCTTAAATATGCTAATTAAGAAACAGACACTCCTCCTCTTTCTCACTACAATGATCAAACTAGGTTCTAGGTTCTTATAGTGTCACAATGCCAACATGAACTCTTATATATGGACAGCAAGAGGTGGAGTCCCGCAGAAATCTGCTATTTCCTGTTCTTTTCAATGTTTTAATGCTGCCTCTGGGAGAGGAATTTATAACTGCAGGGGCTAAAGCTTTTAGTTATGCAGATGATATCACCCTGGTCCCTGCTTATTCCAGTAGATAGTACTTCAACAAACATCAGGTTGAGACTGCAGGATAAGTTTCACAAAATGGAAAAATGGGTAACTTCTTGCCTATTGAAACTTAACAAAAGTAATACCAAAATGTTTTGGAAAGGACCTTTGTAGAATCTGATACCCAATCATGGAATGATAGAGTGGATTTCTCCCTGGAATCCTTCCTACGAATTTTTGACGTAATTGATTCAGGTCTCGTATCTTTGGAGGAACAATTAAAACAGAGAAAGCATTTTTAAAGTTAAGGTACTTACAACAAATTCAAACATATTTCAAATTTGAACAGTTAGGACTATTGTTCAGGCATGCATTTTATCCCACTTAGACTACTACAGTATTACCTGTTTGGATAGGGTTTGTTAAAAGCTGAAGACCTTGCAAAATACTGCAACCAGAATATTGTGCAAGGGAACAAAGGTTTGATGGGATAACCATTAATGCAATATCTCCATTGGTTACCAATATGAGGTCAAGTAATCTTTAAACTGTGCACTTTAGTTCATAAGATATTATTTGGTCAAGCATCGTCTTATGATTCCCTTAGTACAAGTGCTGTCGACTAGATGGAGTTTCTGTTCTCAGAATGGATTGTTATTGCATTTTACTATTCCTAAGGGTATGGAACACTTAATTCTATCAAGCTCTCTTTGCAACCATATGAAAGAACTAAGAATTCATCTATTTAGGAAATGTATGGGATAATGTTAACCAGGAGTTTTTTTTCAACAGATTCTTTGCTTGAATATTGTTTGAACTGCTCATCTGTGATATTTATTGCTGTTATAATTTGTAACTCATAGAGACCCCAAGTTTCTTAGCATGTAATCTGCATAGAACCATACTTAATTTGATTATTTGTGGAACGAATAAGCCACCAACCTGTGTGCAACCAACACTAACGCTTTTGGAGCTCCTAGAGACTCACAGATATCATCTTATTTAAATTGATTTATTTATTTTATATTTGAGCACTCTTCTTGTCTGACTGACAGGAGGAAATCTCCAACTCTGGACACACAATTCGATCGAGGCAGTAGGCAGGTGGCTAGTAACTGACAGAGCAAATCATCCAGCCTATTATACTTGTCTACTAGAAAGATTATCAAGGTAAGAACCTAATCTTCCCTACTAGTGCACTGGGTATAGTAGGCTGGCAAGTGAGACATACCAAAGCAGTCCCATGTATCTAGTGTGGGACAAAAGAGCCTACCTTTAGCACTGAGGCCCCAACGTTGGTGTCCTTTTGCACTGCCACATCCACAATGTAAAACATTGTAAAGGTTCAGGAATTGGAACTTATATACCACCTTTTGTAGTTTTTACAACCACACTCGAAGCGGTTTACATAAGGTACTTCAAACGTTTTTCCTATCTGTTCCAGAGGACTCACAATCTATCTAATGTACCTGGGGCCATGGAGTATTAAGGGACTTGCCCAGGGTCACAAGGAGCAGCACTGGGTTTGAATCCACAACCTCAAAGTGCTGAGACTGTAGCTCTAACTACTACGCCATGTAGCTCATAGATGCCAGAATGGGGGGGCAGCACAGATGCCATACCCTCCCCAAATTCAGTGGTCAGAGGAGTCAGTTATAGCTCTCCTAACTCCTCAACCTGCCTCCTCTCTGGCTGCTGTAATTTTAAATCTACCTAGCAGCAGCAATGAGGTGAGCCTACTGCCATCATCCTGCCCTGGAAGCCATCATTCTGCAGCGTCCCGCCTTTGTGGGAACAGGAAGTTGCTGCAGAATGAAGATTTCCAGGGCAGGCTAATGGCAGTAGGCTCACCTCATTGCCGCTGCCAGTTGCCCAAAGATTTAAAATTGCAGCGGCTGGGAAAGAGGTAAATGGGGCAGTCAGGAGCTGGTGAGAGAAGTCGTGCCATAGGATCCCACTGGGGCGGGGAAGGAGCTGGAGAAGTTGGGAAGGCAGGGAAGGACAGATGCTGCACGGGTTAGGAAGGTAGGGAAAGAGAGATGCTGCATGAGTGTGGTGGTGAGTAGGGGTGAAAATAGAGATACTGCCAGTGAGAGAAGAAATAGAAAAGGAGAATTGTTGGCTATAGGTGCATGGAGGGAAAGAAAGATGGTATACATGGGGAAAGGTAGAAAGATTGAGAATTGTTGGACATGATAATGGTGGATTGATGGAAAGGATGCAAGAGGAATGAATTAGAGAATGACACGGGGCCAAATTTTTCTCCATCCCTGGAGGAACTCATTTTCCCATCCCGTCCCAGAGAGTTCTTTTTCTCTCCCTGCCCCATTTCTACAAGTTCTGTTCTCATCTGCATAAGCCTCAAACAATTTAAAATCATAAGTGTTTGAGGCTTGTGCAGTTAAGGCAGAGCTTACATCAGTGGTCTCAAACTCAAACCCTTTGCAGGGACACATTTTGGATTTGTAGGTACTTGGAGGGCTTCAGAAAAAAAAATAGTTAGTCTTATTCAAGAAAAGACAATTTTGTATGAGGTAAAACTCTTTATAGTTTATAAATCTTTCCTTTTGGCTAAGTCTTAATAATAATATTGTAATTTATAGCTAAAGAAACATATGATAAAGAAACTGTTTTATTTTATTTTTGTGATTATGATAAACATACCGAGGGCCTCAAAATAGTACCTGGTGGGCTGCGGGTTTGAGACTACTGGCTTACAGGAATGGGGCAAGGATAGGGACAGGAACAAAACTCATGGGGACAGGATGGGGAAATTGAGTTCCTGCAAGGATGGGGAAAAAAATATGTCCCCGTGTCATTCTCTAGAACAGGGGTGTCAAAGTCCCTCCTCGAGGGCCGCAATCCAGTCGGGTTTTCAGGATTTCCCCAATGAATATGCATGATATATATTAGCATACAATGAAAGCAGTGCATGCAAATAGATCTCATACATATTCATTGAGGAACTCCTGAAAACCCGACTGGATTGCGGCCCTCAAGGAGGGACTTTGACACCCCTGCTCTAGAATGAATGTTGAACATGGTAGTGAAGGGAAGGGAGGAAGAGCTGCAATGAAGTGGAGTGGAGGGAAGGGAGGAAGAGCTGCAATGAAACTCCAATCCTGGTCCCTCTCAGTTCAAATGAAGCTGAACGAGTCCAAAATGAAACTTCTCTGGCTCGGTCCAAAATTAGAACAGCTGCCCACCCTCTTCACACTGCCCTCTGGCACCACACTGCAGCTTGAGTTCTCAAGAAAAGTTCTAGGCATCAATATTGACTCTTCTCTTTTTTTCAATGACCACCTCAACTCCCTGGTAAAATCAAGCTTTTTCAGCCTCCACATGCTGAGGAAAGTGAGATCCTGCTTCCACCAACAACATTTTGCCATCCTTGTTCAATCCATCATCCTTTCCAGACTAGACTATTGTAATTTCATCTATCTAAATCTAACTAAAAAAAGTCTTCAAAGATTTCAACTAATTCAGAACACTGCAGCCAAGTTGATCTTCGCAAAATGCAAATTTGACTATGTTTCCCCACTTTTGTCCAAACTCCACTGGCTCCCAATAATTTCCAGGGTTCATTTTAAATGCTTCTGCCTAGCTTTTAAAATCCTACATGGCATCCTCCCTCCCCTAATCCCACTATCTGAGGAGTAGTGGCTCGTGGCCAGTAGGGGGTGATGTTTATGGGACGGTAATGGAATGGATGTCGGAGCATGATAGTGCAGTATTTTTGTGGAGTTTTTCTACAAAAGTGCTTATTTTTTTTGTATGATTCTGGGTAATTCTAGTTAGATACAAAGTCACATATGTGTTAGTTAAGGCCACACCCAATGGAAGCGTACGAAAAAAGGGTGAATAAAAAATCTAAATATAAATGTAGTTAAAGCCAGAAAAACACTACAGATTGGTATAAGGGAAAGAGTGGTGTTCTTTTTATGTATTTTGCTGTTGGGCCAGATCATGAAGGAAACCAGAGGAATCCATTTTGGTTTCCAGGTCTGCATCGTGGTGTTAATTAATACCACATGTGCTTGCTTTAATCTAGTTAGTAACGTGTCCCAAACTGAGATATAACAGGAATTAAATATAGTTTTGAATGAAAATTATTTATGTATGGAAGGCTTGGCCAAGCAAGTGCTGGAGTGAATTGTATGACTGTGTATTGAACAAAAGAATGGGTTTTGAAAAACATATGATATATCTTTGCAACCTAAAGAAATCCTAAAGCAACATCTGGAAGTAATTAAGTCAGAGACTCCTGCTCTAACATAGGAAGGTTTCTGTGTGCAGATCCATAACTTGTCAGCTTAGGGAGAGTTTTTTCCTCTAAGGCTGACAACTTTTCAGCATGGAAGGGCTGAGAACTTTTCAGCATCTTTTTAAAAAATAATTTCTCTTAATATACTTTTGTGAAAATTATGATTTATATTCAGAAATGACTGTAAGCAAACAAATGTACATTTCTGAAACTTTGTCAAACTTTTAAACTTAGAGGAATTTTCTTTGTCTAACTTTTAAACACCTCCTTTCTGAATTGTTATTGGTTGAGATACTGATGATGTCACTGAGCCAAAAGTATATAATAGAATGACCTGAGATATTAAGGTGAGATCGTTATTAGAAGGCCAGCATTTGGTAACTATAACGATCTCCCATTAGCGCAACTGTTAATGCAAATTCTTTTGATCTCATAATGGAAAAATAGAAACAATAACTCAATAAAGCCTAATTATAAGTTTTAAAACCTTGCGCTGGTGTCATTTTGCATGTTTTATTATTTTTCAAACCGTGAGCTTTCAAGAGGCGTCGTGTCCCTTGCTCATATCTTGGAACTCCTCGAGTCCTGACAACACCAGGCCCACCCAAAAACTTAAACTACCCTTCCCCTCACTAAAAGGTATCCTCTATGCGGGAAAATTGGGAAAATCTCTCTTCTTCAGAATCACAGGGCTTTGAAATAACCTTACTACCCCACTACGGAATCAGGTCTCCTTCCAACTATTCCGTAAGCACCTGAAAACTAGGCTTTTCACAAAAATATAATGCTCCCCCCCAATACTCACCTCCAAACCCAATGTGTTATCTCTTCCTTTATTAAGCTCTTGTAAACCGTGCCGAGCTCTATAATCAAGGAGAGGATGCGGTATATAAATTTAAGATTTAGTTTAGTTTAGAGGGTTGATAGAAGGGGAAATTTTGGGCATGGGGCTGCTGGGAAGAGACAAAAGATGCTGTACAGATTAGAAGCCAGGGGATGAGAGAGGGAGAAATGATAGAGTGTGAGGGGGGCTAGAAAGGAGAAAAGGAGGGGGGATGTTGAACTGCAAGGGGCAGAAAGGAGGAAGGGAGGAAGAAATTTTACACTGGGAGGGAGGATAGATGACTCAAGGGAGGGAGAGATATCAGATTCTGGAAAAGGTGATGGAAGAAGGGACAGAGAGAGATGTCAGACTAGGGAATGGAAGGGAAGGAGAGGAGTGGAGGGCAATATGCCAGATTGTGGGAAGGAGAGGAAAGAGATGCCATACTGCAGGAAGGAGAAGAGAGAGATGCCACACTGCGAGAAAGGGGGAAGAAAAGGAGAGAGATGTTAGACCACGGGAAGGGGGAAGGAAGGAGAAATAAGTGCCAGACAATAGGAGAGGAGAGAGATGCCAGGCTGTGGAAAGGAGAGGACAAAGATGCCAGACCATATGAGAGATGAAGAGAGAAGACAAAGATGTCAGACCATGGGAGAGGGAGGAGATGGTACACAGCAAAGGGTGTGGCTGGAAAAAGAGATAGAAGAAATGCTTATGGATAGATGGGGAGAAGAGAGAGGGAGGTGATTGTACACATGGATAGATGGGAAGGGAAGATAAGACATGGAAAAGTAGATAGATTTTGAGAAGAAAGTGGAAAAATGGAAGAAAGTTGAATGTTAAAAGTTAATACCAAAGATGGATATAGGGCAGAAAGTGAAGGAGAGAAAAACAGCAAATGGATGAGAAGACCCTGGAAATACAGTTAAGAGCACAGACAGAAGGAAGTGCAGCCAGAGACTGGGAAAAGATTATTAGAAAAATAAAATCACCAGACAATATAGTAGGAAAAATTATTTTATTTTCAATTTAGTGACTGGGCATATAAGATAAGACAGGTGTATAAATACAAATTAATTATGGACGCTATTACCAGTATAAGATACTTTCCCCCTCTTTTACTAAGGTGTGCTAACTGATTAACTCGCACTAATCAAATTAGTGTGCGCTAAACACTAACGCGTCCATAGACTAACATGCATGCGTTAGCATATAGCGCACGCAAATAAGTTAGCGCACCTTAGTAAAAGAGGACCTTTGTTTCAGTCTAGAGCCCCACAAAACTCAGGATCTTTGGTTTCTGCTGAAACTGAATCTGCAACTGAAATGGACCACTGGGTTTCAGCAGAAACCAAAACTGTAAATGAAATATCCCTCCCTCCACATATCCAACCAAAAATGTTCTCCTTCTAAGTTGATCCCCCAGAGGCAACCCCCTCTCTCTCACCCCCATCTCACCTGTAGGCCCTCCGTGGGCCTACCTTAGGAAAGCCTGCTTGTCTAATGATTTCTTTGCGGGCAGAAACAAATTCTATTTATTCCTGCCCTGTGCCACTGCTCCCTCTCAATAGCTGCCAGGACTGCTGCTGGTTCTATTTGCAAAATGGCTGCCAGTACCTCCTGCAGCAGTCTTGGCAGCCATTGCGTTGGAGCAGTAGCTTGAGCAGGAATGGATGGGGTTCATTCCTGCCCTTGAAGATGCCACTAGACTACCAGACCTTCCCAATGAAGGCCAAGTGAAGGCCTAAGGGTGGGATGGGGGCGGAAGTGATCATATGGGAGGAGAGGAGTGAGTTTCGGGTTTCGGCCAAAAATGCCTTTGCACAGGCATTTTTGGCTGAAACCCAAATCTAAATTGTGGTCTAGTTTTGGTGCTGAAACCAAAATTCAGTTGGCCTCTATTTCAGTTATGCCTTTTCTTCTTCTTTTTTTTCATTCAAAGTTCTAGATTAGTAGTCTTCATTGTAAAATCCGTGAGCCAATGGTGGCCCCCTGTGAGACCTCTGTGGTGGCCTGCAGAGCCTGTGCAGAATATCATACACCTGGCGGGATCTAGTACTTTTTTTTTCAGTGCTGTAGTCCTGCACTCTTTGGCCCACAGGCAACGTGAATAAAAGAAACACACTGCCTTGAGTGGCCCCTCAAGCTTTCCCTCTGCTACAGTTTTCTAACGTGGGGACAGGAAGCCAGGAAGCTGTAGCAGAGGGAAAGCATCCAGGGCCGCCGAGGGTAATGTGTTTATTTCATTCACGCTGACCACAGCCCGAAGAGTCCAGGACTGCAGCACTGGAAACAAAACGTGGCAAATCCTAACCGGGGGGGGGGGGGAGGTGGAAGAGAAAGGAGAAGACTGAAGAAAAACGGGGAGGAAAGAGGAAGAAGATGCCAGACTTCTGTGGGAAGAAAGATCTAGAGGAAAGAGGAAGAGCAGGAGAGGGAGGAGATGGTGCACATGGATGGAGAGAAGGGGAAGACATGGAAAAGTAGACATATTGTGAAGGAAGCAGAAAAATGGAAGAAAGAAAGTTAAAAGTTAATGCCAAAGATGGATGTAGGTCAGAAAGTGAAGGAGTGAAAAACAGCAAAAGGATAAGAAGATTCTAGAAACAGTTAAGAGCACAGATAGAAGGAAGTGCAACCAGAGCCTGGGAAAAGATGATTACAAAAATATAATCAGCGGAAAAATAATTTTATTTTCAATTCAGTGATTGAAATATGTTGGTTTTGAGAATTTATATCTGCTGCCTATATTTTGTATTGTTCAGGAAGAAATTGATTTCTTTCTATTTCTCTGGTGGTGTACTGCATGGAGAATTTTGCATCATGGGTTTCAGTTGTGTATATTAGTACTTAAGTTAGTGGTTCTGTATATGCATAGGGTTCATTGTGTGACCAAGGCCAGGTGTTCTGGTAGGAATGAAGGTCGAGAAGCGCTATTGGCATCATGGTCCCAAGTAAGAAGATATTTGTCTGCTCTCCTTCAGGCCTTTTGAACCCAAAACAGCTTTAAAAATTAGCGAAGACCACTATTCTAGACCCTCTTATTACCACGGCCATAGTTCAAGGCATTTTCATATTTTCCTTATTGGATGACTTTATAGCTAGAATTCTGTCCTTTTAAGCTTGCTCTCCACAAAAGAGACAAAATGATAACAGTTCTTAAAGGATCACAGATGGATTTTCAATTGGAATAAAATCAGTGTTATTTTGTTTTTCAATTTCTCACAGCACAGGGGTTCAGATGAGACGAATTTAGTGAAGCAAACAGATAGCAGCAGAGTTCTAATCATATCAACTGACTGTTGTCTAAAAGCTTTGGGACTGAAGCGTCCACTATCAGCAGCTACTCCCTGGACCAGAATTCATATGGGATAGTCATAGGACTTTTACCTCACAACTGGCCTGTTCCAATATGAAAGCTTACTATTTGTAACCAAAGTGAAAAAGTCGTTCATTTGCTATTCTATCTTTGATGTCCTTCAAAATCACCACTCTCCTTTCTGATGATTAACTTGTATCTAATTTCATTAGGTTTCTCATAATCAAGCGTCATGGTACACGTTCTTTCTTAAGCTGATGATATCTTTGAGTTGGTATCAATGCTAGATATTATTTTGTTAATACTGGATAAACTGAAAGATTGTATTGATTTAGTCGAAAATTATACTCAGATCCATTTTTAAAACTTAACAAGTGGAGAACAACAGTTCTGTGGTTCAGTAACAATTTGATAATATTCCTTCAACCGTCATTTTAAATTCAGGAGCATCACAAGGATGAAAAGGGAATCCAAGGTAGTAGGTATATTTCCTGACCTACAGTAACACAGTAAATAAAGGCAGAAAAAGACCCTAACGGTCCATCCTCTCTACCCAGCAAGGTGACCAGGGCCTCACCCTCCACTCTATGTAGACCCAGCTCACCCATTTTTAAAATGCTGGTTGTGAAGTCACCACCATGCCAACCATGATGGGGATGATATGTGGTGTATTGCTGAAAGTATTCAGTTTACCAGTCAAACCACCTTCCCCACCCCCCAAAGCTGCATAGTTCCCCCCACTCCGCTCACAGTGTGTAAAATGATCAACAGACTGAAGTTGTCGAGACTTCACCTGTCTCTCACCACAGAATGTACAGGTCTGTCCAGGCTCTGCTTCTCCATGCTGGATTTGGCCACTCTTCTTGGTCTCTCACCACAGACCATACAAGTCTGGCAGTGAAATTGTAATTGCAAATGAGTTCTCTTGTTAATTCACAGTATTTTAGGGTCTTGATTCAAACCATTATACTTCCATAGCTTGATTATTGTAATTCTTTATATTCAGATATTTCTGTCATACTACAAGATATGCTCCAATTATCGCAAAATGTGGCTAAATTAATTTTTGACTCCTGTAAATATGAGTTTCTCCTTAATTGGCTGAATTGCATTGATTGCCTGTTGAGGTACTTGTTCAGTTTTAAATGGCTTGTTTTGTTTTTAAGATCTTGAACTACCTAACAATCAAGGATGTTTGTTGTAAAGGGCAAAAGTCTGGAATAGCCTTCCACTGCAAATCAGAGCTATAACTTATATTCTATTTTTTTGTCAATTATTATTCTTTTTAAAAAAATATTTTAAGGTTTAGTTCATTAGCTGATATACAGTTATGTATTTATATCAATTGTAATTCTCAGTGCATTCTTTTTTTGTAATCCACTCAGAATCCATATGGAAGAGAGTGGAATAAAAGCACCCAAAGCAGAATCCATGCAAGAGGAATCATAGGAATAGAAGAATTGCCATACTGGGTCAGACCATAGGTCCAACTGGCCCAGTATCCTGCTTCTAACAGTACATAACATCATGCTTAAACCGCGTAACCAGAAGTTCAATGTGGTTAACAAAAGATTAACAATAAAATAATATAAGGAACTAGTCTTTAAACCCGTTACATTAACGGGTGCTAGAATAGATGTGTCTGTCCGTCTCTCTCTCTTTGGCCGCTGAATGTCTGTCTTTCTGTTTCTCTCCTTGGCCGCTGTCTGTCTGTCTTTCTATCTCCCTCTGTTGCTCTCTGGGTGTGTCTGTCTTTCTGTCTTTCTCTCCTTGGCTGTCTTTCTGTCTCTTTCTCTCTCTCCTTGACCGCTGTCTGTGTGTCTTTCTGTTTCTTTCTCTCTCGTTGGCCGCTGTCTGTGTGTCTGTCTGTCTTTCTGTTTATTTCTCTCCTTGGCCACTATATCTGTGTGTCTTTCTGTCTCTTTCTCTCTCTCTCGTTGGCCGTTGTCTGTCTGTCTTTCTGTCTCTCTCTCGTTGGCCGCTGTCTGTGTGTCTGTCTATTTCTCTCCTTGGCCACTATCTGTGTGTCTTTCTGACTCTGTCTCTTTCTCTCTCTCTCCTTGGCCACTGTCTGTGTGTCTTTCTGTCTCTTTCTCTCTCTCATTTGCCGTTGTCTGTCTTTCTATCTCTCTTTCTCTCTCCTTGGCCACTGTCTGTGTGTCTTTCTGTCTCTCGTTGGCCGCTGTCTGTTTGTCTTTCTGCCTCTCTCTCTCCTTGGCTGCTATCTGTGTGTCTGTCTGTCTTTCTGTCTCTTTCTCTCTCTCTCTTCTGGGCCGCTATCTCTCTCTCTCCTTGGCCGCTGTCTGTGTGTCTTTCTCTCTCTCTTTGGCCGCTGTCTGTTTGTCTTTCTGCCTCTCTCTCTCCTTGGCTGCTATCTGTGTGTCTGTCTGTCTTTCTGTCTCTTTCTCTCTCTCTCTTCTGGGCCGCTATCTCTCTCTCTCCTTGGCCGCTGTCTGTTTGTCTTTCTGCCTCTCTCTCTCCTTGGCTGCTGTCTGTGTGTCTATCTGTCTTTCTATCTCTTTCTCTCTCTCTCTCCTTGGCCTGTCTCTCTCTTTCTCTCTCTCTCCTTGGCCACTGTCTGTGTGCCTGTCTGTCTCTTCCCCTCCCTCCCATTTCTCGCCTGCGTCCCGCTCCCCTTCCTTTGGCCGCCCCCCACCCGACCCCACGCCCCTCTCTGCGGCAGCACACCAGCCTCCAGTGCCATGGCAGCGAATAAACAAATCCTCATCCTCAACCTGCCCAACGAACTTAAATTCTGAGGTAAGGGGTATTGGATTGCTGCCGGGCGGGCAGAGTGCGGCTCCTGCGAGCTGCAATGGTGCTCTGACCCAGAGGTGAGAGTGGAGGCAGAGTAGAAGGCCGTACGATCAGGGAGCGGCAGGGGTTGTGACCTTCCCTCCCCTAGCTCCGTAGCTCGGTCGCCACCGCCTCCTTCTCTCCCCCATGTCAGCTCCGAACATCCACGCGCCGCACTCTTTAACATTCTGCCGGCCACAGAGCTATGGATGCAAGGAGCCACCAGGTTTGAAGTGTGCATGCGTGCTGAGGGAATTATTATAGCAGATGCCTAAAACTAATTAGCCGGATACTTTGAAAAAAGATAGGTTTTCAGCAAAGTTCTAAAATGTTTGTAGGAGCAGGCTTTACATAACAACAATCGGAATTCTTTATTGTAGGAGGCTGCCTGAAATGCTAATGTATGATCCAAGTATTTCTTACTTTTAACACCTTGGAATGATGGAAAAATAAACAGGGCATGAGATTTTCTACTATATTTTTGAGATGCTATGAGAAATCTATCAATCATATATGACCAGGACCGAACCTAACCACATCAAATTCCGGAAGAAACTGAAAACTCATCTATTTGACACCTAATCACTTGTATCCTCTTCTCCTGTATCTTCCTGCCCTCTTCTAACCACTTCCTCTGTAATGTCACCAAGAGCTTGAATAGATATGACTGATGCACAAATGGAAGAAATAAAATAAATAAATAGAAGTGCCACTCATGACCTTATAACAAAGACAACCCAACTTAAACAATACCCGAGCCTCCATCGGGAGCCAATGCAACTCACAATAGAATGGAGTCACTTGATCATACTCCTTCAGACCATAAATCAATCTTACCGTCGTAGTCTGAATTAATCTAAGTCCAGCCATCTCCTTTTTAGTACATGTCAAATAAATTATATTACAATAATCGAGAAGTCTCAATAGTAATGATTGAACCAGAAGTTTGAAAGCAGAAAATTCAAAATATGGTTTTATGGTCCGGAGCTTCCATAAGATATAATAACCCTTTTGTACCATGGAATCTACCTGTTTTTTTCATAGTCAAATGTTGGTCTATGACTACTCCCAAATTTTAATCGTCGGGTGGATTGTATATAAAGTTGAGTCTATAGTGATTGATGGTTCATGGGGTTTTTTGTGCGGTGATGTCACAAAAAACTTGGTCTTATTGTGATTTAATTTAAACTTAAAATCCTGCATCCATGAATCCATCAGTTTCAATACTACCTAGTGATGCCTTTACGCACACAGGATACTATGGCATGAAACTCATTATAATTATATTCATAGGACCCCTGAAGAAGACATTCTGTGTTGGGTCCAGGGTCCAAAGCTTTTCAGCGGACTGCGTCCTAGAGGTTTTTATGTGGTTTGCCAAGTTTTAATATTATTTTAATATTAATAAAGTCCATCTCAGGAACATCATTTCTCCACATTGTTTTTTTGTTTCTTCTTGGATTTGTCTGTGGAGATCATTGGGTCAATTCTCTTGTTTTCATAAGGCATATGGGACCAGATTTAAGGATCTCAATCTGTATACTTTGGAGGAAAGGCAGGAGAGGGGAGATACAGGCCGGTAAGTTTTACATCGGTTCCGGGCAAGATGGTAGAAGCACTGATAAAGGACAGCATCTGTGAGCACATCGAAAAAAATGGGCTGATGAAAGCGAGCCAACATGGCTTCTGCAAACAAACTTACTGCACTTCTTTGAGGGGGTAAACAGCCAGTTGGACAAAGGGGAACCTGTGGACATCATTTACCTCGACTTCCAAAAGGCCTTTGACAAGGTACCCCTTGAGCGGCTACTTAGGAAGCTGTGGAACCACGGGGTGGAAGGGAACATACACAGATGGGTCAAACACTGGTTGGCAGGCAGAAAGCAGAGGGTTGGAGTGAAGGGTCTCTACTTGGGCTGGAGGAGGGTCACGAGCGGAGTTCTGCAGGGGTCGGTACTCGGACCGCTGCTGTTCAATGTATTTATTAATGACCTGGAAACGGGGATGAAGTGTGAAGTTATAAAATTTGCGGGTGACACTAAACTCTGTAGAAGGGTTAGAACTGCGGAAGAGTGTGAGGACCTACAAACTGGAGGAGTGAGCGAATAAATGGCAGATGAACTTCAATGTAGAGAAATGCAAGGTCATGCATATAGGGAGAAAGAACCCGATGTTCAGCTACCAAATGGGGGGATTAGTATTAGAGGGAAGTAACCTTGAAAGAGATTTGGGTGTACTGGTGGACACGACAATGAAGTCAACGGCACAATGCGCAGCAGCCGCGAAGAAGGCAAACAGAATGTTGGGTATTATTAAGAAGGGTATTACGACCAGAACGAAAGAAGTCATCCTGCCGTTGTATCGGGCAATGCTGCGCCCGCACCTGGAGTACTGTGCTCAGTATTGGTCACCCTACCGTAAGAAGGATATGGCAATACTTGAGAGGGTCCAGAGGAGAGCGACACGAATGATTAAGGGCATGGAAAACCTTTCATACACTGAAAGATTGGAGAGACTGGGGCTCTTCTCCCTGGAAAAGCGGAGAATCAGAGCAGACATGATAGAGACCTACAAGATCATGAAGGGCATAGAGAGAGTAGAGAGGGACAGATTCTTCAAACTTTCAAAACATAAAAGAACAAGAGGGCATTCGGAAAAGTTGGAAGGGGACAGATTCAAAACGAATGCTAGGAAGTTTTTCTTTACCCAGCGTGTGGTGGACACCTGGAATGCGTTTCCAGAGGGTGTAATAGGACAGAGTATGGTACTGGAGTTCAAGAAAGGATTGGACAATTTCCTGCTGGAAAAAGGAATAGAGGGGTATAGATAGAGGGCTACTGGACATGTCCTGGACCTGTTGAGCCGCCGCATGAGCGGACTGCTGGGCACGATGGACCTCAGGTCTGACTCAGTGGAGGCATTGCTTATGTTCTTATGTTCTTATATGATAGAGATGTTTAAATAAGAATACTAATTGCAATAAGAAAATATAAATTCAACATACAATCAAAATGTTATTAGCCAAGTGGTGGGGATACTCCATGAAAAACCATTTATACTCAGTGGAGAAATAGCCTCAACTATCAACATTATACAGATGGCAACCCAATGAGTTTTTTAGCCAATCCAGTTCTGTGTCATAGGCAAAAAACTCCACAAATTTTTCAAATGTAGCTTTTCAAAATGGGAAAAAAAAACCTACCACAAGAGTCACAGTTCACTTACCTTCATGGATGTTCACTAAGAACGTTTCATGTTCCTTCCTGCGAGTTGATCTTCCTGCTATAGCAATGTTAATGTTGAACTGAAGATAAGGAACTAGCTGTTATCATCCAACAAGGCTCTTGTTTCGCCAATCATTAGAAAAATTTGTGGAGTTTTTTGCCTGTGATACAGAACTGGACTGGATAAAAAATTCATTGGGTTGCCATCTGTATATTGTTGATAGTTGAGGCTTTTTCTCCAGAGTATAAATGGTTTTTCATGGGGTATCCCCGCCACTTGGCTAAAAACATTTTGATTGTATGTAGAGATGTTTAAATGCCTATGTGGCATAAATTCACATGAGGCAAGTCTCTTTTAACTGAAAGGAAACTAGAGTGAGAGGGCATGGGATGAGGTTAAGAGGTGACAGGTAGAGAATGACACGGTGACAAAATTCATCACCGTTCCCGTCCCCGCGGATAACCGCGGGAAACCATCTTCATGTCATTCTTTAAAGAGAGAGGGAAGAATCAGAGTATGAATGGCCACAACCACTGACCCACAAGCTTTGCTTTGAAGATTGCTGATGTAGAAGGACTGAGGTTGAAATAGACACTAGAAAATGACATGGGATTATTTCCTGCAGTTATCCGCGGGGACGGGAACGGTGATGAATTTTGTCACCGTGTCATTCTCTAGTGACAGGCTCAGGAGTAAGCTAAGGAAATACTTTTTTTCAGAAAGGGTGGTAAATGCATAGTAGAATAGTCTCCTGGTAGAGGTGGTGGAGACAAAGACTGTGACTGAATTAAAGAAAGCATGTGACAGGCACATGTGATCTGTTAGGGAGAAGAGGAGATAGTGGATGCTGTGAATATGTAGACTGAATGGACCATTTGGCCTTTATCTGCCGTTATAAAACTTTTTTTGACAGGACATTGGAGTACCAGGCCGGGAAGTTTAATTCCTGGTTACATCCATTGATCACTCAAACTTATTCTTATACTACATTTAGGAAAGTTTTAAAAACATATTTATTTGATAAATTGGATTGATGTTTTTAATTGTGATGGGTTCAATCATTAATTGATCGGTTTTTAGAAGAATCTGCTGTAGGCCATTTTTTTTATTCTATGTTTCTCTTCATTAGATTTTATAATATTTTAAATTGAATAATAGTCTCTTTGCTGCATTTGATTGCTTACGACGTATTGGTTTTTTTTATTATGAAATTGTATCCCTTTCGCTGAATTGTTCAGTTTTATTCCTTGTTGTGAACCGCCCAGAACTGTTGGTAGGGCGGTATATAAGAAAATATATTATTATTATTATCATGTTTCTGTGTTCTAATTCATGCCAGCCAGTCTCTCCACTTCCTCAGCTATATTACCCAAGAGAAGAACATCAGTAGAGCAAGACTTTATAGGCAACATGCTGATATTTGCTATGCATGTGATTGTTTGAAAGAAGATCCTGAATATTGTGTTTTCCATTTTAATATCCTCCTGATGCAGGTGCTTGCTGACACACTGGCCTTGTTGAGTCTTTTAATAAAGTTGCTTCCCTGCGATTTTGGCTCCACCTTGTTCCATTGGCGGCCTCTACACTGTTATTAAGAACATAAGCAATGCCTCTGCTGGGTCAGACCTGAGGTCCATCTTGCCCAGCAGTCCGCTCACGCGGCGGCCCAACAGGTCCAGGACCTGAGCAGTAATCCTCTATTTATACCCTTCTATTCCCTTTTCCAACAGGAAAATGTCCAATCCTCTCTTAAATCCCAGTACTGTATTATTGACCTATGACCTCATAATAAGAAAGTATCGCGGTAGTTTTTTGGCTAATGTATGCTACTCTTTACCTCTCTAGAAAGGACAAATGTTCTTCCATTGTAACCCAACGTTTTTCATCTCATTTGTAATCTGCCTTGAACCGCAAGGTAATGGCGGAATAGAAATCTCTAATGTAATGTAATATTGAAGGCTGATCCTCTAGCAGTAGTACTGTGAGACTGCTGCTAGGGGTCATCTTTGCCATTTATTACCTGGAGCCAGATGGGGGTGGGAGTGGGCCTGCTCCTGCCCCTTTTCTGTAGACCATCAAGGATTACTAGGGCTGCTCATGAAAAAGAGGGTGATTGTGTGGGTACTAGGTAAAATAGCTTTTCTACGGGAATAAGGCTTTGTTCGGGTGAAGACGTTCTTGTGGGATCAGATTGGATCAGATGTGGGGTGTCTTTTGAGGCAGGGGGTGGGAATCAGACCGAGGATGTGTGGGCCGGTGCTATGTTCCCTACAGTGGCAAATGGAGTGAATCTGAATTATCTACCACTGTATGATACACAATGCCTGTGTAATAAATACAGTGAATGCAGGGCATGTGCTGGCCGTGCCGTCTGCATTTATCACAAACACTGTGCAACTAGTTATTACAACTAAAAAGTGTTGGGTGTAAAACCTTCCCATATTTTAGTAGGGAAGTTCCTTAGTGTAACAAAGGAGTTGGCTCTAGTGGGTAAAGCATCCTCAATATCAGGTGTAGGGAACTCCAGTCCTCGAGAGCTGTATTCCAGTCGGGTTTTCAGGATTTCCCCAATGAATATGCCTGAGATCTATTTGCATGCACTGCTTTCAATGCATATTCATTGGGGAAATCCTGAAAACCCGACTGGAATACGGTTCTCGAGGACCGGAGTTCCCTACCCCTGCTCAACATGGAATGAGCTAGCTTTGGAAATTAAATCAGCATTTCTGATTTTCAGAAAATAGGTAAAATGTAACTCTTTAGTAAATAGTTACAATGGTAATAATATATAACTGGATCTCTGTTAAAAACTATTAAAATTAATATTACCGTGCAGAATAGTTTGTTCTTGGGCTGGAGAAATTTATTGTATGTTGGATAGGGAATATACTATGGATATTTTTATTTTGTTTCGTAGACTGAAATTTAGGGCTGTTTTTTACGAAGGCGCGTTAGGGTCTTAATGCACAGAACAGTGCACGCTAAAATGCCTTGCACGCTAGCCGCTACCGCCTCCTCTTGAGCAGGCGGTAGTTTTTCGGCTAGTGCACGCTATAGCATGCGCTAATCCGGTGCGTGCGCTAAAAACGCTAGCGCACCTTCGTAAAAGGAGCCCTTAGGTTTTAATTTTTTTTTTAATGGTATATTTTTATTGTGCCTTTTAGCTTTGTATGCTGCCTATTTCTCTTTGTAGCATATGCAATGGTATGTAAAAATTGTATTAAATGAAAGAAAGTCAACTTGGACCTTGAAGTAGAGCCGTCTTATTTTCCCACACTGACTTCCTGCAGAAGATCACTTCCCGATGTCGCAAGGAGGCAGAGTGCTTCGGCCTTCATGGTTTGTCCAGCTGTGAACAAATTTTACATTTGGCAAAGAAAAGAACATTTTAAAGATGCCATGGATTGAGCAGAGCAGTTAAGAATCAGCAAATTCAATGAAACTATAAACATTTTTCTCTCCAAGCTGGAGCTAAAAAAAAATAAATTGTAATTTCTTTTTTAAAATCTAAAACCACGAAATGGTCATTTTGTATCAACTGAAGACTGCAGGGCAGTTGCCTTATGTTGCATGATACATGTGGAAAGTTACTTTTCCAGGAACTTCACTAGAGGAATTGAGCCTAAGAAAGATTACAGGAGACATTTTCTGGGGTTTTATAAATGACAAGAATAAACCACACCGCTGGAAAAAAAAATCCCTGCTAAATTCTGTTTCTATGGTGATGTTAGGCTGAATTAGACTGTCACCCATGGAACATCAATGCTAGCATTAGAAAAAAAAAAAAAAATGTCAAACTGGATTGCCGGCAATTGTTTTTCTGTGCTGGAGAAAGTTACACTTTCATTTCAACAGCTTTTGATAGATGGCAATCAAACAATAATCCTGCTTCTGCAGGTTTACCAGAAGAGAGGGAGGCTGAAACCAGAGCCATATTTGGAGTCTTCTCACAAACTAGAGCATTGCCATTCAGTGACTTAATCGCTGGTCTTCTATGATGTAACAAGCGATAGTAGAACAGGTGTATCCAGTGGCATAGTAAGGGCGGGGGGAGGGTTCAGCCCAGTGCCATCATCCCTCCTCCTCTCCGCCCTCACCTCTTCCCCCACCACACGTGTCCCCCCTTCCCTTCCCCCTACCTCTAGTTGTTCACCGCCACAAGTAACAACTTCACTGTGCTCCTCGCAACTGTGTCCATTCCCACTGACATCACTTCCGGGTGCTGTGCAGAGGAAGTGATGTCAGAGGGAGAGGATGTGGTCGTGAGGAATGTGTAGCTGTTGGTCGTGGCGGTGAGCAAATAGAGGTATGGGGGAAGGGAAGGGGATGCGCGCACAGCAGAGGGGGGTCGGGGAAGGAGTGAGGGGGGGACGCGATGAGGGCAAGGAAAGGGGGACGCGATGAGGGCAAGGAAAGGGTGCCGCTAGCCTGGGTGCCTCTCACCCTCACTATGCCACTGGGTGTATCAAATTGATTTTTTAATGTTGGGCTGCATTAGAGGAAAAAAAAGCCCCCAAATTAACTGGGTAATTCTGTCTGCCGTAAGTTAGGTGTGAAAATGGTAGTTAAGACCCAAAATACAAGTGCACATTCAGCACACTTATCACCTACCTTGGCAGAAAAAAACAACTCTGGAACAACCACTTGACAGCTATCAAAACTGAACCCGTCTGTCTCAAATTTTGAAAAAAAACAAACAAACCTGAAGACTCTTCTCTTCGGGGCAACACACTCCACTGACAATCAGTAGCCTGCATGGACTGAGATTTCATTATCTTCAATGTACAATGCACCGCTAATTCTCCTCTCTATTTCATTCTAGAAGACCTTCCTGGTGTCAGGTCAAAAGCACGCCGGGACAAAGGCGCGCGCAGACAATTGAGCGCAGTGCGGAGGTGCGCGCCGCACAAAATTACTGTTTTTACAGCTCCGACAGGGGGGGCGCAGGGGGGAACCCCCCACTTTACTTAATAGAGATCGCGCCACGTTGTGGGGGGTGTGGGGAGTTGTAACCCCCCTGTTTTTAGGGAAAAAGTTAAGTTTACAGTAAAATGTGGAGGGTTACAACCCCCCAAACCCCCCACAACGCTGGCGCAATCTCTATTAAGTAAACTGGGGGGGCTCCCCAACAAAAAACCCCATCGGAGCCCCTAAAAACTGTAATTTTCTTCGACGCACGCCTCCATGTTGCGCTCAGTTGTCGGCATGTGCCTTTGTCTTTCGCCGACTTGTCTATGAACTGACCTTCCTCCCTCCCTCTTCTCCGCCCTCTTCTTCTCTGACTTTAATCGACTTGTATGTCGCCTTGAACCTATGTAGGCACAGAGCGACTCACAAATTGTAGATTAGATTAGGACTAGGGAAAACGGGATTGAAATGACAGGTATGAAGGTGCACTTAGGCCCATATTCTATAAATGGCGCCTTAACTTAGACACACTGCCGGCGCCTAAGATAAGTCCAAAATGCCATTTAAAAGTGGATTTCAAAAAAAACTGAAGGTGCCTAACAGCGCCTTAAAAAAAAGACAGCGCCAGAATACAGTGGCCAACCCCATTGTAGGTGTGGCGAACGCCAGAAATTGCATTAGGCACGATTCACTTCAAATGTGATCGACACGTGCTCGGTGGCCGCTGACAACAGCGCTGTTTAGAGAATCTAGGCACATAAGTGTTCTTATGCATAAACAGAACAGGGGGCATTTACCTGGGAGCGGCGTAGGCATTCCCACTATTCTTGTGCACGCTTTGTAGAATTCTTCCATTTATGTGTCCAACCTCCACATTTAGGTGCAACCATTTCTGCCATAAAGTTTGGTGTGTAACTGGGTATTTACATCAGTGGCGTAGTAATAATAATAATAATAACAATAACTTTATTCTTATATACCACCATACCCAGTGAGTTCTAGGCGGTTCACATTGATTAAACATAGTTACATGCAGTTAAGTATTAATTGAACAGATTTACATAGAGTTAAGTGTTAAATTGAACAGGGATGCAGGCAACGAAGTAGATGAAATTGGGTAGCAGGATAGAGTGGATCGGGGGTGGGTGGGGGTGGGCGTGAATAAGAAAAGGGGGGGAGGGTGGGATTCTTTGAGGAGGGGGCAATTAAGTGCCGTGGCGTTGGAAGAGGTGTGTTTTGAGTAATTTTCTGAAGCTGAGGTATGTTGGAGCCTCGAGGATTAATTAGGCTAACCATGGGTTTAGTTTGGCGGCCTGGAAGGCGAAGGTTTTGTCGAAGAATTTATTGGAGTGACAGAGTTTTAGGGAGGGGAAAGCAAATAGCTGGATTCTGCGGGAGTTCTTGTTTCTATGATTCAGGATGAAGTGTGGGTTGATGTAGTTTGGGGCTAGGCCGAATACTGTTTTGTAGCAGAAACAGGCGAATTTAAATAGAAACATAGAAACATAGAAACATAGAAAAAGACGGCAGAAAAGGGCTATAGCCCACCAAGTCTGCCCACTCCAAATACCCGCCCTCTGATTTCACTCCCCTAGGGATCCCCTGTGAATATCCCACCTTCTCTTAAAGTCCGACACGCTGTTGGCCTCAATCACCTGCAGTGGGAGTTTGTTCCAATGATCCACCACTCTTTCAGTGAAGAAGTATTTTCTGGAGTCGCTATGGAACTTCCCTCCCCTGATTTTTAGCGGATGCCCCCTGGTGTTCGAGGGTCCCATGAGGTAGAAGATATCTTCTTCCGACTCGATACGGCCCGTGATGTACTTAAACGTTTCAATCATATCACCCCTCTCTCTTCGTTCCTCAAGTGAGTACAGCCTCAGTTTATTCAGTCTTTCTTCATACGTGAGATCTTTGAGCCCCCAGACCATCTTTGTGGCCATTCGCTGAACTGACTCGATTCTCTGCACATCCTTCCGGTAGTGAGGTCTCCAGAATTGAACGCAGTACTCCAAGTGAGGCCTCACCATGGTCCTGTACAGCGGCATCATAACTTCAGGTCTCCTGCTGACAAAACCTCTACGAATACAACCCATCATTTGCCTTGCCTTGGAGGTAGCTTTCTCCACTTGATTTGCAACCTTCATGTTATCACTAATGATCACCCCTAGATCTCGTTCCGTCGTGGTCCTGGCCAAGGTCTCACCATTTAGTATGTAAGTTCTGTGCGGGTTTTTCTTTCCCAGGTGCATTACCTTACACTTTTTAGCATTGAAGCCTAGCTGCCATGTTGCTGACCACCGTTCCAGCAGCAGTAGATCCTGTGTCATATTATCAGGCATGGTGTTTTTACCTACTATGTTGCAAAGTTTGGCGTCGTCGGCGAACAGTGATACCCTTCCTCTAAGTCCTTGGGTCATATCTCTTATGAATAGGTTGAATAGAATCGGGCCCAAGACCGACCCCTGCGGCACTCCACTGATCACGCCTGACATTTTGGACGGGGTACCGTTTACCACCACCCTCTGAAGTCTACCACTCAGCCAATCCTCAATCCATGTAGTTAGAGTGTCCCCTAATCCTATCGACTTCAGCTTGTTCAATAACCTTCTGTGTGGGACGCTATCAAAAGCTTTACTGAAGTCTAGATATACCACATCCAATGACTCTCCGGCATCCAATTGTCTAGTAACCCAGTCGAAAAAGCTGATTAGGTTAGATTGGCAGGATCTGCCCTGGGTGAATCCGTGCTGGTGGGGATCACGTAGGTTTTCCTCGTCTAGGATTGTATCAATATTTTGTTTAATCAGTGTTTCCATGAGCTTGCACACTATAGATGTGAGACTCACCGGTCTGTAGTTTGCCGTCTCTGTTCTGCAGCCCTTCTTGTGGAGTGGGATAACGTTGGCGGTTTTCCAGTCCAAGGGGACTCTTCCTGTGCGTAGGGAAAGATTGAAAAGAACAGATAGTGGTTCTGCCAGGACTTCTCTCAATTCCCTGAGCACTCTGGGATGTAGGTTGTCCGGTCCCATGGCTTTGTTCACCTTGAGTCTTGATAGTTCGTAGTAGACGCTACTGGGCGTAAACTCGAAGTCCAGAAACGGGTCATTCTGGCTGTCTCCCATCTGAAGCTGTGGACCAGCTCCCGGCGCTTCACAGGTGAAGACTGAGCAGAAGTATTCGTTTAGTAATTCTGCCTTGGCAGAATCTGATTCTACAAGGTTACCGTCCGATTTCTTCAGGCGTTCTATCCCATCTTTGTTTCTTTTCCTGTGACTAATATAGCTGAAGAAGGATTTATCCCCTTTCTTAATGTTCCGTGCTAGATCTTCTTCCATTTTGAGTTTGGCCTCCCTGACTGCTATTTTGACAGCTTTTGACCTGTCCAGATAGTCTTTTTCCGCCTCTTGTTTTCCTAAATGTTTGTAGGTGATAAATGCTTCTTTTTTCTTTTTAACGAGGTCCGAAATTTCTGCGCTGAACCATTGGGGTCTTTTGTTCCTCCTGCGCTTACTTACTGTTCTTATGTAGCGGTTTGTTGCTTCGTGTAGGGTGGACTTCAGAGTCAACCACATATCCTCTACATTGTTAGGTTGTGCTTGTTTTTGCATCTCCTGATCGACAAAAATTCCCATGCGGTCGAAGTCTGTGCCTCTAAAGTTGAGAACCCTCGTTGCTGTGTTTGACCTTGAGAAACCTTTCTTAAGGTTAAGCCATACCATATTATGGTCGCTGGAGGCCAGTGTGTCTCCAACTGAGACATCTGAGACGCTATCTCCGTTGGTGAGTACCAGGTCCAGTATCGTTTGGTCCCTGGTGGGCTCCAACACCATTTGCTTGAGTCGTGCACCCTTTATGGAGTTCAGAATTCTTTTACTGCCACTCGTAGTCGCGGAGAGTGTGTTCCAATCTGCATCGGGCATGTTGAAGTCCCCTAACAACACTGTGTCTCCCCGTAGAGTGATGTTCTCTATGTCCTCTATCAGTTCTAAGTCTTTGTCTTCTTGTTGTTTCGGAGGTCTGTATATCACACCAAGATATAGGCATTTTTCATTTCCTCTGGCCAGATTCACCCAGAGGGATTCCCCAGTGTATCTAATATCCGTAATTCTGGTAGTTTTGATGTTATCCTTAGTGTATAGTGCTACCCCTCCCCCTAACTTGCCCTCTCTGTCGCGACGTAGTAGGTTGTAGCCTGGTATAACCATATCCCACCCATGTGAGTCCGTGAACCAGGTTTCTGATATTGCTACCACGTCTAGGTCAGCGTTTATTATCTCAGTCTCTAATTCTAGAATTTTATTGCCCAAGCTGTGTGCATTGACGTACATAGCCCTCCATATCTGTGAAGAGATTCCCTTTTGGGTTAGAGTGACTCCTAAATTTTTATTGATAATTCCCTTTAAATTATCGTGGATAGCATGGGTACTTACCTTAGACTTAGAAGTGTGGGTGTGACTCGCCTCCTCAGGGTGGTTACTTACTGCTCTGGGATATAAATAAGTGCCCTCCCCCAACTTACCTAGTTTAAAGCCCTGCGGAGTAGGCGGGCCAGGCGATGTCCGAATACGTTCTTACCTCTCCTGGTTAGGTGTAGTCCGTCGGGTCCCTGCAGTCCCTGGAGTGTCTCACCGTGGTCTAGGAATCCAAAGTTCATCTCTGTGCACCACATGCGGAGCCATTCGTTAGTCCGTCGGATATGCTCTTCTCTAGCTCTGCCTTTGTTTCTTACTGGGAGGATCGATGAGAAGACCACCTGCGCTCCTATCTGCTTCAGCTTCTTTCCCAGGGCTCCAAAGTCGTCGGGAATGTTCTCCGTGGTACTTCTGGCAGTGTCGTTTGTACCTACATGGATGAGAAACATGGGAAAATGATCATTGGGCTTTATAAGTTTGTCTAGGCTGGTGGTGACATCCCGGATCCTGGCTCCGGGAAGACAGCAGACCTCTCTTGACTGCAAGTTGGGCCTGCAAATTGGTCCCTCGGTGCCCCTCAGCATGGAGTCCCCAATGACCACCACTCTTCGTTCCTTCCGGAGGGGTTGATCCGTGAGCCCTGGAATTGGGGTTAGGTGCTGAGTATTCTCCTGAGCCCCTTCCGTTATTTCCTCTGTGTTCTCTTCTTGTAGGATTTGAAATCTGTTTCTGAGGGTGAGTTGTGGGGTAATTGTAGAGTTATCCTGTTGGAGAGAAAAAGAAGAAGAGAGTGAGAATGAGGTGGATTTTCTTTGCTTGCCCGTAGAGGAGGTTACCAGTTGCCAGGGGCCGGCATCTCTAATCATCTCCTGTACTCCAATCGTTGATTTTAGGGCTGTAGGTTTGGGGGAGTCAAGGATGGACCTGTCGTGGGTTCGCTCTGTGATGTGAGACAGTTCCAGGATAGCCTCGTCGATGAAGGCCTCGTCATCTCTGATACTCCTCAGCCGCTTTACCTCCTCCCTGAGGTTCAGCAGTTCCTGCACGATGTCCTCGTCTGTGTGTCTCTGTCCCAGCTCTTCTGTCTGCGTAGAGACTGTAGTGGACGTTGGGAGTGGAATGGTCTCGGTCTGCACAGAGACCTCTGCCCTCTGATCCGTGTCACCCTCTTTCTTCTGAGTATAGACCTTGGCCATCCCCTGGATCCCTCCGGACGCTGGGGTGTTGATCTTGATAGTAGCCCTGCTGCCACGTGTCCTCCCTGCCATTTCCGGCAGATTTATTTCTGTAAAAGAGAAGGGTTGAGATATCAGAGAGTT
The DNA here is from genome assembly GCF_902459505.1 of Geotrypetes seraphini. Taxonomy (NCBI): domain Eukaryota; kingdom Metazoa; phylum Chordata; class Amphibia; order Gymnophiona; family Dermophiidae; genus Geotrypetes; species Geotrypetes seraphini. The sequence goes on from NC_047086.1 coordinate 214,415,798, forward strand.
TGTAAGGAGAACGGAGGAGAATGAGATATTAGAGAGTATGAGAGATTAGATAGAGAGTAGAGAGTATGAGAGATTAGAGTAGAGAGTATGAGAGATTTGATAGAGAGTAGAGAGTATGAGAGATTAGAGAGTCAGGGTTCTAGGGAAGATTGACTATCTGAATGAGAGTATGTAAGAAAAGTGTATGATTGTACGAAGAAAATAAAGGTGTGACTGATAGAGTATGAGAATGTAGAGTGTATATTAGGTCTGTATAAGGCCCTTTCTCAAGGCCCTTCGCAAAGGCGCTCTCGCTAAGGCGAGCGCCTTTGCTGCTCGCCTTCGCTGCGCGCCAAACGGACTCTGGATTCCAATGGTAGCCAATGAAGTTTGTGGTAAAAAGGGGTAATATGTTCCCATTTTTTCAGGCCAAATATAAGGCGGACAGCGGTGTTCTGGATCATTTTGAGTCTTCTGATAGTTTTCTTCGTGGAGCTCAGATAAATGATATTACAGTAGTCCAGTATGCTGAGAATGGAGGATTGCACTAGCAGGCGGAATGACGTGTCGTCGAAATATTTTTTTATGGTGCGTAGTTTCCAGAGCACTGAGATGCTTTTCCTAAATGTAATGTCGGTGTGCTTCTCCAGGGTTAGGTGTTTGTCTAGTGTGACTCCTAGTATTTTTAGGGTTTGTTCGAGGGGAAAGGTCGATCCTTTTACTTGAATTGTGGTGTCTATGATTTTGTCTGTGGGGCTAGCCAGGAAGAATTTTGTTTTGTCGGGGTTTAGTTTTAGTCTGTAGGATTGCATCCAAAGTTCTATCTGATTGAGTGTATTTGAAAGGGAGGTGAGGAATTCTGGTGTGAAACTGGATAGCGGGATGACTATTGTGATGTCATCGGCGTAGATGAAGAATTTGAGCTTGAGACAATGCAGAAGATTACCCAGGGAGGTAAGGTAGACATTAAACAGGGTGGGGGACAAGGGGGAGCCCTGCGGAACACCACAGGAGTTATCCCAGCTGTATGAAAAGGAATCATTCTTAAATACTCGGTATGATCTGTTTCTTAGGAATCCCTGGAACCAGTTGAGGACCTGGCCGGAGATGCCGATGAATGTAAGGCAGTCTAAGAGAATGTTGTGGTCGACTAAGTCAAAAGCACTGCTCAGGTCGAGTTGCACGATCAATGCGCTGAAGCCCTGGCTAAAGAGTGTGTGTAAGTTGTCTAGTAAAGAGGCTATGATGGTTTCGGTACTGTGGTAGGAGCAGAAACCTGATTGATTGTCATTTAGGATGTTGAATTTTTCCAGATATGTGATTAGCTCGGTATTTACCACCCCTTCAGTTATTTTGGTGAATAGTGAGATACTTGCAATCGGTCTGTAATTAGACGGTGAATTGGGTGGTTCTTTCGTGTTTTTTATGATTGGGGTTATCGAAATGTGGCCCTGTTCTGCTGGAAAGCTCCCTGTGGATAGAAGGTGGTTTGTCCAAGCCAGCATATTGGCTTTGAAGTGGATCGGAGCAGTTTTCATGATGTGTGGGGGGCAGGTGTCCAGTCTGCAGAAGGAGTTGGAGTATTTGTTAAAGTATTTGTTGTAGGTGTGCCAGTCGATGGCTGTGAATTGATTCCAACTTAGGTCCGTTCTTGACCCTTGGTCTTGTGTAGTCCTGTCTGTGTCTGGGAGGATTGGGAAGTCCCCGTGGGGGTTGAGGGGGGAAGTTAACAAGGATCTTAGTTTCTGTATCTTAGAGTTGAAGAAGTCTGCTAGGGTGTTAGCGGTTAATGAAGATTCATCATCACGGTTTTCAGTGAGTGTCTCGAGGTTGTAGAGGTCGTTGACCAGTTTAAAGAGGTTGCTACTGTTGATTGTGACATTTCCAATTTTGTGGGCATAGAAATTTTTTCGTTTTTCCGTGGTGAGGTTTTTGTAGTTTTTTAGTTTGAGTCTCCAAGCTACTCTGTGCTCCTTGGTTCCAGATTTAATCCAAATTCTTTCTAATTTTCTAAGGTCCCTCTTTAACAGTAGTAGCTCTGAATCAAACCATCCCTCCTGAATTGGGGATCTGATTCTATGTGTTTTTATTGGGGCTATTTCATTTAGAATGTTTGTGCTGTCTTTGATCCAGGAGGTCATAAGTTGATCCGGTTCATCATTTTGTTTAACAGTGGTTTCATAGTGGACCAGAATTCGACCGGGTCGATCTTACCTCTGGAGGTGTGGGTTTTGGTGTTTCTTTTTTTGCTGTTTTTAGTGGTTTTTTGTTGGCTGTGAATGGTAAAGCTGCATAGTTTGTGGTCGGACCATAGGGAGTCAGTTCAGTTGTCTTGGTTCCAGAGGAATTTGGGGTTTATTTGCTCTTTGGTGGAGAATGTCACCAGGTCTAGTTGGTGGCCTCTTTCGTGGGTTTTGATGGGCAGGGGTTTGAAGTAGTCTAGTTGGGAGATTAGTGACCAAAAGTCTGATATGTCTGGCTGGTCTGTTTGCTCTAGGTGAATGTTGATGTCTCCGCATAATAGGTTGTATGGACTTGCTAAAGAGTTAGTTAGTAGGCATTCTGCGAAGTCCTCCTTGGCTAAAGTCCATTTATTGGGTGGGATATAGAACAGTGTGATTGTTAGGGAGGAGGCCAATGACTTGGCGGTTAGTGAGATGGCTAGTGTTTCTAAGTTGGGGGAAGATTTGGAGTTGAGAGTGGTGCAGTTTAGATGGTCTCTGTAGATTATTGCTAGTCCTCCTCCCCTTCCCCAAGTTCTGGCTAGGGATAGAATCTTGAAGCCTTGGGGAAGACACTCTTTGATAATAATATCTTTATCTGATAGCAGCCAGGTTTCCGTGAGTAGGACCAGGTCAGGGTTGGTTTCAGTTAATCAGTCTTTGATCAAAATGGATTTGTTTCTCATCGATCTTATGTTTAGGTAGAATCCTTGGAGGGTCTGGATGTTAGTGGGGTCTGTTGGGGAGTAGTGGGAGTAGGCTAGTTTTTTCAGTGATCTTTGTATTTTTTTGCAGGGCTTGGTTGATCTGTGGGAGAGGGGGGGGATTGAGATAGGGGGAACCTGTGTCAACGGGTGAGCTTATTTCTGGATAGTTGTAAGGAGAGTGGGCTGTGATGGTGTGGAATTTGGATTTTACCATGCGGTATGAGGAGTAGAGAACTGAGATGGGGGCAGAGTATATTGGGTCGGCTGTGCAAATCTTGATGGTGAGTAGATAAATTAGGAGCAGGGTGGCACATTGGTGAAAGTTTGGTCGGGCCATGGTGGCGCGTTTGTCTGCTGAAGACAGTGTTGTGAGAGGTGGTGTTGTGCAGGCCACAAATTACTATAGGGTTTTGCCAAATTGGTAATGAACAAAATTTGCAATGTAATCTTAATTCTAATTTGAACCTCAAGCTTAATTGAATATAAATTAAATAAAAATTATTTTGATTACATTACATGTCTGTGTATGAGTTACTAGCATGAAATACCCTTTATGTTGGGATGTGACGCAAATCCACATATTCAGCATGTGCCCATTGCTATCACCAGTGATGGGCACATGCAAATTTAGCGAATCTTTGCTTCTATCTGCCGACATCATTTGCATGTGTGATTTTTTTTGAGAATGTCTCGCTTTTTTAGATTCACTATGAAAACAGCTGCGTTAGCAGACCGTTGCTCTTTAACTCGGGTTTTTGAGAATCCTGGCCTTAGAATATTATGTTCAATTCTGCAGACCACACTTTCAAAAAGACATAAACAGGAAGAAGTCATTCCAGAGGAAGGCTACTAAAATGGTTGGTGGTCTTTGTCATAAGATGTATGGGGACAGCCTTCACAATCTCAATATTGTCACACAGCTGGTCCCGGTACATAGGCCGCTGACCTCACCTGGCATATTAAAAGTTCTAGTGTGCTTCCTAAGAGAGAAAGTTCTACAACGGTGATAATATTAATTCATGCAAAGTTCCAAAAACAATAACTTGGCAACTGGTACGGTACTGTTGTCTTTTATTCTGCCCTCAAAAAATCCTGACAGTATAAAAAAACCAAAAACAATAATTCAGTCCAAGACCAAAGCACATATTCCCACACAGTTTCTTTAAGGAAAGTCTCATACAGTTCATTGGCTTCTCTCAAGAATGTTCAAATGGGAGAACATAACAAGAATCAACATAAAAAAGTCCAATTGTTTCCTAATTCACCAGAAATCTAGTGCTTACTTAGAAGGCTTCAGTACAGCTCCCCTGGCTGTCAGGCCATCATGCCTCTTACTAGGCCGCCTTCTTAAATGTCATTCAGGAATTATTCCCCTGATATTTCAACTCCACCCCCCCTCAAAAAAAGAAAAAAGAAAATATAAGTCCAAAGAGCATAAAACATAGTCCAAATGGCTCACTTTCAAGTCTTCACTCTGCCTGTTTGTTCTCACTCAGGCTAACCACCAACTCCTAGGACCTGGGGATAGAATTGTTGAATCCACCTAAGCATATAACTTCTTCTAGCACCCACAATCCCAACCCATAGATGAATAGCTGATTCTCTCCAAAAGAATTCTCCCCCAATTGGACAGACTTCTGTCTGTGTCTTACATATGGCTATAAAGAGCAGGATGCGCTGGAATGGTTTTCAATGGCATCTGTAGTACTACATAGTAACATAGTAGATGACGGCAGATAAAGACCCGAATGGTCCATCCAGTCTGCCCAACCTGATTCAATTTAAATTATTATTTTATTTTTTTTTTCTTCTTAGCTATTTCTGGGCGAGAATCCAAAGCTTTACCCGGTACTGTGCTTGGGTTCCAACTGCCGAAATCTCTGTTAAGACTTACTCCAGCCCATTTACACCCTCCCAGCCATTGAAGCCCTCCCCTGCCCATCCTCCACCAAACGGCCATACACAGACACAGACCGTACAAGTCTGCCCAGTAACTGGCCTAGTTCAATCTTTAATATTATTTTCTGATTCTAAATCTTCTGTGTTCATCCCACGCTTCTTTGAACTCAGTCACAGTTTTACTCTCCACCACCTCTCTCGGGAGCGCATTCCAGGCATCCACCACCCTCTCCGTAAAGTAGAATTTCCTAACATTGCCCCTGAATCTACCACCCCTTGGGAAGTTGGGTCAGTACCAGGCAGACTTTTACAGTCTGAGCCCTGAAAGTGGCAATGACGGATCAGGATCAAGTATGTGTACTTTATACCACATTCATATTATATGCTACGAGTGCAGGTGCTCTGTATCTCGGTAAAGGAGGAAAAGACATCTTAAAGTGGAACTTGGGGATTTGTAAAAGGACGTTGAGTGCATTAGGACACAATCATGTTAGCGTGCACTAACCACTAAAGACACTCACAAAATGTAATGGGCTTTTTTAGGGCCATATTCTCTAAACGGCACTTACATTGTAGGCACCAGTCAGCGCGGTTGTCAATCAACCACTAGGTGTCATTTATAGAATCACGCCTAGAGGCACTTAAGTGAACTTATAGACATAGTCAACACTCCATTAGGCCAGCTTTTCCTTTGCCTAATTTGGCAGCATCGATGTCGGATGCCTATTGAGGCTTAACTCAACCACACCTATTCTCCACCCCTAACTATGCCTACTTTTCAGGTTGGTATCATTAGGTGTCCTTAGGTGTCTCTAGACATCCTAGGAGTTTGCCGCCAGACTTAATTTTTTTTTCGATTGGGTAAAAACCGGCACATAAAGAATGACACTTGGACAAATTTGTCCCCATCCCCGCGGGGATCTATCTCCATCCCCGTCTCGACCCCGTGAGCTCTGTCCTCATCTGCACAAGCCTCGGACAGGGACGGGACAGAGAGAAAACTCCGCAGGGATGGGGGCAGGGATGGAGATATATCCTGCATGATGGGGACAAATTTGTCCCCGTGTCATGCTCTACTTTAATTACCACACTGATTATGCCAACTAAAAAAAAAATTAGGCACAGATCCCGAACTTAGGCATTGCTAGGCGGCGGCAATTAGGGCACGTAATGTAGGCATCCTTTATAGAATATGGCCCGTAATACTCTTTCATGAATTCCGCCCTTAGTGAGTAAAATGAAATACTATTATTGGGTTGTTGGTTTAGTCAGGAACTGAAAATGAAGGTGACTGCTGGGCAGACTGAATGGATGGTGCAGGTCTTTATCTCCTGTCATTTACAAAGACTAGGGGACACTCGATGAAGTTACAGGGAAATACTTGTAAAACCAATAGGAGGAAATTTTTTTTTTCACTCAGAGAATAGTTAAGCTGTGGAACGCGTTGCCAGAGGATGTGGTAAGAGCAGATAGCGTAGCTGGTTTTAAAAAAGGTTTGGACAAGTTCCTGGAGGAAAAGTCCACAGTCTGTTATTGAGAAAGACATGGGGGAAGCTACTTCTTGCCCTGGATGGGTAGCATGGAATGCTACTTCTCCTTGGGTTTTGGCCAGGTACTAGTGACCTGGATTGGCGACCATGAGAACGGGCTACTGGGCTTGGTTTGCCTCAGTAAGGCTATTCTTATGTTCTTATATTATTATATTATTCTAACACATTTTAATAAATGAGGTCCCAAATGCATTAACAAATGCACAGTTCCTAGTAGGCAACACAGTTTTAATATTCCTTTAGTATACAGTATATTTTTCAAGTATTCCTTTAGTATTTACTGTTTTAGTTTTTTAGTGTATGGCACCTTTATATGTATACTAACAGCGCTCCATTTTTTTAAATGTATCTGCCATACTCATTTGGCTTTTTATTGTGTTTCTTCAATTTTAGTTGTTTTGTCCCCTGAAAAAGGCAGTTCACCTTGCGAAACCCAGGATCTTAGTGGGAACTTTTAATAAAGTTTACCTTGGTTGCATTAGGACATCTGCTTTGCCTTTTCTCCTGTTTGCTTCTTGCTATATTGGGTAAAGGTAGTCTCCCTTCTTCCTGTGTTTGTCCAAAAGAAAGATGCCAGAATACTCATACATACTGTATCTCTTTGGCTTCTCACTATTTAGCTGCATCCCCTCTTACTGCCCCTTCCCCACCCACAGCATGAATTGTTTACTATCATCATATCACCTATCATATTGTTTTATTCTCACCAACAGACCTACACTATTTTGGGGACATTTTTTCTATCTCCATAGCTAGCACCTTTATCCCTTTCTCATCAGTGTTGACATTTCTCCGTGCAATGACATTTCTCGGTCCCTGGCAGACATTGCATCTAGCAGTGAAAAAGATCTCCATACATTAATGAATTCTTCCTTTTTATTTTTTTATCCAGGCTGCTGATCCCATGAAGTAAATTGGACATCTCTTTCTGCACTATGTGACGGCTAGTCACTGGCTAGTGGAAAATAAGTGGCTATGTGGAAAATAAGTGGCTATGTAATAAAAACCTGTTACTACTTGTTCATCATTATTATTAAATATAAAACTTGACTTTTCAGAAAGTTCAAGGAGAGATACAACAACAAACATAACAATCATGTGAGCATAACTATTAAAATCAATAATAATAAAACCCTAACCGTGCATGTGCTCTCCTTCCTCCGTGATCTCTGCCTCCGTGATCCGTAGCTCCGTGGCCCCGTATGCGCAGTAGAATAAGCCTGTGGCATTTTGTATGCAGTGGTTTTCTGGCTTCTTCTACTGCACATGCGGAGACACGGAATTTGAAATGGCAAACACCACGGCGGCAACTCCGTAGAGGAAGCCGCTGAGCAGGGAAGCTGCCGAGCAGGGAAGAACCACCAACCAGGGAAGCCGCCAAGCAGGGAGGAACCGCAGAGCAGGGAAGCCACTGAGCACAGAGGAACCGCTGACCAGGGAAGCCGCCGAGCATAAAGGGACTGCTGACTAGGGAAGCGTCAGCAGTCCTGACCCGCCAACCCCCATTCCTTACCCAAAGCAGCAGTGGCAGCGCTGTAAACAGGCTGTTCGTGGCAAGCCCTTCAGGGCCTTTCCTCTGCCATATCACTTCGGGGCTTTCCTCTGCCTATCGGGGCTGGCTGCGAACAACCTGTTTACAGCGCTGCCACTGCTGCTTTGGGTAAGGAATGGGGGGTTGGCGGGTCAGGACTACTGCCGCTGCTACTGATATTTGGGTGGGGAAGGAAAAAGATGCCTACTTGGGAGTTGAGGCCTGGGTTGGTGAGAAGAGAGACATGGGATAGCCACTGAAAAGTGGAAGCCATAGCTGGATTGAGGAAAGGGCAAGGGATCCCTTAGCTGGCACAGCTGGAAGGCAGCTTCAGTGAGGGTCTGGGCAGGAAGACAGAAAGAAAGAAAGACAGCGGGAGAGAGAGAGAAAAAGAAAGATGGACAGGGCAAGAAGAGAGAGAGAAAGAAAAAAAAGATAGACGGGGCAGGGAGAGAGAAAAAGAAAGAAAGGAAAATAGAGAGACGGGGAAGGGAGAGAGACAGAAAAAAAGAAAGACAGACAGACATCTACTCTAGCACCCGTTAATGTAACGGGCTTAAACACTAGAACTAATATAAAAACAATCCAATGCAGCAGCTTAATACAAACATTAAATAATAATAATAAACAGGATTTTTATATACTGTCACAATCCTTAGCTTAGGATAGTTAATAACTTAGGGGTCATTTTATTAAGGTGCGCTAACCAATTTAGCGCACGCTAAATTTTAAGGCACCCATAGAATATAATGGATGCCATAGCATTTAATGCGCGCTAAATCAGTTAGCGTGCCTTAATAAAAAGACCCCTTAAGGAGACATCTTGTTAGCAATATGCAGTCCACGAATGTTGTTATTCTAATCTAGATAATATAGCTCAGACTCTATTGATAAATAACTACACTTTCAATAATGTTTGAAATCTCATGTAGTCTGTTCATGTCTAAACTTGATGGGCAAAGAATTCCAGAGACTCAGAAATACTGAACTAAGGCCTGGATTCACTAACCTGCCTGATCAGGCCCGATCCAAGTCCAATCCGGGCAGGTCCGATGAATTCAGGAACAAAAAATATGCAGATGGGGCGATTGGAGGAACGACCCCATCTGCCTGCATGGATTGCTCTATAGTGATCCCCACGCATGCGCAGACCATCTGTAGATGGTCTGCGCATGCCTGTCTGAGACGCAACCTTTTTTTTTAACTTAAAACTTTAGTTTTTAGCCCTGCAAGCCCGTGGTTTTAACCCACTTTAAACCCGCGGGTTAAAACCATGAGCTCGCTGGGCGGGGAAGGGCAGGAGAGCTTCGGGAATGGCAGGAGAACGGCGATGCGGCAGGAGAGATTCGGGGAAGATCGAGGCAGAGCAGGGCGGCATGAGAACGAGCAGCAGAGATAAGAAGCAGGGCAAAGCAGGGCAGGATTCGGGGCGAGCAGGCAGGAGAGATTGCAGGACAGAGAGCAGGGCTTCCAGTCGGAAAGATGTTTTCGACTGGTCCCCCAGCAGTTGCTTCTTCAGGTGATCGGCCAGCCCAGTCGGATTGGAAATTTGGTGTAGTGAATCGGGTCGCTGTCCAATTTGCATTTCACCTCATTTGCATGCACGGATTCGAAGCGGATCGCAGGAGAGGTAAGTGAATCAGGCCGGATGGAAATTTGATGGTACACGATCGGTTTGCTTTGTGAATCTAGCCCCAAAACGTTTCTTTCAAGATGAAAGCAATCGAGTAAAAGAAGCTGCTTGAAGCTCAAACTTATTCGCATGAATCACGCATTTAGATACAATAATTTAAAAACCAATCACAAAATTTCAAATTTGATGCAGGATGTTACAGGAAGTAAGTGTAGATCTGCAAAAATGGAGCCACTGTCATATCTAGAGGGGGAATTCATCAAAGGGCTCTAAGTGCGTTAGCATGTGCTAAACACTAAAGACACCCATTATATCCCTTTGGGTGTCTTTAGCATTTAACATGCGCTAATCATTAATGCACACTAACGTGCTTAGCGCTCTTTGATGAATTCCTCCCTTAGGCTTGAATAAATGATCTTAGCTGCTGTGTTTTGTAAAAGTTGCAGTCTGGGTAATAAGATTATAGAATAACCTATATATAAAGAGGTATAATAATCCAATCATGAGATAATTGTATGAGTATTGTATTGTACTGAAAGGTTATTTGTAATTTGCCTTTATTCAAGGCAGAGAATACATCAATGTACACAATTAAAAACAAGTCTATTATTGCCCATCACACCCACTGTAAATCATCTAAAGAAAAAATGTTCGACTTGATCACAGAAAGCGTAGTCTTTCAAATACGGTAGGAACTAGATGGCGAATTTGAGATTCGCTCTCTAGAGAAGAATCAATCCAAAGCCCCAAAGCTACGAGCAGTAGTCTGGAGGGAAATAGGCTTACCATCGAACACTGGGCCAGTTAATAGTTGAGGATTAGTCTTGTGACCCACCCACCTGCATTAGACTTGTTTTTCAGGATTCAGTTTGAAAAAATGTCCTGGTCATTCAAATTGAGATACGTTTGAAACAAACTTTCTGAAATTAGAGACTGAAGAAGAGACGGAAAATAATTTGGATATTATCCGCGAAGAAGTACTAAGAAGGACTTCAAGAATATTGGACTATTTATAAATTAAGCGGGACATTCTATAATATAAAGCGTCTCCAACATGTACAAAATGCAGTAATCAGACTACTGAAGAACCTTCACATCCGCACATAGCAAGAGCTAGCGGTAGCCCACTGGTTACCCATAGCCAAACGCTGCATCTTCAAAGGTTTAGTATTTGCGTTCAAATCCTTATACAACATGGCGCCTGGCTACACATCAGCCACACTCCCACCTTTATCTCCCAAACAGACCCCTCCGCTCCCAGGAGGAAACACGTCTTCAAATACCCCCTGGTTGGAACCTCCAAATAGAAAGTGCCAGACAAAGGTCATACTCTTACTTCTTACCAAAGTGCGGGAATCAGCTACCTCCTAACATCAAATCCCTTAACCCTGGAAGGCCCGATAGGTCAAAATGACCCCCAGCGTTCATTTTTGAATCTGCTATAGAGGTCTGCACGGGAACGGGGATTGCGGGAATCCCGCGGGTCCTGCGGGAATCCCCCATAACCCACGGGACTCCCACGGGGACCCACCTCTGGCCCACGGGACTCCCATGGGGACCCCCCTCTAGCCAACGAGACTCCCACGGGGATGGAAGGCTTTGGAAGCAGGGTTCGTCCATATAATATAATGGACACGTCAGCCTCAGTAAAAGAGGAGGTTTATAAGTTAATTACCTGAACAGAAAACAAAAAAAGGGTTTCACCAAAGAGATTCCACAAGGAAAATAGCAGCGCAAATACAAAAGAAACTATGGAATTGATGATTTTGTCAGAAGTATTTGCTGCTTTTTAAGGGGACGGGCAGGGATGGAGGTAATTCCTTGTGGGGACGGAGAGGATCCTGGCAGGGATGGGTGGGATTTCTGTCCCCGCACAACTCTCTAGTCTGCTGTGCAACAATGGCTCAGTTATCTTTTAATATTTTACGATTTTTTATGTGTTATTGTTACAAGTTAAATGCTGAAAAAGGTTTGTCACTGAGGCCCTCTTGGGTCAATTTGACACCAATAAAAAAACAATTAATAAGCACTTACAAAAGCAACATTGGGAATATAATTACATTTCTATTATAACAGAATAGCCAAGATTTCAAACAGTTAAAAATAACCAACACAAATTCACACTGTGTGCAATAACACACCACTATTTGCAACATGGAATACCGATAATAGGCAGTTTCCATTAGTTCCATTAAACGTGCATCCTGATTGGCTGGTTAGCCTACTGCTGCCTACAATCGAGACGCCATTTATAGAATTTGCCCCCAAGTGTCTGCTAATCCAGAAGAATTGAACAAAAACGCATCTTACATTACCCTATTGCCTTAGTCTTCTCTTCCTTGTTGTTAATTCTACTGTTCAACGGCTCCCCCTTCTGCTTCTATTCCTTTCTCTCCTCTCTTCTACCTTCCAAAGTATTTAGATCAATGCTGTCTTGTTAAAATGTTTATTTTATTTTTATTTTTCCTCTAACTCTACTTTTCACTTCTCTATTACCCTCCAGGTACTTTAGTTAGATTGTGAGCCTTCGGGACAGTAAGGGAATTTTTCAAGTACCTTTCTTATTTCTAATCTTAATGTATATTTTCTGTAAACTGCTTAGAACCTAATGGATGTAGCGGTATATAAGAAATAAATTACATTACATTACATTACATTAATTGTAATATGTCTTATTACTAACTGTTATATATGTTACCTAGTAACCCGTTCTGGGCTCCTTGAGGAGGATGGGATATAAATCGAATCAAATAAATAAAGTTAGGTGCCTAATTTACTCAAGTTTTATGAAACTGAATAAGACTTTTTTATCGCCGGTTGCGACAGTATTAGCTCCGATGCTCATAGGAATTCTATGAGTGTCTGAGGTAATACCATCGTGGCTGGCAAAAAAAAAAAAGCCTAACGCGGCTTCATAAAAGCAGGGTAAATAACATTAATAAAAACAAAATTTGGTAAAATTGGGGGTGGGGGGTTAATTAGTAAATTGGCTTAAATCATGAACTCATATTGGAAAAATATAAAATTGAATTAGAAGACAGGTGCCAAGCCTAGGGGTGGAGAAAGTTAGACACCATTAGGTGCGATTTTTTACAGGACATAGGTGCCCATAAAGTAGGCCTTTAAAACCTTGGCCTACATTACAGGGTGCCTAAGTTTTAAATTAGGTTCTGCTAAGCGCGATTCTATAATGGATGCCTAAGTGTGATTGTAATGCAATAGGCGCCTATCATTTTTAGGTGCCAATTACAGAATCTAGCCCTAAGAACTGGATTCTCTACAAGGCGCCATTGTCAGCCACCGCCTTAAAAGTGGCCGCCGATTGCTTGTCAATTACACGACAGCACCATTTAGAGAGTCACACCTCTGGCAAAGATAGGTACCAGAAATGTAGGCCAGGGTTTTCAAGGCCTACATGTGATCGATTTCAATTCAAGAAACAGCTAAAAACCCAATTGTTTGTCACCGCATTCTTATGACTTAACAGTTCTTTGGAAAAGAAAATATAGTTTTCCCCTGTTGATTTTAAGATTTTAGTTTGTCATAATTATTATGTTTGTTTTAACTCATGTGAACTGTTTAGTTCTGAAGCAGTATAGAAGAAAATTAATGTTTTTAAATAAATTAATTAATTTCCGGCGCCTACCTTTGATGTGAATTGCACTTTCAGAGGTGCCTACTGGCACCTAATGCCACGTCTGGGATTAGCCATGCCTACAGAGGCGTTAAGTGCCAGTAGGCACCTCTGGAGGCGCAATTCCAGTGCTGTTTGTTTAGGCTCCAGTAGGTGCTTTGAATTTCTATTTAAATACTGTTTAAAATGGCATTTCCCTCTTAAGTTAAGCGCCAGTAGGGCGCCTACTGGCATCCAAGTTAAGGCACTGCTTATTGAATTTCCCCCTAAAGCCTGGATTCTATAAACGGTGTCCCAATTGTAGGTGACAATAGGCATCCTACTGCCGTCTAACCAGCCAATCGGTACATATGTTATTTTTTTTAAAAAAGCTCATGAGGCAGGCCGCCTACATTGGAGATGCCTCTAGGAGCCTATGGAGGTGTGCAAGCTCGCTTGAGCTCGGCTAGGCGTGGGCATGGTTTGGCCCGGGAGTGGTATTAGCTAGATCTAGGCGGCCAACACGTGGCCTACACTGTAAGTAGGCTTAGCCAATGAGCTTATCAAGGCAAGGGATCTCCTTGCAGCGATAAGTTTAGCAGCTGCAACTGCTCTTCCCCCCCTCCAAATGATCGCTGGTGGGAGGGATGCCCAATCCCTTCTGCCAGAACCCTCTGTAAATCATGCTGAACCACCCACCCACCTCCACCAGACCCCCCCTACCCACACTAGAACCCCTCCTAACTCCACCCGGACCCCCCAGATTTTTTAGTGGGGCCCTCTAATCTTTTCTGAAAGTTGGCCGGACGGGTCTTCCATCCAGCTGGCCTGCCTTCGTCTGAATGAGGCAGGTCTGCCCCTTCTCAGTTCATTTTGGGATGCACCGTGGAGGGACCTAAGGCCTGATTAACCCAGGAGCCTAAGGCCCTGCCCATAGGAGGGGCCTTAGGTCCCTAGGCCAACCAAAATCTTAGGTTCCTGAGGCCCCTCACATGGGCAGGCCCTTAGGCAGTTGGGCCAACCAGAATCTTAGGGAGGTTGGGGGTTCCGGCAGGAGGGATTGGGCATCCCTCCTGCCTTGATCTATTGGGGGGTGGGGGGTACCGGCAGGAGGGATTGGGCTTCCCTCCTGCCGGCAATTGTTTGGGGGGGTCATTCAAGAGGGATTGGGCATCCCTCCTGCTGGTGATCATTCATGGGGGACAGGGGGGATTCCAGCAGGAGGGATTGGGCATCCCTTCTGCTGGTGATCATTCGGGGGGGGGGGGGGGGGGATGGGTGGCCACAGCCACTAAACTTATTGCAGCAGGGATTTCCCTTGCCGTGATAAGCTCAGCGACCACGTTTACTTCGACCCGATTCTCTAACCGGCGTCTGTAACATGGATGTCAATTAGAGAATCGGGTTGTTTTTAGCTGGGCCTAGGCGTGATTCTATATAGGAAGCCTGTTGGCTTCTGAGACCGGGCGTCTTATACAGAATCCGGGCCTAAATGTCTGTTGGAACAATCAGATCTTAGGCATTTAATCACAAGGAGGAGTAATTTTCAAAGCTGTTTTCATGGGTAAAACAGAAGAGGGCTTTGCTCTGAAGCGGATCTTTTCTACAGATCATTTGGCCCAAACGACTAAAGAGGTTAGGGCTCTTCAGGTTGGAAAAGAGACGGCTGAGGAGAGATAGGATTGAAGTCTACAAAATCCTGAGTGGAGTGGAACGGATACAAGTGGATCGATTTTTCAGTGTCAAAAATTACAAAGACTAGGGGGACACTCGATGAAGTTACAGGGAAATACTTTTAAAACCAATAGGAGGAAATATTTTTTCACTCAGAAAATAGTTAAGCGCTGGAGCGCGTTGCCAGAGGTTGTGGTAATAAACAGACATGGGACGGTAGCATGGAATGCTGCTATTATTTAGGTTTTTGCCAGGTACTTGTGACTTGGATTGACCTCCGCGAAGATGGGATACTGGGCTAGATGGACCATTGGTATGACCCAGTAAGGCTATTCTTATGTTCTTAACTGTTCCAGTTAATACATCATATTTGCACTATTGACACATTTCATAGAAACGTGCGAGTTCTGATGTAGTTTGCAAAACATAGCCAGGTTGGGTCCACATATTTTTTTTGTGCCACAAACCCTTGATGAATACAGTACTCATTAAAGACTTTAGCCATTGGATTGAACTTTTTTCGTTTGGTTAGTTTCTCACTTTTTCACCTCAGTGAGTTTGTTTATGCATACGCACTCTTTCTGCACATACTTTGTGCAGAAGCATTCGAGGGCGGGGTTGGGACAGGATTGGCACTTGGCACGGGCACATTTGATTTTTCCAAAGTGTGCGCATATTTTAACTCAGAAAATGATGTGCCCCAAATGGCAGGTGTTTGAAAAGTTTACCTGTGATCATTTTCAAAGCTGAGTCCAACATAGTGAAATTATGTGCAAATTTGTAATTTATTTCTTATATACCGCTACATCCGTTAGGTTCTAAGCGGTTTACAGAAAATATACATTAAGATTAGAAATAAGAAAGGTACTTGAAAAATTCCCTTACTGTCCCGAAGGCTCACAATCTAACTAAAGTACCTGGAGGGTAATAGAGAAGTGAAAAGTAGAGTTAGAGGAAAAATAAAAATAAAATAAACATTTTAACAAGACAGCATTGATCTAAATACTTTGGAAGGTAGAAGAGAGGAGAGAAAGGAATAGAAGCATGATGAAGTGATGAAGTGGAGCAAGTAAGTTTAGGAGGAGCGATTGACGTTTCCAGAAAGGGCTTCTTCAGGGAAGAGACTTGGCCGACAGTCCCAGGATGCCTATGTCTCCTCCCCTGCGATGTTCTCCCATCCATGCATTCCCTCCCAGACACACTGCCCGTGCCCCAGCCGCTCCAAGGAGGCTGCCCCAGATGAGGCCCACGGTGAATGCAGGATTCTCTCCTCTGCGGGAAAGCCGCCCGGAGCCGACAGTCGATCTTCTTAGCGGATTGCAGGGGGGGAAGAGTTCACACTCTTGGTAGTATCGGGTCTTTGTGCTCTTGGTGGTTGTGGCTGGTCTCGTTGCTGCTTAGGTGTAAAAGCAGTTGATCTTTTCATACTTTTCACCACCTAGGGATTAAATTTTATAACTGCCCAAAAGGTCCTTTTACTAAGATGTGATAAACAGTAGCCTTAGCATGCTCCTACACCGGCCTTTCCCTCGCACTAAAGTAATTTTTACCACAGCTGTGACATAGCCAATTTGTATTAATGGTCATGTGGTAATGTTGCATTAGCTTATAGTCATTTAAAAAAA